>NC_052324.1:20484656-21084656 GCF_016432855.1 Salvelinus namaycush | reverse complement strand
AATACTGAAAGATGATTGGTGCCTGGATAAAGGAGCCTAAAGCAGTTGAACTACTCACAGCTCAGATGTCTGGATGTGCGTGGCGGTGCCCTCGATGGTGTTGCAGTAGTCGCTGGCGAACTTGGTGACGATCTGTAGCAGGGTGGCGCTGTGGTCCTCTACAGGCTGGCCGTAGCTGCTGAGCCGGGACTGGTACTGGGCACTCAACACCGTCACACGCCTCTTCAGCTCCGGCAAGCAGTCCCTGATGTGGTGCATGAGCAGGCGGCTCAGGGTGCGAGCCAGGTAGCGGGAGCCGCAGCGGGAGGCCAGAGACGGGTAGTGGCGCTGGAGGAAGGCCTGCTCGTCCCGTGCCGTGTCCTCTATGCTCTTCTGGGTGTTGATGTCATGCTGGCTCCTAGCAGGAAGAGACATGGAGGATGACAGCTGGAGTTACAGAATACTCCACAGTGGTTCTGCATGATCCGATGGTCACCAGCTCCAGCATAGCAGGAAATTATACACCCAAATAGGATGCAGTACTTTTGAAATGGACGTTACTGTAGCCGTACAGATTCCTTAAAACTAATCTTTAGCACTCTGGAGGAATGTGCTAAGCTGAGGTCCCTACTGACTTCAGACAGCCTTCCAAGGCGGTTGCTATGATTGCTAGTGTGAGCTGTCGGTTGAACTAGATTGTCTCTGCTCAGTGAAATTACTTCAGAAAATGACTTACTATTTCAGCCTCTGGGCAGATATGTTTTTTTTTGTGTTGCAATTCTGTACCCTTGGCGAAAAATCACTCAGATAACTCATACATCAGCCCTGTGCTGGAGCCCCATGAGTAAGACATGGCACACATTATCTCAGCAGAATGTGTGAGAATGATCTCAAAGTAGGGAGACAATCATTCAGAAATTAGAGCTTTGTTTGAAAAATGCAAACAAATTGATCTGGTGAATAGCAGGGCCATTGGAACATTCGTTGTTTATAGCACAAAGGTCTCTGAGGGTACTTGAGTTAATTTAACGACCATAATGATTCAGATCCTTTATACTCAATCAGATGTGATACATTGGCCTAATATTTGTATAGCATCTTTCACTGCTATGGGACTTCATCTTTTTAAGCACCGAGGTGACATCACCCAGTAAGAATTAGGTAAATCTGTTAGCTAAGTTGTAGGCATATGGACAAACCTGTTGACCACTCCCACAATTCCGAGCCGCACTGGAATGACCCGACCCAGCAAGACCTCCAGAGCATCTGTCCCTGCGTCCATCAGGTCCAGCTTACTGATCACCAGCAGTGTTCTGCGGCCTGCAAGACACATGGACACAGCTGGGTAAAGACACACCCCTTTTGTCCATGGCTCTTTCTACACACACACACAAACTAACAGCACTTGAATGGCACAGTTCATTATGTAATCTAAAATGTTTTGTGTATATAGCAATCACTGATGTTCAAAAAGTTGAGGTCAAACCTAAAAAGTAACATTGACCATGTTTACTGACATTTAACACATCTGTATCGATGAACAAACAGGGTACCTGCAAGTTCCATGAAGTTGAATTTAAGACTTAAACCCTTTTTAATGCCACTTGGAATGCAAATTAATACAAATTTGAAATCTGCTTGTGCCACACAGCTGCTAATATTAGGTCTAGCTCTTTCACCAAAGGCTATATCCTACATGGCTCATATTATCAAGCAGGTGTGCTATTCTAGCAATGAGCATTCTCCTGTAGTCTAACAGATGTAGTAGCATAGTGGCTAGGCTATAGATAGCTGATGGATGTAGTAGCATAGTGGCTAGGCTATAGATGGCTGAAGCATGGGGTTGCCCATCTGCATTTGTTTAGGCTACCCCAATGACCTAATCATCAGCTAGATCACAACTCTAAGTGTTTAGAATTTTGGCTTCAATACCACTACCAGCTTAGTATAATGATACTCAACACCATAATGATACCACTGTGAAAAAATGCCTTAAATGTAAATATACAGAACCGTTACTGTATAAAACACATGGTCCACTCTCCATCTGGAGAGCTAGGGCAATGGGTGAGCAGGCTTTTGATCCAGCACTGCTCAAAACACACCTGAGTCAGCTTAACAAGGTCCTGTTGAGCTGTTGATTTATCAAATCTGGTGTGTTAGAGTGGGGTTGGAACAAGTATACACACCCAGTAGCTCTCCTGGAGGTGTTATGCTAGAAAAGACTACAACACCAAAACATTTTTTTAAATCCCTCTTTCAGTGAATCGGGTATCACATGGCTATACTTGGGAGCAAGGTAGCTTAAGAACAGAGCTCTAGAACTGACAGTGCCAAGTAAGACGTGAAAGAAGTTAGCTATTTCATCTAACATGTTCAGGAAATGCATAATGAATATATTGATGGGCAACATGACAAAATAATCAAATGTCTTTTTGGGTCTCTCGAGATTAATTTGCCTGAATGTTTTTAGTGCATATTGCCCTAGGCTATGCTACATTTTTTACCACCGGAGGAAGTAGGAACTCAAACATTAGCTAGATTGCTAACTAAAATATATTGTTGCAAGATATATCCATTCAATGGATCTAACAGTATATTTTATGTCCCACAAAAACATTACATTGTGTGCCTATAGGCTACTTAGGGTATTAACCGCAAATGGCGCTCTCCACTCCGTATCATCTCAATTACATAGCCTATTCAGTTTGTATAATAAGTGGTTATTTCCTCTATAGTAAAGCACATAAAGCTGCGACTCTGCTCTTGTTCAACAGTAACAGTTGTTTTAAAAACTGTCTTTCCCACAGTTACATTTAGAAATGTTTCTCAACTGTCAGTAAGTAGTATGCATCTTTCCCTTCACTGTGCGCAAAAGGTGGGAGAGGGAGTGAGAACAGGCAGCGAAACAGGGACAGGGCAGATACTTTCATAGCAGGGCGCAGGTTAATGCACATTACTGTTGAATAAATAATGGTTTTAGAACCAAAACATTTGCAGGAACGTTGTGCAGCCTAATCACTGACATTACAGATGTAAGCCAAATTGCATCGGTAAGGGGAGGGTGTCGGTGTCTGTAATTTTTGGCTTATTGTCCCAACTCTAGTTAGTGTTGTCTATCAAATTGTATAGGCTACCATGCGCTTTCCTCTCCCACTCTCCTCTGGCAATGGCCCAACTCCCATTGGCACATGATGTTCACACAAGGAAGAGAACATGTGGTTGGAAAGCTCTGGAAAGTGCCTTGACTATTATTTGATGTTCTATTTTTTTCTTTCTTGCCATGTTGGCAACAATTAAGCAGAGACACAATATTATAGAAACACTGTAGTCCACTTTTAAGACCTTTGAAAACAGAACTAAGGCATTTAAATCAGAAAATTAATGTAAGACTTAAGGACCCGCGGACACCCTGAAAAATATATACAGTGCACTCGGAAAGTATTCAGATCCCTTGACTTTTTCCACATTTTGTTACATTACAGCCTTATTCTACAATTGATTAAATTGTTTTTTCCCCCTCTCAATCTACACACAATACACCATAATCACAAGGCAAAAACAAGTTTAGAAATTTTTGCAAATTTATTACAAATAAAAAAAACTGAAATATCACATTTACATAAGCATTCAGATCCTTTACTCAGTACTTTGTTGAAGCACCTTTGGCAGTGATTACAGCCTCAAGTATTCTTGGGTATGACGCTACAAGCTTGGCACACCTGTATTTAGGGAGTTTCTCCCATTATTCTCCGCAGATTCTTTCAAGCTCAGTCAGGTTGAATGGGGAGCATCGCTGCACAGCTATTTTCAGGTCTCTCCAGAGATTTTCAATGAGGTTCAAGTCCGGGCTCCGAATGGGCCACTAAAGGACATTCAGAGACTTGTCCCGAAGCCACTGCACAAAACAGATATAGCCCTTGGTTCACTTCAGACCTGACTGCCCTTGACCAGCACAAAAACATCCTGTGGCAGACTGCACTAGCATCGAATAGTCACCGCGATATGCAACTTTTCAGGGAAGTCAGGAACCAATACACGCAGTCAGTCAGGAAAGCAAAGGCTAGTTTTTTCAAACAGAAATTTGCATCCTGTAGCTCTAACTCCAAAAAGTTTTGGGACACTAAAGTCCATGGAGAATAAGAGCACCTTCTCCCAGCTGCCCACTGCACTGAGGCTAGGTACCACTGATAAATCCACGATAATGGCAAATTTCAATAAGCATTTCTCTACAGCTGGCCATGCTTTCCTCCTGGCTACCTCAACCCCGGCCAACAGCTCCGCACCCCCCACAGCTACTTGCCCAAGCCTCCCCATCTTCTCCTTCACCCAAATCCAGACAGCAGATGTTCTGAAAAAGCTGCAAAACCTGGACCCGTACAAATCAGCTGGGCTAGACAACCTGGACCCTCTCTTTCTAAAATGATCCGCCGCAATTGTTGCAACCCCTATTACCAGTCTGTTCAACCTCTCTTTCAAATCGTCCGAGATCCCTAAAGATTGGAAAGCTGCCGCGGTCATCCCCCTCTTCAAAAGGGGGAGACACTCTAGACCCAAACTGTTATAGACGTATATCCATCCTGCCCTGCCTTTCTAAAGTCTTCGAAAGCCAAGTTAATAAACAGATCACTGACCATTTCAAATCCCACCGTACCTTCTCCGCTGTGCAATCCGGTTTCCGAGCTGGTCACGGGTGCACCTCAGCCACGCTCAAGGTACTAAACGATATCATAACCGCCATCGATAAAAGACAGTACTGTGCAGCCGTCGTCGACCTGGCCAAGGCTTGCAACTCTGTCAATCACCGTATTCGGCAGACTCAACAGCCTTGGTTTCTCAAGTGACTGCCTCACCTGGTTCACCAACTACTTCTCAGACAGAGTTCAGTGTGTCAAATCGGAGGACCTGCTCTCCAGACCTCTGGCAGTCTCTATGGGGGTACCACAGGGTTCAATTCTTGGGCCTACTCTTTTCTCTGTATATATCAACGATGTCGTTTTTGCTGCAGGCGATTCCCTGATCCACCTCTACGCAGACGACACCATTCTGTATACGGTTCTGACTTAGAATATGTGGACAACTTCAAATACCTAGGTGTCTGGCTAGACAGTAAACTCTCCTTCCAGACTCATATTAAACATCTCCAATCCAAAATAAAATCTAGAATCGGCTTCCTATTTCGCAACAAAGCCTCCTTTACTCACGCCGCCACACAAGTCTATGCTGGTTAGTGCTCCGCCTTATCTCAGCTCACGATAACAACACCTACCCATGGCACGCGCTCCAGCAGGTATACCTCACTGGTCATCCCCAAAGCCAACACCTACTTTGGCCGCCTTTCCTTCCAGTTCTCTGCTGCCAATGCCTGGAACGAATTGCAAAAATCACTGAAGCTGGAGACGTATATTCCCCGCGCTAACTTTAAACATCAGCTATCTGAGCAGCTAACCGATCGCTGCAGCTGTACATAGGTCCCATGTGGCTCAGTTGGTAGAGCATGGCGCTTGCAACGCCAGGGTTGTGGGTTCGATTCCCACGGGGGGCCAGTACAAAAAAGTATGAATGTATGTACTTGTAAGTCGCTCTGGATAAGAGCGTCTGCTAAATGACTTAAATGTAATGTAAATGTACATATCCCATCTGCAAATAGCCCATCCAATCTACCTACCTCATCCCCATATTGTTTTTATTTACTTTTCTGCTCTTTTTGCACACCAGTATTTCTACTTGCACATCATCTGCACATCTATCACTCCAGTGTTAATTTGCTAAATTATAATTACTTCGCTACTATGGCCTATTTTTTGCCTTACCTTCTCCTGCCATTTGCACACACTGTATATAGACTTTCTTTTTTTCTATTGTGTTATTGACTGTACTCTTGTTTATTCCATGTGTAACTCTGTGTTGTTGTTTGTGTCGCACTGCTTTGCTTTATCTTGGCCAGGTCGCAGTTGTAAATGAGAACTTGTTCAAATAGCCTACCTGGTTAAATAAAGGTGATTTAATTTTATTTTTTTTGTCTTGGCTGTGTGCTTAGGGTCGTTATCCTGTTGGAAGGTGAACCGTCGCCCAGTCTGAGGTCCTGAGCGCTCTGACGCAGGTTTTCATCAAGGATCTCTCTGTATTTTGCTCTGTTCATCTTTCCCGCGATTCTGACTAGTCTCCCAGTCCCTGCCGCTGAAAAACATCCCCACAGCATGATGATGCCACCACCGCCCCCCCGCACCTCTCTGATTCAGAGGTGTTGGGTTAAATGCGGTAGACACATTTCAGTTCAGTTGGACAACTGACTAGGTATCCCCCCTTTCCCTTGCTTCAATGTAGGGATGGTGCCAGTTTACCTCCAGACATGATGCTTCACATTCAAGCCAAAGAGAATCTTGGTTTTATCAGACCAGAGAATCTTGTTCCTCATGGTCGGAGAGTCCTTTAGGTGCCTTTTGGCAAACTCCAAGCGGGCTGTCATCTGCCTTTTACTGAGGAGTGGCTTTCGTCTGCCACTCTACCATAAAGGCCTGTTTGGTAAAGTGCTGCAGAGATGATTGTCCTTCTGGAAGGTTCACCAATCTCCACAGAGGAACTCTAGAGCTCTGTCAGACTGACCATCAGGTTATTGGTCACCTCCCTGACCAAGGCCCTTCGCCCCCGATCGATCAGTTTGGCCAAGCAGCCAGCTCTAGGAAGAGTCTTGGTGGTTCCAAACTTCTTCCATTTAAGAATGATGTAGGCCACTGTGTTCTTGGAGACCTTCAATGCTGCAGAAATGTGTTGGTACCCATCCCCAGATCTGTGCATCGACACAATCCTGTCTCGGAGCTCTACGGACAATTCCTTCTACCTCATGGTTTGGTTTTTGCTCTGACCTGCACTGTCGACTGTGGGAACTTATATAGACAGGTGTGTGCCTTTCCAAATAATGTCGAATCAAATGAATTTACCACAGGTGAACTCCAACCAAGTTGTAGAAACATCAAGGATGATCAATGGAAACAGGATTCACCTGAGCTCAATTTCAAGGTTCATAGCAAAAGCTCTGAATACTTATGTAAATAAGGTGTCTGTTTTAATTTGTAATACATCTGCTAAAATTTCTAAAAACCTGTTTTTGCTTTGTCATTATGGGGTATTGTGTGTAGATTGATGAGGTATTATTTTTTTTAATCCATTTTATAATAAAGCTGTAACATAACAAAATGTGGAAAAAGACAAGATGTCTGAATACTTTCCGAATTCACTGTATACACTGAAAAGACATGCAGTGAAAAATGAAGGAGCACAAGTGTACACTATGCCTCACCATCCGGGTCGACCTCGCGGGCCAGTTTGAGGGCATCAGAGGTGGCCAAGTCAGAGTTGGCAGGAGACACTGAGAGGATAAGGGAGTTGGGGTTGGAGATGAAGGATAGGATCATCTCTTGGACTTGAGCTTCTATGTCCTCTGGCTGATCTCCAACCGGAACCTAGTACAACAAGAAATAACTACATTACTGCAATTAACTATACACATTTGTTTTCAATGAGTAATGGCATTAATTTTACCACGAGGAACATCATAGTTGTGCATTTTCAAGTTAGTGGGATTAACACACTGGTTGCACTTACCTTGGTTATTCCTGGCAAATCAACCAGTGTGAGATTGAGGACATAAGGAGAGAAAATCTTCAAATAGATGGGCTCAGGGCTGATTCCCTAAATGCCACAAGAGAGGAAATGGGGATGGAGCAAGAAGCAGATAAAAGTAAATCAATAATGCATAAACTGGAGATAAGACAAATTTATCTACAATGTATACATACATACCTTGTTGCCTCCTGAGCTACGCTCAGTCTCTTCTTCAATCTCCTTGCGAATCTCCAAGAAATCTGTGAAAATCTATAATGCAAACAGAGATGGGATACTGAAACATCGACTTCACCAACACCCCTGGCAGCATGACGTTAAGAGATACAGTACCAAGTCTCTCGGCCCTACTGCAAATATGAAACACTCAATGTGCAGTGCAAAACAGCAAAATAGATTTGTGCAAAGCAAAGATAGTGCCACATACCTGGTTCTTGCTATGAAGGAACGTGCCCCATTCATCAGCCTTGATCCCTTGACAAAATATAAAAAGATTGAGTGTAAAATAATATGCAAATGGAAATGAAATACTTGTATCACATAAAAACAGACTTTGATGGGGTTTATAAATATTTGGAAACAAAATATGACAGAGAGAGTTTGTAAGTTGATGTGATGATTAGACAGAGGAAATGAAAGACGATGAGGATATTAAGATGGATGACAACGCAACAGGTCCATGCAGATAAACTATGGAAGTAAAGACCTGGGTAGCTGTTTGCATTTTGTTTTACCCCATTTCCTGAGAAAGGTGAAGAAGGGATGGTAAATATGTTAGAAAAGAGCGAACATCCCAAAGACCACTTAGGCTTTATCCAATGAGTGAAATTACATGAATGCGAGATATTGAAATTCATTGAGTAAATGTCAACTGCACTGGCATTGATTTGTTTCAGTATGTCCAGTGTACAGTTTATCTGCGAGAAGCAACATGAGACAGCTTTTAAAGTGACAATCACATCTTTGTTTCTGTGTCAAGTGCATACCATTTTCTTGCAGTCTCCTCTCTGCCAATGGAGGCACATTCACCAGCTGCAACACTAGGGGTCGCCGTGTGACTATGCCTGATCCCCGAGGCAGAAAATCCCTTCCAACCAAGCTCTCCAACACAGAACTCTTGCCGCTGCTCTGTCATGGGAAAAGAGGAGATCAATTTTAGAAAGACTTTAACACTTAGCTACATGAATGATTCATTGCTATTATCTATACTTCCTCCATCTCCCTGGAAAGACTGCTGGACATTGATATGTTAATTTCAACAATGACACAATTCCCCAATGTAACAGGTAACAACCATTGATTCTTGCATTTTGATTCTGTCCTGACCTGTGAGCCAACCACCACTATCTGAGGCAGCTGGATGATCTCTGCCCCCACTGTCAGGAAGACTTCCTGGAGCCGATTGATGATGGGAATTAGAGTCTCCATTTTTTAGGACTGGACACTACAGTTGGCAAAATAAAGTGAAAGAAGCAATGGTGAGATTATAAACATATAGTACACAGGAGTCTCCTTAAATCTCCTACAAAAGGCAAAAACAAGACCTCTTGCAGATGGATAAGAATGTGTAACGTTAGCAAGCAATAAACAAACTACACAATAGCTTAACAGTAGTATTTGTTGTTGTGATTCATTAACTCTCGTGATGATAGCCAACATTACATACGGCCCGCGGGTGGTCATGTGAAAGGGAATGGATTCAGGCCCTACTGTTCAGGCCCTACTGAGAGACAAAACTGGAATCGTTTGATTTGGGGTTGGTCGCTGATTAGTGGCTAAAGTCCAAGATATACTATATTCAAAGCTACCCAGACCTATCTAGCTAGCCAGTTAACCTAGCTTGCTTATGACCCCTATCATGCAATAAATGTGGACTAATTTCGCAAACAACCAGACATTTAGCATTGTCAAGTCTTTCGGTATACAACATTTGGCTATTTTTTACATTTGACATTGTTATGAAGGGGAACAAACGGAGATGCTGCTGGACTTCCTAGTTTAGCCGATTCGGGCCAAGGTGCTCTGATGAGGAAGCAGGGAAAGGGTAAGTGGCTAACGCTTTAGTCGTTTCCTTACCGGATAACACGGTGAAGATGTTCCTCTCAATCCAACAAGACCGTGCTCACTTCATACTGCAATGACAGCTAGCTACAGTAACGGAAGTTCTGTACTATCCACAATTTAGCGTTATCTGTATTTTTAGCGACTACAAACCGGGTTGTTTTCAAGGCTGTCATTGATTTATTTTTTTGAAAGAGGTGATTGGTCATTCAACGTTTTTCCGTATATTATAAGGTTAGTTGATTGGTTTAAATAGAGTCTGTCATAATTTTGACAACGCCCTCTACACGAAACTCCCTCCTCTTTTTCCAAGTGACATCACACATTTTTCTTTATGCTCTAACATTTAAAAGCACCATATTCAATGAGTGTGGGCCACTCTGCCCCTGGGGCATCTGCCTCGAGGTAACAATGGAATAATATAAATACATGATTATATATATATATATATATATATATATATATATATATATATATATATATATATGTGTAAATGCGTGTTCACGAGAGTCAGCAGGGCAAAAGACTTGCGCAAATTTGCTAAGTGGAAAGTCCAATCCAGGTCTGTTACAGATCAGATAATCACAGCACCCTGCCCCGACCGACTCGTGAACAAGCTGCATACCTTCAGATAAAAAACAGCAGAAGGTTGTATGTCTAGACATTACCAGTTTTAATCAAAGTAGTTAGTTAATGAGAATTATTCAAGAGAACAACAGTTTTCTCTCTGCATCTGTCTGACGCCAGAGTAAAAGGTAAACGATTTGATTTTCCCTAAAAGCTAGCCAACTAGCCAACGTTAGCTAACTAATATGTCAGGTCATGTGGAAATGGAATAGTTAGCAAACATCTGGGTTACCACGATTTGTCTCTTCTGTAAATCATGATTCATGGTCAAATCATGATTCATGGTCAAAGCCCGTCACACATCGGATCCCAAGCATCCTGCATTGACTTCTTGATGCCGCTTTGATAACTGATAACAGCAAAGATTTTTCTAACTAACCCAAGATGGTCCACAGCCTGTCATTTCCAATGGAAGCAAATGTATCATAGTGGGTGGACTAGCAAGGTGGCAGCGCCAAGCACGAGCTAGCGAGATCCTATTGGCGGTTTCTAACATATATTTCAGTTAGGGAACGCCTACTTTACGAATTGCGGGCGTGCAATAACTAAATTCGACCTTGCACTCCTAAAGAAAGCAATTTTTAGAAAATGTGTTAAAGTCTACAAAACGTAGTCCGCTATGTTAATAACAGATTCTAGTTTTGGGAACAGAAAACTCTATTGAGATCAAATGTTTCATCAATGAGAAAATTAGCAGTTTGTCTGACAAAATGCATGTCCCTCCATCTTCTGCCATTGCTGGCCACTGGACTTCCCCTCATCACCATATTTGGTAGTGAGTGGAACCGCCAACCAGATACTTCAGATGTATACATCTGGTATAACATCTGGCACATTGTTCATCTGTGGTAACAGTGTCCTAGTCCTAACTGATGCACTGAAATTGCTTACCTATTTTCGCATCAGCAAATATGACGTCTCGGAAGAAGATTCTACTCAAGGTGATAATTCTTGGAGACTCAGGGTGAGTAGAATACTTGGTGTGAAACCTGTTCATTCCAAATTGTCCTTCCCATAGATCACATTCTTCATGTACATTGGGTTCCACTCATTTTTGGGTAAAGGTGCCTAAAGATTATTTTATCTAATTTTGTCCCTGCCTATGTTTGTTCCTCACTCTCCTCTATCTCCACACTGACAGAGTTGGGAAGACCTCTCTCATGAACCAATATGTGAATAAGAAGTTCAGCAATCAGTATAAGGCCACAATTGGTGCTGACTTTCTTACCAAAGAGGTGATGGTGGATGACAGGCTTGTGACAATGCAGGTAGACTTTTCTCTTTCCTTGACCATGCACATCTTCCATAACCTCTCCTCGGTATTGTGTCCCAATACCATAAGTCTAAACCTGATAGAAATGTATTCAACTAAACATTTTAGTCAAGCCTTTCTCTATGTAACATGGTCCCTTTGGATATGTATTGAAGTGCATGTAGTGGTGAGTTCAGTTATGAATGTCATCCATTCTACTAGATCTGGGACACTGCAGGGCAGGAGAGATTCCAGTCATTGGGCGTTGCTTTCTATCGAGGTGCAGACTGTTGTGTCCTTGTGTACGATGTTACTGCTCCAAACACCTTCAAGACTCTTGACAGCTGGCGAGACGAGTTCCTGATTCAAGCCAGCCCCCGTGACCCAGAGAACTTCTCATTTGTTGTGCTCGGCAACAAGATTGACTTGGAGAACAGGCAGGTCTGTACATATGCGAAGTTGTGCCATCAAATCAAATGTTATTTGTCACATGTGCCGAATACAACCAGTGTAGATTTGACCATGAAATGCTTAAGAGCCCTTTACCCAAAATGTAGAGTTAAAAAGTAAGAAAAATTTGCAAAAAATAAATATTAACAATAAAATATGAATAACCAGACTATATACATGTGTAGCCCCAATGTTTGTTTGAGATGTAATTTGTTTATATGAATATTATATTACTGACCAGGTGACGACCAAGCGAGCCCAGGCGTGGTGTACGAGTAAGGGCAGTATCCCATATTTCGAGACAAGTGCGAAGGAGGCCATCAATGTTGATCAAGCCTTTCAAACTATTTGCCGAAATGCTCTCAAACAGGTAGGCCTATGCTGATTGAATTTGGATAATGTTAAACTCATGACATAGCTTTCACTCTTTAAGAACAATTTATTGATGCAGATACAAGAATGTATTCACTTTGGAACTTTAAGGCATTAACCTGCCATGTTTTCCTGTCCTCATTGTTAGGAGTCAGAAGTGGAGACTTATGACTTCCCAGATCAGATCAAACTGAGGGATGACAGACCAGCCTCTAGTGATGGCTGCAGCTGCTGAGGAAGGGAGGAAACATGACAGATATACACATTGATGTTTGATTGAAGGGGGGGATTACAATAATGTACATTCCTACCATTTTATGTCTTCACATATGCAAGATCACAGACGAAAAATGCTAAATCCCCCCCCCCCCCCCCCCCCCCCGTTTTTCTCTTTGAAGTTCATGTGGCAGGAACTGAAACATCAGTTACATCAATATCGGTATTTTCACCAAGACAACTGGCTTTGTATTTGTCAAACATTTTGTTTTTGATACTATCATCAGTCCTGCAATAATGTATGTTATGTCCGGGAGACATCCGATGCATTCTCCCTTATCAACGTGCCTTCCATTTCCTTGTGGTCTCTGTGCTAGCTCTCTGTGTTTGTCATAGCAGTCACAACTATAATGGTTCCTCTTTAAAGAACTTGGTGTCACATTTCTCTGCACTACTATTGCATTTCCTCTTCAAGGTGAAGACCTAAGTACAGCATATTTGCATGAACAATGAAGAAATGGTAGACAGTTTTAAGCTGCTGATCTGAAATGTAAATTGTACAAATGGGACTCAAGTTTGACTGTGTGTGTTTGTGGGGAGAGAAGAAACAAAGCTATCACTAGAAAATCCAATATGATCAGCAGTGTGCTTTCTAATATGGATAATGCAGTCGGAGGCAAATTCCTGTTATCAAGTCTTGTTCCAAACTGGACATCTTGTCAGATGGGAGTTGAAATAGCTTTTCCCAGTTTAAGGTGTTACATTTGCAGGCCAAAGCACATCCTGCTATCATATATAAGGCAGCATCTCTCTCACACACACAATCTGACCTCTTATTTTTACCTTTGTATAATATAAATACAACTATATGAACGTCCTCATCAATTTTATATAAAAATTGTTAAGGTTGATGTAAGTAGAAGTTGAACAGAGTCCCTATATCTTAATATAAATTGTTAAATATAATTTCCTGAGTTGAATAAAAAGGTACAATTATGACTAAATACTATTTGAGGTAGATTGTGCTTTATTCAGTTTTTTAAAAATTATGCTAGGCCTAGACCAAGTGAGTACTTGAAATTTAGGGAAAACAGTCCATTTTTTTTAAATGCTTGTATAAACAATATATACATCATACAATGACTGCACTGATCAACATTAACTAGAACTAACCTTACTGTGTGTGTTTTCTGTAAACTATCATTCATTTACAACACATTGCTTATAAATAAGAACTTCCATAATTACTCAGTGATCATTTTAGACCAACAGTCAAAAGGTATTGGCTCTTGTTTCAGTCTGATTTGATCAAGTGAAAATATCCTATTAATTGTACAGGAATGTCTGGAGAAAACAAAGAAAAGTATCATTAAGACAGGCTGTGATCTGAATGCTTTGCAGCTACACTATATTCAACCTTTCATGTTATCCCTGTACAATTAAACCTTTATCAGGCCGACAAAGGATTCTTAGCATGAAAGTCAATTAACACCATCTTCCCTGCCATGCTCTTTTAAAATTTACCCACTGCTTCTCTGAATCGCCAGAATACCGTCAAGTCAGACAGGCAGGTTTTCAATCCATGTACGATGTGTCCATGCCCTCACTGTCTGGGTGAAGCAGTCGCCCGGCCAGGCGCTCAATGTCATCCAGACTGAGTTGCCGAAGTGAACGTTCATAATCCTTTTGGAAGAGAAAGCAGTGTTAATAGCTAGCCTGAGAATGATAAAATCATTCATACAGTACAAAAGTAGTACCTGCAGTCTAAAGGTGAGAACATTCAGTGAATTCTGTACTTCAGCAAAAGTATGTGGAGGGATATTCTTAAACACTTAATTGGTAATTATTGATGTAGTGTAGAAACTGAAGGGATTCAATGGGTGTGCATGCAAAGCAGCTTATACTCCGAAATCAGAATAATGTACATGACCTGAATGTGTTTTGTTGGCGAGTATGATAAGATCTATGGATATGTACCAACAGCTGCCTACTCTTGTTAATGGAAATAATGTACCTTGATTAACTGTTCTTGGACTTTAGCTGCATCTGCAGGGCTGAAGTGTTTCGCCAGTACAGTGGACAGTGTCTGCCACACTCCGTTGATCGCACTGCTACTGCTAGCCATCCCACTCCTCTCCCCTGCTGGACGAACCACCAAGTTTAACTTGGCCTCTGGCCCAATGGAATAATCGCTCAATCTGTGTTCATCTGTAACAAAAATGGACAAAGATGTGTATGGCTTTGTGATAGATGTACAGGTATGAATGTTATAAAGAATATTCAAGAATGCAGCAGGGCAATGTGTAACTTGGTAGATTCGGTGATGTGACATCCTCATACACAGCTGGGGTACTTCGACAATGCCAGGCTGTGTATGATTAGCTACAGTAGTTGGCCTGTGTAGGTACCTGCAAGGGCTTTCCCCTTGTAAAGCAATCGCTGCTGATTTGCAGGTATATTCAGACGTTTCGACACTAGTTCTTTCACCATGGAGACTTTTTCATCTTCTGTGACCTGAAATTGTGACAGATTAAACTGACATTTAATATTCTTGACAGTATTGATGAAATAGATAGCGACAGCACAATCACATTGATATTGCTGAACTATTCCTCTTGACAAGATGACCATATCTACAGCAGGCACATTATCTTCCCTGGCCTAGGTCTGGTCTACTGAGAGGACTAACGCCCTGAACCGCAGAGCTTTATCTTCAAGCTACGAACATGAAAACTAGAAGAAAAAAAGCAGAGCTACAACTCGGATTTGTTGCCAGCTTCATTTCCTGTAGCTAAATCATCAAGTTACAGACCTGCTGTGAACACCCTCTGCATCAAGAAACTCAATAGCTAGCTACAACAAATAGACATTTCCTTTAAAATGTTAGCCCGTGATGCTGGAAAACAGCAGTAGCAGCTAGCTGACATAGCTAACTAGGTTAGCTAGCTACCGGCTCCAGTCTGCCTTTTGCTCATAAATGCTTACCTGTACATTGCACTCCTTTCCTTGAAGTGGTTTTATAGTTAAAATCATTGTATTGACTTTGTAATTGAAAACAATTCAACGTTATGATAACAGGTTTGTTGTTTCTCCAAACAGCCCAAACCTTATCAGCAATCATGTTCTAGTTACTTCCCCACTTTAAATACTCAATATGCGCGTGCTGCCCCCTGCTGTGTGGAATATGGATTGGCCAGTCAGGTCAGTCGATGCGGGAATCTGCATCCCCGCTATTTATGGCCTGGATAAATGTAGCTAAACGATCTCAAATTCGTGGATGCAGTTATAGTTGCAAGAATTGTGCATGATTATATTACAATTGTTTTAAACGTTTTTATCATGCTGTTTTGATATGGAGAGCATATTACACAAATTAACATATTATTTGTTTATAACATTAGGTAACAACATTAGAAATGTTTGAACTTGCTCATCAAATTCTTCAGAAAAATTCCTTAGAGAGGAAGTTCCACAATAGCTTATTGTAATATGATGACATGACATCCACGATTTTACCTACAAGTGCTAATTTCTGTGGTCACCTGTCTGTTTTAGAAACTTTTGGAGAACAACCCTTAATATTAAGCTGTCATGATAGAGTATATCTAATTACACTGGACGTTTTAGAGCAGTTTAACCACGGACACATAGTAATCCGCCCAAACAAGTTAATGGGAAAAGATCTCTAATGACATAGTTCTGCTACTTTAAGAGAATCATAGCTACTCCCAGCTTGTACTTGTTCATTTTGGGGAGCGTTTACATGCGTTTCGGAGAGAGGGGCCGATGCCCAGAGAGGGGGACCGACCCGCGGCCGGCGACACCATGTGATGCCACTAAATCCAGAGAGCGCCGAAAGGGCATAGCCGTAGGAAGTAGGGATGCTGAAAAAAATGAAAAAGAAGCCCCCCCCGTTGAAGACAATAATCGCAGTACTCTCACCCCCAAACTACTTCTTGCGGCTATGCGTAAGGGGCTGGTGCCGACCCAGAGAGGGGTCCAACCCTCGCCCACAGCCTAAGGGGGCGCAAATACATCCAGGGGGAGAGGTGGGGGGAGAGGGCTGGATGGGGGGAGAGGGCTGGAACGAGGGGGGGGGACGGACGGACGGACGACGACGACGACACCTATGCTGCGCTCGGTCAGCGCCCATCTATGTATTTATATGTACATATTCTTATTCAATCCCTTTAGATTTGTGTGTATTAGGTAGTTGTTGTGTAATTGTTAGATTACTTGTTAGATATTACTGCACTGTCGGAACTAGAAGCACAAGCATTTCGCTACACTCACAAAAACATCTGCTAATCATGTGTATGTGACCAATAAAATTTTATTTGGTTTATCACGGCTGGTTGTGATACAGTCTGGATTAGATATTAGATAAAGGGAACCAGAGTGAACAAATAAAACAAAAATGTGATACCTATTTAATTGACTTAATAAATAAAGTTATGCAACATCCAATGTCCCTGTGTGAAAAAGTAATTGCCCCCTTACACTTGATAACTGGTTGTGCCACCTTTAGCTGCAATGACTGCAACCAAATGCTTTCTGTAGTTGTTGATCAGTCTCTCACATCACTGTGGAGGAATTTTGTCCTACTCTTCCATGCATAACAGCTTTAACTCAGCAACATTTGTGGGTTTTAGAGCATAAACTGGTCATTCTGAGGTAGACTGGCTTGTGTGTTCTGGATCATGGCCTTGCTGCATGACCCAGCTGTGCTTCAACTTAAGCTCATGGACGGATGGCCTGACATTCTCCTTTAGAATTCTCTGATACAGAGCAGAATTCATGGTTCCTTCGATGACGGCAAGTCGTCTAGGTCCTGAGGCAGCAATGCATCCATAAACCATGACACTACCACCACAATGCTTGACCGTTGGTATGAGGTTCCTACTGTGGAATGCAGTGTTTCATTTTTGCAGACATTACAGGACCCATGTGTTTTTGGGAATACGCTCACATTCATTTATAACACTTCTTTAACACAGTGTATTACAGCTGGTGGCACATGGGCACAACGACCAGGAGATGGCACCATGTGAGTAGTAGGTTCCCACCCCTCCCCCCAAAAGTACATTTGTGGAAAGGGGCCGTAAGATTGTCAACAGGGCTTCCCCCAAGCAACAACATCTGATCATCAACACGGATGCCCCTCAGGGCTGTGTGCTTAGTCCCCTCCTGTACTTCCTGTTCACTCACGACTGTGTAGCCGCACACGACTCCAACACCATTATCAAGTTTGCTGACATGACAGTGGTAGGACTGATCACCGACGACAGTGAGGCAGCCTATAGGGAGGAGGTCAGAGACCTGGCAGTGTGGTGCCAGGACAACAACCTCTCCTTCAACGTCAGCAAGACATAGGAGCTGATCATGAACTAAACGGAGGTTGCGAGCATGCTCCCATCCACATCGATGGGGCTGTATTGGAGCGGGTCGAGTCCTTCAAGTTCCTCGGTGTCGACATCACAAAGGAATTACATGGTCCACACACCCACACAGTTGTGAAGAGGACACAACAGCGCCTCTACTCCCTCAGGAGGCTGGGCCCTCAGAGCCTCAAACAGTTCTACAGCTGCACCATTGAGAGCCTTTTGATTGGCTGCATCACCGCTTGGTACGGCAACTGCTTGGCACTACAGGGTGGTGAGTATGGCCCAGTACATCACTGGGGCCGAGCACCCTGCCATCCAGGACCTCTATATCAGGCAGTGTCAGAGGAAGTCCCCCATAATTGTCAAAGACTCCAGCCACCCAAGCCATAGACTATTCTCTCTGCTACCACACGGCAAACGGTACCAGTGCACCAAGTCTGGAACCAACAGGATCCTGAACAGCTTCTACCCCCAAGCCATAAGACTGCTAAACAAGACTGTTAAATAGCTAATCAAATGGCTACCTGGACTACCTGCATTGACACTTTTTTGCACTAACTCTATGCACACACACTGGACTCCACACAATCACACATACTTACACTGACACACCAAAACAAAGCCTAACATAAGGACAACTCAGAGAATGGTATTATTTTCTTCTGAAATTTTATTCATATTATGTTTCTTTAGACCTGTCGAAAATAAATAATATATTTATTGTGAAGGTGTAGGCTACATTACATGGATTTATTAGACTTTTTAAAATGGCTAGTAGGCTATGTGTGGAAGTCAGGAGATGCTGAATGTGTTTATGTTAATTAACAGTGAATTATCATGAGACCGACAGTTAATTGCTTGACAATCACCGGTTGATGAAATTTCGTGACCGCCACAGCCCTAGGTACTGTATATATTTTTTTACCTTTAACTCTGCATTGTTGTTTACAACAATTACAGTGGGCTTTGTTGTTTACAAAGCACACTGTAAATTGCACCCTATAGGTCGTTAAACATCACAATAAGGAGCAGAGCATTCAATTTGCTTTCTGGTGGGCAAGGAGACCCCGAGCTCTGTTAAAGCCATTGACAACTGTTTGGCGTTTTCAAGGGATTGTTAAATACGTGTGAACTATCTGGTTGTGATATACTGTTGTCCACCTCTTGAAGAGCATAGTCAGAACTAAACATTTCCGATTATTCCATGTGAAACAATTGCGTATATTTAGCTCTATCATCAGAGTTATTCCGCAAGTAATTAACTGCATGCTAATGATTAGAAAACATAATTTAATCATATAATTTCAGATACGTGAGGGTAGCCTCATGATATCTCTCAATATTGGCCTCCATTAATTGGATATTTAAGTGATATAAAATAAAAGTGAACTATAACTGACAAGAATGAGTGGTTTAGGTTAATTTCCCATCCTTTGTGGGCTCTACCTATCCAGCCTGGTCTGATAGACTAGACTTAACATAGCAAAAGTAAATCTGGGATCCCCAAATTAGTATATGTTACGATTGGTATGGTTACATAAGACAGATGGTTACTTAGGCAAAAATGAAAGTAGAGTGTTTGGTCGGGCGAGCGAGTAACGTGAATGTCTAGGAACATCTTGCGAGTCCAAATCTCATCACGGACAACTTTAGTATTTTAGCCAATTAGCAACTTTTCAACTACTTACTACTTTTTAGCTACTTTGCAACTACTTAGCATGTTAGCTTCCCCTAACCCTAAGCCTAACCTTAACCCTTTTAGCTAACCCGTCCTCTAACCCTAACCTTAACCCTTTAACCTAACTCCTAAACTTAACCATAACTCCTAAACACTAACCCCTAGCATAGCAAGAATTCATAACATATCATATGTTTTGCAAATTCATAATATATAGTCTGTTTAGCAAATTCGTAACATATAGTACATTTTGCAAATTCGTAACATATTTTACGAAATGGGTGATGGACATTCACAAATGAATATATACCATACAATACATTACATGTCATACTAAATCGAGTGTCTCAGATTTATCTACAGAATAATACAAAATGTTCTCAGACCAGGCAGCAGGGTAAAGCAGCAGAACCATGCATTTGGTGATGTAGGCTACTGTTAGCTAATGTTTACTTTGCAAGCTACCAGTAGAAACTTTGTACAGTTGGCTAAACATAGTGGTAAGTAAACGTAATGTACTTTTTCTCCAATGTAGGCCTACCTAGTGAAGTTAGCGAACATTATCCCCTTTTCAACATTTTTAACAGTGTTTAATCCCGATTGCTTTGTGATTTATAATTTTGTGCAATGTGCAATTAAAGTTGCATAGCTGAATGCATGCATAATCTATCAATTTTACATATTTTGTTGCATGCTATGCAATTATTTAATCAACTGCATCCTCAGTGGGAATGGAGTTTCTGAGCTGTCTTTTCAATCAAAGATAATTTAATTAGAATGTTCTAAGACATTTTCAACGCGTGTATAGTGAGATATCAGGCGACCACACCGTTTGTACACCAATACACTTGATTAGGACAGCATTATAGTAAAACGAGTCGTCAGGGTGAGACTATTTGAACCTTTTGGCTTTCCATAGATCTGAGAGCAAAGCTTATTGGTAAGAGGCTTCATGAATCATCCACCTGAGTCTTTCTGTAGCGACAAACCATTCACTCTTTACTGACAGTATTGCGAGGCGTACCTGTGCTGCACCTGTCCATGCTTTTACACCGAGCAAAAACAGAGAAGTCGTCTCACACAAATTCAAATATCAGTCAGAGACAGATGTGATACAACTGTTTAAAAATAAAAGCATTTCAGTTCTAAACAGTCAGGCATTTCAATTCTCTGAACTTTCTTGCTGATGTTCTTCTGCTTAGACAGGTAGGCTACTGTAAGTGATTTTACTTTGTGATTTATAATTTTGTGCAATGTGCAATTAAAGTTGTATACCTGAATGCATGCATAATCTAACAAATTGCCATATTTTGTTGCATGCTATGCCTATTATTTAATCAACTGCAGCCTCGGTGGGAATGGAGTTTCTAAGCTGTCTTTTCAATCAAAGATAATTTAATTAGAATGTTCAGAATGCAATACGTAACAATGTAATTAACACACACACACACACACACACACACACACACACACACACACACACACACACACACACACACACACACACACACACACACACACACACACACACACACACACACACACACACACACACACACACACACACACACAGTCTCTCATTCTCATTCTCCCTCGCTCTCATAATTCCCTGGCTTATCACTTCTGCTCCCCAAGGGCAATGGGTACACTTCGAGACCTGCAGTTTGCCCTACAGCTGAAGATTGAGGAGCGTCGCCAGAGGGAAACACTCATTGATGAGCTAGAGCTGGAGTTGGATGCCAAGGATGACTTGATTCATGAACTGGACCCCTACATGGCCACATCATCACATCCCCAGGGTCTTCTGGGGACAGCAGGAGCGGTAGAGATACTCTCAATGATTGGCTATGAAAAGCCAACTGACATTTACTCCTGTGGTGCTGACCTGTTGCACCCTCGACAACCACTGTGATTATTTCTGGAGCAAGTGCAGGTAAGATTTTCTGCAGAAAGTACAACCAAATTTCAAGCAATGTTTTTCTTTTATGCTATTATACATATTATTTATAACATGTAGGCTACATTGTATCATGCGGTTCAAAGAAAGAGCATATTGTCAAAGCCCGTGACCCTGAATCCAAGGCAACTTGCTCTGGTCAGCCTGAAAAGCTACAACATAAACCAACAGTGACAGAACACCCCAAGGACATGTTCCCTTTGACCTGTTTTGCTTGAGAAATGTCAGCCTGGTCTCATAGAATAGACGTAACTTACTAAACGTAAGTCCGGGACACTCAAATTAGTATGATATGTTACCTTTGGTATGGTTACATACTGTAAGACAGAAGGTTATTGAGGCAAAAACTAAAGTAGGGTGGTTGGTTGTGGTGAATGGGTAGGCGCAAACGTTTAGCAACCCAAAAGTTGCGTGTTCGAAACACATTATGGACAACTTTAGACAAATTAGCAACTTTGCAACTACTTACTTCTTTTGAGCTACTTTGCAACTACTTAGTATGTTAGTTAATTGCAAATCACCTAGCAACCACACCAGGCACCATGTTGGAAGACCAGAGTCAGTCTGGTGGTAGTCCTCCAATCGTCCAAATGGCTGGCTGTGTTTTGCTACCACCGGAAACTTTGGGGAGATTGCCCATTATTTCATTTTTCGAAGGAACCAAAAAATGGAGGCAGTGAGAGAACCTATTCAAGTAAGTAAATATATTTAGAAAATGATAAAAACAATAGCTATTATTAGCTAGCTAGCTAGTTTCTCCAGGAACTTTGTGTGCAGGCTAACTGAAATGAACAGCTAACTAATGTTAGCTAGTTAGCTAACTTTACATACTGTATAGCTAGCCAAGTGAATTAAATATCACCAGCTAGGTATCTTCATATTAGCTAGTTAGCTAGCTATCTTGATGTATTCATCATTGCAACACTAAATACATTTGTATCTAGGTAGCTAGATAGCTAAATAGCTAATAGCCATGGAAGAGGGTGAAAGGATTAGCTAGCAGTTCCAGCTCTTAGAGAAGGGATAGGGCAGTTACCTTTGTGGGAGGATATTATTTAAAGATTCTCCAATTCCTGTCCCTAGCGAGAAAAACTATGACGACAGAGAGATATAGCAACATAATATTCAGTGCTGTCTAATTTGAGTATAATACAGCCTGTTTCTTTGTGATGTTTTCTGTTGTCAGATACAGAGAGCCGTGAAACCCTGTCTGCAGATGAAGAGAAACCCTGTCTGCAGCTGAAGAGGTCCCAATGAATGTCCCAAGAGAATAAGGGTGCATCCTTGTATTCCATTAATTATATGTGTACCTAAAGTATGTTAGCACATTTTGTAAACAAAAATACAGTTTTAAAGTCACACATAACCTTTAAATACCTATTACAACTGGAGCAGGCCAACCCTTTTGGATGTGCAGGCATCTGTATTCCCTTTAAAGTTTAACTAAGTCATTGGCCCGCCCCCGTGAGCACAGACATGATCTAGCGTCATGGAACAGCCCTTTTCTACTGTTACGAATAAAAAACCCTCCTGAAGAAATCGTCTTCAGACCACACGTATGTAACAGTTGAGCTTCCGTCCCTCTCCTCGCCCCTACCTGGGCTCAAACCAGGGACCCTCTGCACACATCAACAACTGCCTCCCACAAAGCATCTTTACCCATCGCTCCACAAAAGCCACGGCCCTTGCAGAGCAAGGGGAACAACAACTTCAAGGTCTCAGAGCGAGGGACTTCACCGATTGAAACGCTATTAGCGCACACCCCGCTAACTAGTTAGCCATTTCACATCGGTTACACGTACCTCGACGGACACCGAGGGGGCAGAGTTTGAGTTCAGACCACAAAAACCTCAGTATAAGCTAAAGTTGTAATGGTTGTTGAATTCCTAACCATACCACGTGGAGCATTGGCTACACGACAGGAAATGGTTCAACTCTGAGACTGTCGATCCCGACAGAATAAGAGCCAATCTTAGATACTAATTACTAGTCTGCAGCTAGAAATTATGTCAACCTGGGATGTGAAGACCGACAACCGCCGAAACATCTATTTCCTTAAGAACATTTCTTAATGGTACTCTGAAGTATCCATTCTAACCACGAAAGACTTCAGGGAAGCAGAGAGAGAGACGCTCGGATGAACTTTCCAACAGAAGGACTGACGATTCCAACAGAGATCACGACGACACACTGGGCATAAATATATATTGATTGCAATTACTCCTGAATGAGTGAGCGTTCATGTGCAAAGGATTAGCATTTCAATTAATATAATTATCAACTGTGTAGTGACTATTTTTGTCTTTCCCTCCCTTCTCAGTCCACACCCACTTCCCTTTGTCCGCCAAGCCGTCATATCGGTTTAGCTCATTAGGGAACCTCCCCTATCATTTCCTTGTAACCATATCTACTGTTTGTGTGTTTATGCATTTTTGTGATTATTTAGTTAGTTAGTAAATAAATGATTTAGACAATTGATGTATGGATGATTCATAGTAAAGGCTGGGTTCGTGCAGATAACCAACAATTTACGACGTTTGGAATGAGACTAACGTGAGGTAAAGAATAATTCATTCATTAGAAAACTATTTGATCAGATATTAAAATATCTGAAAAGTTATATCAGGAAAATTATAACTTTGTAATCTGAAAATTTTCCTTGGTGCCCCGACTTCCTAGTTAATGACATTTACATGATTAGTTTAATCACGTAATAATAATTACAGAGAATTGATTTGATAAAATAACAGTCTTCACTTTAATGATGCCAGAGACACGACATTATAAAGGTTCATGTTTATGGTGAACAAAATTACTTACCCATAACTTGAAACTCACGCAACACATGCTAATAGCTAGACTACAAACTATCTAGCTAGCTAATGTTGGCTAACTTAGTCTTGTTGTTAACACCTGGTTAGCATAACAGCTAAACTAAACTTGAAACCGATCAGACTTACCAGTGATGAAATGATTGGAGTAGACGTACTGACGACTGTCTGGGTTCAGGTCTTGACGTTCAAAAGTTTATTTTTATTTTTCTGACAGTTCTTGTCTTATCTCCTTGGTGTTTCATGATTGCGGGTAATCTGTTTTTTTTTTATCCAGTTGTCTTTCCTGCCTTGTTAGAGCAGCCAAATACTGCACAGAAATTGACCATGGTAAGGAATCAACTAGTGTTATGCACTGTTATCATACAGCTTGGGGTAGCCACTCAGCTGTTGTTGTCGAAAGAATTGATGCGGTGGTCTTCCAACATGGCCGCTAAAAGCCATCATACAGTGCCTTGCAAAAGTATTCACACCCCTTGTCATTTTCCCTATTTTGTTAACTTACAACCTGGAATTAAAATAGATTTTTGGGGGGTTTGTATCATTTGATTTACACCACATGCCTACCACTTTGAAGATGTAAAATATTTTTTATTGTGAAACAAACAATTACACAAAAAACAGAAAACTTGAGCATGCATAACTATTGACCCCCCCCCAAAGTCAATACTTTGTAGAGCCACCTTTTGCAGAAATTACAGCTGCAAGTCTCTTGGGATCTGTCTCTATAAGCTTGGCACATCTAGCCACTGGGATTTTTCTCCATTCTTCAAGGCAAAGCTGCTCCAGCTCTTTCAAGTTGGATGGGTTCCTGCTGGTGTACAGCAATCTTTAAGTCATACCACAGATTCTCAGTTGGATTGAGGTCTGGGCTTTGACTAGGCCATTCCAAGACATTTAAAAGTTTCCCCTTAAAACCTCTACGGACCCCCCATCCCGGAACCGGGATCATCCTCATCAAAAAAGCTGACTAGCATAGCCTAGCCTAGCGCCACAGGGATATCATATAATATAATTTCATGAAATCACAAGTCCAATACAGCAAATGAAAGATAAACATCTTGTGAATCCAGCCAACATTTATGATTTTTTAAATGTTTTACAGCGAAAACACAATATATATTTATGTTAGCTCACCACAATAGCCAAACACACAACGCCATGTTTCCACCGCAAAGGTAGCTTTCACAAAACCCCCAAATAGAGATAAATTAATCACTAACCTTTGAACAACTTCATCAGATGACAGTCTTATAACATCATGTTATACAATACATTTATGTTTTGTTCGAAAATGTGCATATTTATAGGTATAAATCGTAGTTTTACATTGCAGCCACCGTCACAAATAGCACCAAAACAGCCAGAACAATTACAGAGAGCAACGTGAAATAAATAAATACTCATCATAAAACATTTATGAAAAATACATGTTGTACAGTAAATGAAAGATAAACATCTTGTGAATCCAGCCAATATTTCCGATTTTTTAAGTGTTTTACAGCGAAAACACAACATATATTTATGTTAGCTCACCACAATATCCAAAAACACAACGCCATTTTTCCACCGCAAAGGTAGCTTTCACAAAACCCACAAATAGAGATAAACTCAATCACTAACCTTTGAACAACTTCATCAGATGACAGTCTTATAACATCATGTTATACAATACATTTATGTTTTGTTCGAAAATGTGCATATTTATAGGTACAAATCCTGGTTTTACATTGTGAATACGGCGCCATAATGCACCAAATTGTCCGGAGAAATTTTGGACAGTCACGTAATCTAACCAAAGAACTCATCATAAACTTTACTAAAAAATACATGTTGTACAGCAAATGAAAGATACACTGGTTCTTAATGCAACCGCTGTGTTAGATTAAAAAAAATAACTTTAGTACAAAGTACAGCATGCAATATTGTGATACAGCGCCCAGCCTTGTTGGAGCCAACATATACCACAAAAATACAAAATAACATCATAAATATTCTCTTACCTTTGATGATCTACCATCAGAATGTAGTGTAAGGAGTCCTATTTCCACAATAAATCGTTGTTTTGTTTTAGAATGTCAATTTCTTCTGTCAAATTAGCAACTTTGGCTAGCATTGTGGCGCACACGTGTCCATCATCTCCTGGCGCATGGAACGAAAAATTCCAAAAGTCACAATAGACGTCGAATAAACTGGTCAAACTCGGTTGAAAATCCATCTTTATGATGTTTTTCTCATATGTATCCAATAAAGTCAGAGACGGAGCATTTCGTCGTGTATACCTAACGCATTTCAGAAAACAATGTCGTGTTCCCTGGTGCGCAGTTGAATACTGCCAATAGGGCGGACCTGTCACTCCAAAAGCTTTCATTCGGTCTCACATCAAGCTAGACACCCCATTCAACATTCTACTGCCTGTTGACATCTAGTGGAAGGCGTATGAAGTGCATACAGATCCATAAATATAAGGCAATTGAATAGGCAAGCCCTGACACAGAGCCCCATTTTCAGAATTTTCACTTCCTGTTTGGAAGTTTGCTGCCAAATGAGTTCTGTTTTACTCACAGATATAATTTAAACAGTTTTAGAAACTTCAGAGTGTTTTCTATCCAATAGTAATAATAATATGCATATTGTATGATCTAGAACAGAGTACGAGGCCGTTTAATTTGGGCACGATTTTTTCCCAAAGTGAAAACAGCGCCCCCTATTTCCAAGAGGTTAAACCACTCAAGTGTTGCTTTAGCAGTATGCTTAGGGTCATTGTCCTGCTGGAGGGTGAACCTCCGTCCCAGTCTCAAATCTCTGGAAGACTGAAACAGGTTTCCCTCAAGAATTTCCCTGTATTTAGCGCCATCCATCCTTCCTTCAATTCTGACCAGTTTCCCAGTCCCTGGCGATGAAAAAACATTCCCACAGCATGATGCTGCCACCACCATGCTTCACTGTGGAGATTGTGTTCTCGGGGTGATGAGAGGTGTTGAGTTTGTGCCAGACATAGCGTTTTCCTTGATGGCCAAAAAGCTGAAGTTTAGGCTCACCTTACCAGAGTACCTTGGGGAGTCTCCCACATGCCTTTTGGCAAACACCAAACGCGTTTGCTTATTTTTTTCTTTAAGCAATGGCTTTTTTCTGGCCACTCTTCAGTAAAGCCCAGCTCTGTTGAGTGTACGGCTTAAAGTGGTCCTATAGACAGATACAATCAATCTCCGCTGTGGAGCTTTGCAGCTCCTTCAGGGTTATCTTTGGTCTCTTTGTTGCCTCTCTGATTAATGCCCTCCTTGCCTGGTCTGTGAGTTTTGGTGGGCAGCCCTCTCTTGGCAGGTTTGTTGTGGTGCCATATTCTTTCCATTTTTTAATAATGGATTTAATGGTGCTCCGTGGGATGTTCAAAGTTTCTGATATTTTTTATAACCCAACCCTGATCTGTACTTCTCCACAACTTTGTCCCTGACCTGTTTGGAGAACTTCTTGGTCTTCATGGTGCCGCTTGCTTGGTGGTTCCCCTTGCTTAGTGGTGTTGCAGATTCTGGGGCCTTCAGAACAGGTGAATATATACTGAGATAATGGGACAGATCATGTGACACTTCGATTGCACACCGGTAGACTTTTTAAAATTCATTATGTGACTTCTGAAGGTAATTTGTTGCACCAGATCTTATTTAGGGGCTTCATACCAAAGGTGGTGAATACATACGCAAGCACCCCTTTTCCGTTTTTTATTTTTTTACATTTGTATTTGTATTTTTTCATTTTTTCATTTCATTTCACCAATTTGGACTATTTTGTGTATGTCCACATGAAATCCAAATAAAAATCTATTTAAAAATTTGAAAAACGTCGATGGGGGTGAATACTTTTGCAAGGCACTGTACGTCAACTGGCAACCCTCTATAATCAAGTGCTGCTAAGAAGGACCTTGTTAAACTACAGCTGGCCAAGAACAGAGCGGCATGTTTTGCTCTTCATTGTAATCAAAGGGCTAATATCAATACTATGCATGCCAGTTTCTCTTGGCTAAGAGTTGAGGAAAGACTGAAAGCATCACTTTTTGATTTTATAAGAAACATTAATGAGTTGAAAATTCCAAATTGTTTGCATCATCAACTTACACACAGGACTGACACACACACTTACCAGACATGCCACCAGTGGTCTTTTCAAAGTCCGCAGGTCCAGAAAAATTAAAGGAAACGTACAGTATTATACAGAACCATGATTGCATGCAACTCCCTTCCATCTCATATAGCGCAAGTGAACATCAAACCTGGTTTCAAAAAACAAATAAAGCAACACCTCACAGTACAATGGCTCTCCCCTATGTAACCTAATTTTGTGTGTACAGTATGTACTGACATGTATAGTATGTGTAACTGATAAATGCACACACACAACATGTTAACGTTTTTAAATGTATGTAAATTGTAAAGTATTATGTCTGTAATGTCTTTTTCGTTACGTGTCGGACCCCAGTAAGACTAGCTGTTGCCATTTTCGTCGGCTAATGGGGATTCTAATAAAATAAAATAAAACCTTAACCCCTAGCCTAGCTAATGTTAGCCACCGAGTGGCATAGCGGTCTAAGGCACTGCATCTCGGTGCAAGAGGCATTACTACAGTCCCTGGTTCGAATCCAGGATGAATCACATCCGGCTGTGATTTGGAGTTCCATAGGGCGGCGCACAATTGGCCCAGCATTGTCTGGGGTAGGCTGTAATGGTAAATAAAAAATGGTTCTTAACTGGCTTGCCTAGTTAAATATAGGTTCAATAAGATTTTTTGATTTTTTTTAAACCTAGCTAACATTAGTGTTAGCCACCTAGCTGATGTTAGCACAACAAATTGGAGTTCATAACATATCATACGTATTGCAGATTCGTGACCTATCGAACGAATTGCAATTCGTAACATATTGTACGAATTGCAATTTGTAACATACCATGTGAATTGTAAAATCGTTACATATCACACGATTTAACTTTACTATGTTACGTCTACCCCTGAGTCCGGGTTGGAAATGTTCTCTTAAGGCTGATAAAGTGTTTCCTGCACAGACAATAAGTCAATAATGATTGATTTATACACACTGTATGACAATTGGCTCAAGGCTTTAGTGCCTTTGTTGTCAAACCCTAACCACAATGACATTACTATTAGATATCCCTCTAGTGGTGTGGGGGCTGTGCTTTGGCAAAGCGGGTGGGGTTATATCCTTCCTGTTTGGCCCTGTCCGGGGGTATCATCGGATGGGGCCACAGTGTCTCCTGACCCCTCCTGTCTCAGCCTCCAGTATTTATGCTGCAGTAGTTTGTGTCGGGGGGCTAGGGTCAGTTGGTTATATCTGGAGTACTTCTCCTGTCTTATCCGGTGTCCTGTGTGAATTTAAGTATGCTCTCTCTAATTCTCTCCTTCTCTCTTTCTTTCTCTCTCTCGGAGGACCTGAGCCCTAGGACCATGCGTCAGGACTACCGGGCATGATGACTCCTTGCTGTCCCCAGTCCACCTGGCCTTGCTGCTGTTCCAGTTTCAACTGTTCTGCCTGCGGCTATGGAACCCTGACCTGTCCACCGGACGTGCTACCTGTCCCAGACCTGCTGTTTTCAACTCTCTAGAGACCGCAGGAGCGGTAGAGATAGTCTTAATGATCGGCTATGAAAAGCCAACTGACATTTACTCCTGAGGTACACCCTCGATAACTACTGTGATTATTATTATTTGACCATGCTGGTCATTTATGAATGAACATTTGAACATCTTGGCCATGTTCTGTTATAATCTCCACCCGGCACAGCCAGAAGAGGACTGGCCACCCCTCATAGCCTGGTTCCTCTCTAGGTTTCTTCCTAGGTTTTGGCCTTTCTAGGGAGTTTTTCCTAGCCACCGTGCTTCTACACCTGCATTGCTTGCTGTTTGGGGTTTTAGGCTGGGTTTCTGTACAGCACTTCGAGATATTAGCTGATGTACGAAGGGCTATAAACTTGATTTGAAACTTGATTTGATTTGATTACTTATTGATTGCCTCCCACACGGTTTACTACTTCAGGTCACATGAGCTGATTAAGACCTCCTTTTTAGAGAATTACTTTCTAAAGAACCTGGAAAGTGGGCAAATCCTGGCTATAATGGACTGTGTGTACCCCACCACGGTCAACCAAGGCTGCTGCGTCATTCAAGAGGGAGACAGTGGAACTCTTGCCTATATTCTAAAAGGTAAGAAGTTAAATCAACAGTTGTTTATAGGTGGTGAGTAAAGTGGGGATTGGGAATACAGCCACTTCAAGGTCCTTCAAGGTCCCAACCACTGTTTTCTTGAATTTTCATGCATAGCCCTACTCTCAAAAACCAAAGTCCCCAATGTAGAGTAATTGCTTGAGACATTTTGGTGAATTATTCATCAAGCACTTGGTCTCCACAATCGAAGCGCAGTCAGCTCATGGTCTTTAATGAATGCTGCTTATTTGTCTTTTATGTTTGCTCAGAGATGGCCCAGTGAATGTTACTCAACAGTTGCCCCTCCTCATTTCCTCCTCCCTCTGGCTCATGTACGAATTGCAATTTGTACGAATTGCAATTCGGGGCGTCAGGTGGCCTAGTGGTTAGAGCATTGGACTAGTAACTGAAATGGTTGCAAGCTCAAATCCCCAAGCTGACAAGGTAAAAATCTGCCCCTGAACAAGGCACTTAACCTACTGTTCCTAGGCCATCATTGAAAATAAGAATTTGTTTTTAACTGACCTGCCTAGTTAAATAAAGGTTTAAAAAAAAAGTTGAGTTGGTATTCTCCTCTGTTAGTGCCAGCACTGCTTTATAGCGCAATGAGGGGAAATGTTAGAATGATCTGTTTCTGGAAGGAGAGTGAGAGATGGTGGTGGTATGCATGACAATAAGCGGCATACATAATGATGTGATGAAATGTCAGGCAGGGACAGGGCAAGAGGTCCAACTCAGCCCTGGTATGCAATGCTCATTGATAATGGCGCTCAGGCATTTCTCAGACTACCCTCATATCTGATGTGACAGGTAATGGGCCACGGCTGTCCAATTTGCTTTTCTTGTTACCTGAGGCCTAGACTTTGTCTGTTTCTGCTGTGGTGTTGTAGATTAGAGTGTCTCTACCTGTCACATGGCATATCTCAGACAGCTGCGTTTATCTGATGGTGTGTCAGACACACTCCCTGTCAATCACCTGCAGCTGGGAACTGAGTAAGGAGGGCTGAGCTAATGTGTGGTCACACCTCTTCAGCTGCCACCCTGCTGTCGTGGGGGACGCCACAGACTGCCATCATCATCCTTTATCATCCTCCTCTGAAGGAGCTCAAACAGAAGCTGCACTGTCACACACACACACACACACACACACACACACACACACACACACACACACACACACACACACACACACACACACACACACACACACACACACACACACACACACACACACAGTCTACGCCCATGCCAACATCATACAGTTTTTTTTCAATCACTTTCGCAAATGTTTCATATGTAAGTGGTATAAACTCTAAGCTGATAACAATGCCCCCTATCTTGTGTTCAGAACCTTTGATTGTGCATTAATTGGGGTTTCACATTTTTCACCCCTGAGTCATTCATGATCAATCAAAGTTTTCCGTGAAATACCATGATAACATTTTGTTTAGTCACCAATACATCAGATAATGATAGGCTCACCATTTAATCCAATAGCAAAAAACACAAGATACACCTTTCAAAACAGCTATTTTTGAAGTGCTAAATAAAAATAATAGTAGATGGTACATTTTCCATCCAGTATTTGACTATAACTTGACATGCACCATTTAAATATAATAATTAGTATCCAATGGCAGGTTGTGAACATGTTGAGAAACATGTCAGTCTTACAGTTTCATTATCGTTATACAGTACATGCGTAGGATAAATCATCAGAAATTGAGGTATTGTAAAGTAGTTGCACAATGTAAAAATGTAGCACAGTATGCCAATTCTGCCCAATGCAACCCTGTACAAGATCACCTTCTTTTTTTATGTGACAGTATCGCCTATCTCTCTGCTTCAAATCCATCAGTTTATAGTGTATCAATGAAATTCAGATAATGAGTGGAATATATTGTTAAATACAACTCAGGTATTTCAGTAGTGCATTGTACACTACTCTATAATTCCAAATAGTAGCACATAGTGACTCCTTCCACTTTTTCCTATTGAAGCACACTGGCTGATGTAGAATGATGATGTACGGTGCCTTTAGAAAGTATTCATTTTTCCACATTTTGTTGTGTTACAAAGTGGGATTGAAATTGATTTAATTGTCATTTTGTGTCAACGATCCACACAAAATACTCTAATGTCGAAGTGGAAGAAAAATTAGAACATTTGGAAAACATTTATTGCCGAAAAAACACTAATATATCTTTATTAGATAAGTATTCAACCCCCTAAGTCAATACATTTAGAATCACCTTTGGCAGCGATTACATCTGTGAGTCTTTCTGGAAGGAACGTGAGGAAGGCTCCACACCCCTCTCTCATTTGAGTATCTTACCTAGTTATTTTCAGATGAAGAACGGCGAGTTCAGCTAAGCCCATACTGCCCTTCAGTCCCTTGACTTTTTGGCCCTGACGGAGACATAAATCACCCCAGAGAACAATGCTTCTCCAGCTGCTCTCTCTTCATCTGATTAAGTTTTTTCTCATTGTCCGAGAGCATCTGGTCGTCGCGGTGGTGGCACAGGGATACTCATTTCTCCTCAGTACAGATTTTCTCTTTTCTCTCTCTCTCTCTCTCTCTCTCTCTCTCTCTCTCTCTCTCTCTCTCTCTCTCTCTCTCTCTCTCTCTCTCTCTCTCTCTCTCTCTCTCTCTCTCTCTCTCTCTCTCTCTCTCTCTCTCTCTCTCTCTCTCTCTCTCTCTCTCTCTCTCTCTCTCTCTCTCTCTCTCTCTCTCTCTCTCTCTCTCTCTCTCTCTCTCTCTCTCACCTGTCCATCTCCTCATTTGAATTCCATACTGTCACTGTCACTTGTCCACTCAAGCTTAACATTGTTGTCATCTTTCACCCACCAGGTGCCTTTAGAGCGTTCCTCAATGGGCTTGACACCTTGATAAGCTAATTTCCTGACGATGGCTCACCGCTCTTCATACTTAGCTACTTCAACCCCCGACATCTGCCTTCGATTCATTTATTTCCAATGCGCTCTTTCTCCTCCTTGCCTCTTTTGACCTCACCCTTTTCCAGTCCCCTTACACTCACAAGGCAGGCATCTTTACTAGAGGATGTTCGCATACTAATCTCTCACTGCAAACCCCCTCCAGGTCTCTGATCACTACTTTGTTTCCTTTTCTGTCTCCCTTTCCTCCAACCCTAGTCACTCAGCCCGTACCCAGATGGTCATGCGCCATTGCAATCTTCGCCCCTTGAGAGAATGCCAAGAGTGTTCAAAGCTGTCATCAAGGTAAAGGGTGGCTACTTTGAAGAGTCTAACATATGAAACATATTTTGATTTGTTTAACACTTTTTTGGTTACTACATGATTCCATATGTGTTATTTCATAGTTTTGATGTCTTCACTATTATTATACAATGTAGAACATAGTAAAAATTAAGAAAAACCCTTGAATGAGTAGGTGTGTCCAAATATTTGACCGGTACTGTACTTGTGAAAATTGCACCAGAGTGATTGAAAAAAAGAACTGTAAACACGCACATTCAAAATGTAAACATGCACAAAGACACACATGTGTACACACACGCCACATAATGCTGCAACATCCCTGCCTTCTGCCACACTATGATTAGTATTCAGTTGACAATGATATATTCAGTATTTGCTGCATTGTGTATGTATGTTTAAATGTGTGTTTAACAGAAGGGAAGATGGAGGTGACGAAGGATGCCAAGAAGCTACTCACAATTGAACCAGGAAAAGTGTTTGGGGAATTGGCACTCCTGTTCAACTGCACACACACCTACAAGTACTGGAGCGTTGTGCATGGAGTGCTGTGTAGCGTGGTTGTTCTATTCTATTGTAATAACAGCTGAAGTGAATACAAAATGTCATCCAGAAATCCTTTCTTTTGCTGTGTTTGGATGGATTTTTCATAATAATTATTGTTCAAGAGAGCAGAACAATCACAGACCAGCATATTCACAGCTGAGTAGATCTGGTGCAGAGGGAAGTACTCTAGAATTTCTCATCAAAATATATATTTCAAACAACATCACAGCTTTACATGCTCCTCTCTGAGATGTGGGGAATACAAAACACGTCTTGCTTTGGCTCATAAAAACTCATCTCCTGTCTCAGGGCTCCCACTATTTATACCTGGTCCTTGGAAATGGAAATTACTGTATGCTAATATGTAAAATGGTATATCAACACATTTTATTTGATTATACATTATTTGATCAATTTCACAACAATTTTCCTCATGACCAACCAAATATCCCCTCAATGAGAGCTATTATTTCTCAGTGGCTTTAACTTGATTTTCTCAATGGAAAATGAAATGTGTGCTATAGCTACACTGTCTGTGCTCAGCCTCTGCTGCTCACATCTGACTTGCTTTCACAAAGAAATAGGTTGACGAAATGGAAAGAATCAGTGCAAATTTTAAAATATTTTTTTCCCTTCACAGTGTTTCCTATACACTTTTCCTCTGTGCATTTTCTCTTTCAGTGCAATGATGCTTTCCTGATTAATTGTATAGCACCTTTATCTTTCAGTCAATCCCTCTCCAATTCCCTCTCTCTGTATATCCGTTCTCACAGCAACAGTTCAGCAGTTCTTTCTTCCATATCCACTCCACCCATTCCTTTCCCTGGCTTGGCACTGACCTTGTTCTCCTGGCGGACTTGAAATGACTTTCCCTTTGTTGCCATCAGAGAACATCAATAAAGCTTCCTCTCCTGTGGTCTGACTCACTGTGACTGCAAGAGGTTCTAGTGAAAAAAGGAGTTCATGGTTGCACAGGATGTTCTTCCCAGAAAATGGCAGAGAGTATGACATAAAAGGGTTAGACAAATATCTTAGAACGCTCTATTAGGTGTCAGTTGACATTCAGGTTTTAAACTCAAATATACTGTAGCGATCCTCACTATATGAGCCACGTTACAACACCCACCAAGAGGGTTAATCCTATTTGCGTGATACATAGGGTGTTTGCCTTTCAAGCCAGCAACCCTGGTTCACTTCTCTGCCCTGCTGTTCGCTACAATTACGTACCATATAAAGATAACAATGCCATTGATTTCACACAGCAAGTTAATTTAGGAACTTAAATAATGACATGATTGGTAAGAATTCAGAGGAGCATTTCTCAAGGTTAATTAGACCCATTTTGGAATGGAATCTTCATAGTTGACACAGTATGCACCTATTTACACCTCTTTCCTGTATATGACCTATTCCTTACTGTTATTTCATTGTCACTATTAAATTCATTAGTGTGATGTTTGCAATGTAATCTAAGCGTGTAGTGTCTATTGTACAGTAGAGAGGAAGGACTAGAAGGATTGGAGTTGTACGGTTAGTACAAGACAGAGGCTCCTGTTTGACGAAGCCCTGCTGAATCAATTCTTCTGTTTCATTATAATTTAGAACATCTCTGTCAGAGTTCCATTCCTGTCTGGCCAAATAACCAACAAAGAAAGAGAGGAAGGCTGCATGGAGTAATATGATCTAGAATCTGTCCTCCTTATTCCCTTATCCACAACACCTTCAGAGAAAGGAACACAAACACTCAGATATTCCTTAATAGTAGAGGGAACATTTCTAGTACTGTTATCTGACTGTGTTTCTAGGAGGGAAATGGTTGGAGAGCATCATTTGCAAACACAGCCTTGACAGGTGCTGCATCTATTTACAGAGTTAAACATGTGAAACAGAAGACATTTGCTAAGTCCCCTGGATCCTTTCACAGCATTATAAGACTGCGTTTAAAAATATATATTTGTATTTTACCTTTATTTAACTAGGCAAGTCAGTTAAAAACACATTTTTATTTTCAATGATGGCTTAGGAACAGTGGGTTAACTGCCTTGATCTTGCAACCTTTCGGTTACTAGTCCAACACTCTTACCACTAGGCTACCTGCCACCGTTGAGACAATGACTTATCATTGACCCAAGCCCAGCTCAGTTAATCCTTACCATTGTGTCGCTGAGTTGTCATGATGCTTCAGAAAATGTACATGATCCCAGGGGCATTGGAAGACACAATGTAAGTAACCTAATTAATGTCCTTCTAACTGCCCTGAATGCCTCCGCTGATCCTACAGCTATTGTATGTTGTAATCATGTGCCTATGAACCAGAGTTATATTGTTAGCATTGAGGCTGTGTGCCTTAGTAGGAAGTCTACTTTGTGCAGCTCACCCTGCTCTAAGATAAATAACATGAGCATGTCTACTTCTGCTAAGCTTCCCAGCAAAGCAATGAAAACAATCAAGTATCCCAGAAAAGTGCTAAAAATAGCCCATGTTAACATATGTAGCTTAAATAAAGGTTCATTTAAAAAAAATATTGGTTCACACACTTCACCACAGTGTTTTCCAGTCTATATAATATATGATTATAGATGTGTTGTTGTTTATTTTATGTATTGCCAAAATAAAGGTTCAATAAAATAAGTAATACACTTGAGTTCTTACTGGTGGCAAAGACTGACTACAAAGACACCACATTCAAGTCCTCCATCCCCCACTTAGTCTGATTGCTGCTGTCTCTGGCTCCACAACAAACCCCCGCCCGGCCATCTAGAGGTGTGAATACCCAGCCAGCCTACAAGTAGAGGATGTGCTTTAAGTGCTAAGTGCTTTACAGCAGAAAGAGACTTGGGACTTGGGACCAGCAGCACAATGATGTGTAGAGGGTGTTCTAAATTCTGTAATTGTAAATACTGTTTTTATTTGTTTTACTTTGGGTGGTTTGTGATGTGTTTTCTTATGACATTAGATCAGTGTTGGCTGCTAACTTGGCCCCTTTCTTAAATATTTCAATTCTGTGTTTGGAGACATTGGATCAGCATTCTTATTGCATCTCTTGTTAGTACATTTTATGGAGGCAAGCTAATGATCCATAATATATGACATTCCTGGGAGTGTGTAAACTAGTTTTTTTATTAGCATAGCATTTTGTATGTTTTCTATAGTTATATTCTTGAAATGCATCAATTAACCAATTCGCCCACTTGGAGGCCACTTGGGTACATTTGGGCAAATCGTGAAGGACACCTAGGTGACTTCATACTAAATGTCATGTAGCTTGCTCATTCTTGAATTTATCAGTCTGAAACTTTGCACATACACTGTTGCCCTCTTGTGGACACCATCTAAATTACCTGTGTGATCTTTCTCTTGCATTTCAAAGATGATGGTACAAAAAAAATACAAAAAACCTGTTGTTTCTTTCTTAGTATTTTCTTTTACCAGATCTAATGTGTTATATTCTCCTACATTCATTTCACATTTCCACAAACTTCAAAGTGTTCCCTTTCAAATGCTATCAAAAATATGCATATCCTTGCATCAATGCCTGAGCTACAGGCAGTTAGATTTGGGTATGTCCCTCTAGGCAAAAATTTAAAAAAAGGGGCTGATCCTTAAGAGGTTTTAAGGAACCTTTTGGTCCTAGACTTTGCGCTCTGGTACCGCTTGCCGTGCGGTAGCAGAGAGAACAGTCTGACTTGGACGACTGGAGTCTTTGACAATTTTTTGGACTTTCCTTTGACACCGCCCAGTATATACAGTAGGTCCTGGATGGCAGGAAGCTTGGCCCCAGTGATGTATTGGGCCGTACGCACTACCCTCTGTAGCGCCTTACGGTCAGATGCCGAGCAGTTGCCATACCAGGCGGTGATGTAACCGGTCAGGATGCTCTTGATGGTGCATCTGTATAACTTTTTGAGGATCTGAGGGCCCAAGCCAAATATTTTCAGCCTCTCGAGGGGAAAAAGGAGTTGTCGTGCCCTCTTCACGACTGTCTTGGTGTATTTGGACCATGATAGTTTGTTAGCGATGTGGACACCAAGGAACTTGAAACTCTCGACCCACTCCACTACAGCCCCGTCATGTTAATGGGGGCCTGTTCGGCCCGCCTATTCCTGTAGTCCACGATCAGCACCTTTGTCTTGCTCACATTGAGGGAGAGGTTGTTGTCCTGGCACCACACTGCCAGTTCTCTGACCTCCTCCATACAGGCTGTCTCATCGTTGTCAGTGATCAGGCCTACCACTGTTGTGTCGTCAGCAAACTTAATGATGGTGTTGGAGTCGTGTTTGGACACGCACTCATGGGTGACCAGGGAGTACAGGAGGGGACTAAGCATGCACCCCTGAGGGGCCCCAGTGTTGAGGATCAGCATGGCAGACGTGTTGTTGCCTACCCTTACCACCTGGGGGCGGCCCGTCAGGAAGTCCAGGATCCAGTTGCAGAGGAAGGTGTTTAGTCCCAGGGTCCTTAGCTTAGTGATGAGCTTTGTGGGCACTATGGTGTTGAACGCTGAGCTGTAGTCAATGAACAGCATTCTCACATAGGTGTTCCTTTTGTCCAGGTGGGAAAGGGCAGTATGGAGTGCGATTGAGATTACGTAATCTGTGGATCTGTTAGGGCGGTATGCAAATTGGAGTGGGTCTAGGGTTTCTGGCATGATGGTGTTGATATGAGCGATGACCAGCCTTTCAAAGCATATCATGGCTACTGACGTGAGTGCTACGGGGCGTTTACTCAGACCCTTTACTCAGTACTTTGTTGAAGCACCTTTGGCAGCGATTACAGTCTTAAGTCTTCTTGGGTATGACACTCCCATTCTTCTCTGCAGATCCTCTCAAGCTTTGTCAGGTTGGATGGGGAGGGTCACTGCATAGCTATTTTCAGGTCTCTCCAGAGATGTTAGATTGGGTTCAAGTCCGGGCTCTGGCTGGGTCACTCAAGGACATTCAGAGACGTGTCCTGAAGCCACTCCTGCGTTGTCTTGGCTGTGTACTTAGGGTCATTGTAGTGTTGGAAGGTGAACCTTCGCCCCAGTCTGAGGAGGTTGTCATCAAGGATCTCTCTGTATCTTTCTTTCGATCCTGACTAGTCTCCCTGTCCCTGACGCTGAAAAACATCCCCAAAGCATGATGCTGCCACCACCATGCTTCACTGTAGGGGTGGTGCCAGGTTTCCTCCAGGCGTGATGCTTGGCTTATAGGTAAGCCAAAGAGTTCAATCTTGGTTTCATCAGACCAGAGAATCTTGTTTATCATGGTCTGAGAATCTTTAGGTGTCCTTTGGCAAACTCCAAGTGGGATGTGATGTGCCTTTTACTAAGGAGTGGCTTCCGTCTGTCTCCCTTCTCCACAGAGGAACTATGAAGCTTTGTCAGAGTCACCATCGGGTTCTTGGTCACCTCCCTGACCAATGCCTTTCTCCCCCGATTGCTCAGTTTGGCCAGGCGGCCAGCTCTAGGAAGAGTCTTGGTGGTTCCAAACTTCTTCCATTTAAGATTGATGGAGATCGCTGTGTTCTTGGGGACCTTCATTGCTGCAGAAATGTTTACCTTTCCCCAAATGGTACCCTTCCCCAGATCTGTGCCTAGACACAATCCTGTCTCGGTGCTCTGCGGACAATTCCTTCGATCTCATGGCTTAGTTTTTGCTCTGACATGCACTGTCAACTGTGGGACCTTATATAGACAGGTGTGTGTCTTTTCCAAATCATGTCCAATCAATTTAACCACAGGTGGACTCCAAGTTGTAGGACATCTCAAGGATGATCAATGGAAACAGGATGCACCTGAGCTCAATTTCGAGTCGAGTTTCATAGCAAAGGGTCTGTATACTTATGTAAATAAGGTATTTCATTTCATTTTATTTTTAAGGTGCAAAATTGGCTAAATAACCTGTTTTCATTTTGTCATTATGGGGTATTGTGTGTAGATTGATGAGGAAAACAATTAGTTTAATCATTTTTAGAATAAGGCTGTAACATAACATAATGTGGAAAAGGTGAAAGGGTCTGAATACTAGCCGAATCCACTGTATATTGTGTTAGTGCTTGTTATAAGCATTTATGAACCTTTATTATGTCTTATCATAAGGCTTATAATATGTTTTGTTTCTCTATCTCTCTGTTTTGTATTTTAATGAGCAATGATCCAAATGAATCATTACGATGTATTTAACCTTTATTTAGAACCAGTAAAGCAACATGGGTAACTCTTCTTTTCCGTGTGAGCTGGTCAGAGGAAGATGCAGCTCTCCTCTTCAACGTGTCTCTTCGGGATTTCCAGGTCATATGCAATCTAGTAGAGGGGGAAATCGGTCATTCTGAGCTGATGAGTTGGGAGGAAGTAGTGGGTCAGGCTTGAAAATGTGTCAGTAAATCCCATTGCATTGTTATTGTCTAGTTTCCAACATTTATTTTAATGGCTAGGCCCACATGTTGACGTTGTAGTTGATGTTTTTATACTTTTCTCAGGTACAGCTTAAGACTAACATTAACTGCCTTTTCACCATGAGGGTGTAGAGGAAGCATCAGATTCTTATGGTTGGTCAACAGGAGCGCATCCTCAGGGAAAGACACATCCTCATGGCAGCACATAGTCCATTCATCGTGAGGTATGCTCCCACCCACCAGCCTAACATACCTCAATATGATCGCGGGTTATAGGCATTGTACCTTAGGCAATGTTCCCGCGTTCGCAGAGATCCCATTTAAGGGAAATGCTGCATATATCAGATCAATCGGAAATTGACTTTAAAAACCGCAATGCCTTTAACCTACGATTGGATTGAAGCCCTGCCCTTATTTTAGACTGGTGAACTCACTATATGGTTATCAACTGGACAATACCTGTGTCTTCTTTGCCACCGCTAGGCTACACCGTACCTTCGGAGATGCGAAGTGCTTGTACATGCTGGCCGAAGCTTGTCTAGGTGGTGAGCTTTGGAGTCTACTGAATAACAGGTACTGCTAACGGCAGTACTGTCTACATATTATGTTTGTATATTTTACAGTATGGATTTTATAACTGAATTGATAGGATTTGAATACTTCTCCTAGGGAACAACATCGGAATATCCCATGAAACTTTCTGATCACTATTGTGCTCTTGCTTCTACATTTCAGAGGCTCGTTTGATGACAGCAGCACATGTTTTTACACTGCCTGTGTTGTTGAGGCCCTCATCTTCTTGCACCACAACGATATCATCTACAGGGACTTGAAGCCTGAAAATGTAGTTCTGGACCAGTGCGGATATGCCAAAGTGGTAACTTAGAGACTACAGTTCCATTTGATGCATTTTTAATCCACCCAAGATGAAGAAAGGGGGCATCCTTATAATAATATAGTAATTGTCAATTTCGTACATAGATACACAAACAAATACAGTACGTCCAAAGGTTACAGTTATATTATCATACATAGAACTGTTTCACTTTGGAAAATCTATGTTATAGATCCATTGAGATACCGAAAATCCATATTTATCACGTTTCAGGTAAGTCCCAGATGCAGACAACTTTGAATGAATAACAGTTTATTAATCCAACAGGGGCAGGAAAAAGACAGATCAAGGACAGGCAGGGGTCAGTAATCCAGAAAGGTGGGGCAAAGGTACAGGACGGCAGGCAGGCTCAGGGTCAGGGTTGGCAGAGGTCAGTAATCCAGAAAGGTGGGGCAAAGGTACAGGATGGCAGGCAGGCTCAGGGTCAGGGTTGGCAGGGGTCAGTAATCCAGAAAGGTGGGGCAAAGGTACAGGATGGCAGGCAGGCTCAGGGTCAGGGTTGGCAGAGGTCAGTAATCCAGAAAGGTGGGGCAAAGGTACAGGACGGCAGGCAGGCTCAGGGTCAGGGTAGGCAGAAAAAGTAAAAACCGGAAAAACTAGAAAACAGAAACAATCAAGAGACAGGAACAGAGGGAAAAACGCTGGTAGGTTTGACAAAACAAAACGAACTGGCAACAGACAAACAGAACACAGGTATAAATACACAGGGGATAATGGGGAAGATGGATGACACCTGGAGGGGGGTGGAGACAATCACAAAGACAGGTGAAACAGATCAGGGTGTGACAATATTCATAACTTGACTGTGCTTTGCCTTTCCTAGGTGGGGTATGGTTCTGCTAAGAAAGTGGGCTTGGGAAAGAAAATGTAGACGTTCTATGGCACGCCTGGCTATGTTGCCCCTGAGATAATCCTAAACAAGGGCCACAGTGTATCTGTAGATCTCTGGTCTCTGGGCGTCTTCGTGTTTGAGCTGCTGAGTGGAAGGTAATATTATTAAATAGTCTATTTCTCTCCAGAGTGTTTTGTCCCATTTTTGTTCTCTGTCATCTCTAAGTCATTCTACTTGATGTCCCTTCTCAATCTTTACCTTTCCAGTCTCCCATTCTGTGGCCCTGATCCTATGAATACGTTCACAGCTACCATCCGTGGGATTGATCTGGTTGAATTCCCTAAAACCATCAGTAAGAGTGCCTCAAATCTGATCAAGAAGCTCTGCAGGTGTGACACAGCTAAGCCATACAACAATGACTGCATACAGACATTCATTGTATCATACTACCTCAGCAATTAGTTGTGTGTCATAATGTCTCTCTGTCCTGGTCTCTCAGGAACAACCCCGCAGAGACTTGGGAATCATAGAAATGACTCCAAGGACATCAAGAAGCACAAGTAAGATGGCTGAAATGGGTTCCTGAGTGGTGCAGCGGTCTAAGGCACTACATCTCAGTGCAAGAGACGTCACTGCAGTCCCTGGTTCAAATTGAGGCTGCATCACATCTGGCTGTGATTGGGAGTCCCATAGGGCGGAGCACAATTGGCCCAGCGTCGTCTGGGATTGGCTGTGGTAGGTCATCATTGTAAATATGAGTTTGTTCTCGACTGACTTGCCTAGTTAAATAAAAAAGATGGAAACATCAGACTGTGGCACTGTCATCTATATAGCAGCAGGTTTGTTATCTTGTTCTTTCTTTCAGGTGATTTGAAGGTTTCAACTGGGAAGGACTTCACAAAGGCACAATATCTGATTATATGTAAATAGACAAATACATAATTTGAGCTTCATCATGTGAATACATTCAACATTTGGTTGTTAAATCATAGGATGTTTTAGAGCAGTTTAATTAATAGAACAATGTAATCACCTCCAGCATGTTTTTAGTTGAGATACAGTGTGACGCGCTTTACTCGTTCAATAGCTTTTTCTCTCACGATACTTTTTTTCAAGCTGACGTCAGTCAAAGAAGAGGGGTGGTTAGGGTGTAGCATGGGGTAACACTTTGGCATGTGGTGGCGGGTGAGTATTTCGCTTCTCATGCTGAAGTAGGGGAACACAATTTGAAGAACATTGGGTGATCTACATTTTACTCAGGTAAGAGGCGGTAACTCGAGACTTGTAAAACTATTTCTTTAAAGGTATTGGGAAAGTTCTGTACTCGCTACAAATCAGCTACAGTATGTAATAGTAACGCACTAGTAGTGACACTATTATTGGATACAAAGTATCCATCGTGGCTTAAGTGCAATACACTGTTATAACCTGTTCATCATTTCCATTCGATACAAGCTTTGAAACGTTTTGACGATTTTGAATTGTCCTGCTGCATTTTATGTCAATGGAGATAGAGGTGTCGGTTCTGAAGATGATGCATGTTGATTTATATATTTGGCATGGATGGGACAGAAATACGATTTTCGACCTCACCTCACCGACCTCACCAAAATGGTTTTAGTTTTAACATTGTGGCCTTTTGTTTTGTATGCTACAGCATTGGGCAAAACTCCAATATCTGCACAGTAACTAAAAAACACACTATTCTAAACTTTGCAATGCATGGTAAAAAAAAAAAGTCAGTTTCAAGGAAGGATATATATGTACTTCAGCACGTCTCTGTACTTTTAACTGTAGTTTATGGTGTGAAAAAAACTGCACAATTATGTGGTCGTTCTTTTCCCCAAAACAAACGTAATTTCTATACGGCTTGAGACCCATGGCATTTGGCCAGCTGGACCAAACCCATGTATAGCTTGAGTTCTTTGGAATTCCTAATTTTGCAGTTCATGCTGTACAGTCACTATAAATAATGTCTGGCTGCATGTCCCCATGTGTCTGCTTTGAGTTTGTTTTTGCAAGGGCTTTGTGCCTTTGCCGTAATCTTGAAGGCTATGTCTGTCTATGGAAACCACGGGCAACGTGTTGAAAGTTGTTCCATGTTGTTTGGAATGCACAGCCTGGGTAGGGCTGAGTTGGCACACTGGTAGTGATGGGTCGTTCGCGAACGAACTGCTGTTTTCGAACGGATCTTTTTGGTGAACGTCGGGAACGGAATTGTACCTGTGACAGAGTCGTTCATTTAGCTCCCTGATTTGCAAACTGCTACTGCTGCTTTCTGTGCTCCAGACAGCTATTATTTTTAGATAAATTACAAAAAACATTATCTGAAGATGGCAATTCCTCACTGCAGGAACACGTAGTGAGGAGAGTAGTGCTGAGCGATTAGTGCTTTTTGAGGTCGGTTCGATTTCGGTTCAATTATTAATAAATAAAGATTTTCGGTTTCGATTATTATTATTTTTTACATTAAATGCACTATGCATTATGTGGGATGAATGCTGTAGCAACACAGAATAAAACAATTAATTAAAGTCCCATGATGGTAGTGACTGTCCATGACTGCTTCCCTTATTACCATCAGTTATTGTCATTACTATGCAACAGGGTTGGTTATGGTTCCATTTGCCAATGCATAAATGTGCATTCGATGTTTATGTATTCCTATTGCTTGGTTGAATTTACATATCTATTAGATGTTATGCCATTGGCCATGTTTGCAGTCTGATCATGACATGCACTACAGTATTCTATTTTCCTATTTACAATGTGTACGAGTTCACTATACATGGCCTGATATATACAGTGCAATCGCAATGTATTTGGAGCCCTTCCCTTTTTCCACATTTTGTTACATTACAGCCTTATTCTAAAATGCATAAAAATAAAAAATCCTCATCAATCTACACACAATACCCCATAACGACAAAGCGAAACTGGTGTTTAGAAATGTTTGCAAAAAATAAATACAATTACCTTATTTACATAATTATTCAGACCCTTTGCTATGAGACTCGAAATTGAACTCAGGTACATCCTGTTTCCATTGATCATCCTTGAGATGTTTCTACAACTTGATTGTAGTCCACCTGTGGTAAATTCAATTGATTGGACAAGATTTGGAAAGGCACCCACCTGTCTCTATAAGGTCCCACAGTTGACAGTGCATGTCAGAGCAAAAACCAAGCCATGAGGTCGAAGGAAATGTCCGTAGAGCTCCGAGACAGGATTGTGTCGAGGCACTAAAATAATTATTTTAGGGCACTAAAAGAATTCTGCAGCACTGAAAGTCTCCAAGAACACAGTGGCCACCATCATTCTTAAATGGAAGAAGTTTGGAACCACCAAGACTCTTCCTAGAGCTGGCTTCCCAGCCAAACTGAGAAATCGGAGGAGAAGGGCCTTGGTTAGGGAGGTGACCAAGAACCCGATGGTCACTCTGACAGAGTTCCAGAGTTCCTCTGTGGAGATGGGAGAACCTTCCAGAAGGACAACCATCTCTGCAGCACTCCACCAATCGGGCCTTTATGGTAGAGTGGCCAGACAGAAGCCACTCCTCAGTAAAAGGCACATGACAGCCCGCTTGGAGTTTGCCAAAAGGCACCTAAAGGACTCTGAGACAATGAGAAACAAGATTCTCTGGTCTGATGAAATCAAGATTGAACTCTTTGGCCTGAATGACAAGTGTCACGTCTGGAGGAAACCTGGCACCATCCCTACGGTGAAGCATGGTGGTGGTAGCATCATGCTGTGGGGATGTTTTTCCGCGGCAGGGACTGGGAGACTAGTTAGTGTCGAGGGCAAGATGAACGGAGCAATGTACAGAGAGTTCCTTGATGAAAACATGTTCCAGAGCGCTCAGGACCTCAGACTGGGGCCAAGGTTCACCATCCAACAGGGAAACGACCCTAAGCACACAGCCAAGACAACGCAGGAGTGGCTTCAGGATAAGTCTCTGAATGTCCTTGAGTGACCCAGCCAAAGGCCGGACTTGAACCCAGTCGAACATCTCTGGAGAGACCTGGAAATAGCTGTGCAGCGATGCTCCCCATCCAACCTGACAGAGTTTGAGAGGATCTGCAGAGAAGAATGGGAGAAACTCCCCAAATACAGGGGTGCCAAGCTTGTAGCGTCATACCCAAGCAGACTTGAGGCTGTAGTCGCTGCCAAAGGTGCTTCAACAAAGTACTGAGTAAAGGATCTGAATGCTTATGTAAATGTGATATTTCAGTTTTCCATTTTAGAATAAGGTTGTAAAGTAACAAAATGTGAACAAAAAGGTCTGAAAACTTTCTGAATGCACTTTATATATATATATATACAGTACCAGTGAAGAGTTTGGACACACCTACTCATTCCAGGGTTTTTCTTTATTTTAACTATTTTCTACATTGTAGAATAATAGTGAAAACATCAAAACCATGAAATAATACATATGGAATCATTCAGTAACCAAAAAAGTGTTAAACAAATCAAATTATATTATACACTGCTCAAAAAAATAAAGGGAACACTTAAACAACACAATGTAACTCCAAGTCAATCACACTTCTGTGAAATCAAACTGTCCACTTAGGAACCAACACTGATTGACAATAAATTTCACATGCTGTTGTGCAAATGGAATAGACAAAAGGTGGAAATTATAGGCAATTAGCAAGACACCCCCAATAAAGGAGTGGTTCTGCAGGTGGTGACCACAGACCACTTCTCAGTTCCTATGCTTCCTGGCTGATGTTTTGGTCACTTTTGAATGCTGGCGGTGCTTTCACTCTAGTGGTAGCATGAGACGGAGTCTACAACCCACACAAGTGGCTCAGGTAGTGCAGCTCATCCAGGATGGCACATCAATGCGAGCTGTGGCAAGAAGGTTTGCTGTGTCTGTCAGCGTAGTGTCCAGAGCATGGAGGCGCTACCAGGAGACAGGCCAGTACATCAGGAGACGTGGAGGAGGCCGTAGGAGGGCAACAACCCAGCAGCAGGACCACTACCTCCGCCTTTGTGCAAGGAGGAGCACTGCCAGAGCCCTGCAAAATGACCTCCAGCAGGCCACAAATGTGCATGTGTCTGCTCAAACGGTCAGAAACAGACTCCATGAGGGTGGTATGAGGGCCCGACGTCCACAGGTGGGGGTTGTGCTTACAGCCCAACACCGTGCAGGACGTTTGGCATTTGCCAGAGAACACCAAGATTGGCAAATTCGCCACTGGCGCCCTGTGCTCTTCACAGATGCAAGCAGGTTCACACTGAGCACATGAGCACATGTGACAGACGTGACAGAGTCTGGAGACGCCGTGGAGAACATTCTGCTGCCTGCAACATCCTCCAGCATGACCGGTTTGGCGGTGGGTCAGTCATGGTGTGGGGTGGCATTTCTTTGTGGGGCCGCACAGCCCTCCATGTGCTCGCCAAAGGTAGCCTGACTCCCATTAGGTACCGAGATGAGATCCTCAGACCCCTTGTGAGACAATATGCTGACACATGCACATTTGTGGCCTGCTGGAGGTCATTTTGCAGGGCTCTGGCAGTGCTCCTCCTTGCACAAAGGCGGAGGTAGCGGTCCTGCTGCTGGGTTGTTGCCCTCCTACGGCCTCCTCCATGTCTCCTGATGTACTGGCCTGTCTCCTGGTAGCGCCTCCATGCTCTGGACACTACGCTGACAGACACAGCAAACCTTCTTGCCACAGCTCGCATTGATGTACCATCCTGGATGAGCTGCACTACCTGAGCCACTTGTGTGGGTTGTAAACTCCGTCTCATGCTACCACTAGAGTGAAAGCACCGCCAGCATTCAAAAGTGACCAAAACATCAGCCAGGAAGCATAGGAACTGAGAAGTGGTCTGTGGTCACCACCTGCAGAACCACTCCTTTATTGGGGGTGTCTTGCTAATTGCCTATAATTTCCACCTTTTGTCTATTCCATTTGCACAACAGCATGTGAAATTTATTGTCAATCAGTGTTGGTTCCTAAGTGGACAGTTTGATTTCACAGAAGTGTGATTGACTTGGAGTTACATTGTGTTGTTTAAGTGTTTGTCACGCCCTGGCCTTAGTTATCTTTGTTTTCTTTATTATTTTAGTTAGGTCAGGGTGTGACATGGGGGATGTATGTGTTTTTGTAGTGTCTAGGGGTGTTGTATGTGTATGGGGCAGTGTCTAGTGTAGTTGTCTCGGTAAGTCTATGGTTGCCTGAAGGGTTCTCAATCAGAGACAGCTGTCATTCATTGTCTCTGATTGGGAGCCATATTTAAGGCAGCCATAGGCATTAGGTTAATGTGGGTAATTGTCTATGTTGAACGTTAGTAGCTTGTGTGTGCACTTTCGTTTATTAGCTTCACGGTCGTTTATTGTTTTGTTCGTTTTGTAAGAGTGTTTCGTTTCGTGTTACGTCTTCGTCTAAGATGTATTTCTCTCACGCTGCGCCTTGGTCCACTCATTATCCTCAAGACGATCGTGACAGAATTACCCACCAAACAAGGACCAAGCAGCGTGATTCAAGGCAGCAGCAGCAAACGCAGGATTACAGGAATTGGGAGGAAATTCTGGACAGCGGAGGACCCTGGGCACAACCGGGAGAATATCGCCGCCCCAAAGCTGAGCTGGAGGCAGCGAAAGCAGAGAGGTGCCGGTATGAGGAGCTAGCACGGCAGAGCGGCTGGCAACCCCAAAAAGTTCTTGGGGGGGGACTCTCGGGGAGTGTAGCTGGGTCAAGTAGGAGACTTGATCCAGCTCCCCGTGCTTACTGTGAGGAGCCGAAGATGGAACCAGAGCCAGTCGAGGTGGAATTGGAGGTGAGTAAGGGGAGTGAAGCTGAGACTGTGGATGAATTAATGGGGAAATTGGAGGAGAGCGAAATGAGGGAAGTGCTGTTGTGGAGCATAAAGCACCGCATCCTCTTGAAGGAGCGTGTGTGGGATTTGATGTCACCGGGAACAGCTCTCCATACTCGTCCTGAGGTGCGTGCTAGCTGTCTGGTTAAGACAGTGCCTACACCACGCACTAGGCCTAATGTGCGTCTCCAGAGCCCTGTACGCACTGTTCCTTCTCCCCGCACTCGCCCTGAGGTGCGTGCCCTCAGTCCGGTACCACCAGTTCCGGCACCACGCACCAGGCCTATAGTGCGCTTTGAGAAACCAGTGTGCCCTGTTCCTGCTCCCCGCACTAGCCCTATGGTGCGTGTCTCCTGCCCATTACCACCAGTGCCTACACCACGCACCAAGCCTCCTGTGCGTTTCCAGAGTCCTGTGCGTCCTGTTGTTGCTCCCCGCACTAGCCTTGAGGTGCGTGTCTCCAGTCCGGCACCACCAGTTCCGGCACCACGCACCAGGCCTACTGTGCACCTCAGCAGGTCAGAGTCGGCCGTCTGCCCAACGGCGCCTGAACTGCCCGTCTGCCCAACGGCGCCTGAACTGCCCGTCTGCCCAACGGCGCCTGAACTGCCCGTCTGCCCAACGGCGCCTGAACTGCCCGTCTGCCCAACGGCGCCTGAACTGTCTGTCTGCCAAGAGCCTTCAAAGCCGCCCGTCTGTACTGAGCCTTCAAAGCCGCCCGTCTGTCCTGAGCCTTCAGAGCCGCCCGTCTGTCCTGAGCCTTCAGAGCCGTCCGCCAGACAGGAGCCGCTAGAGCCGTCCGCCAGCCATGAGCCGCCAGAGCCGCCAGCCAGCCATGAGCAGCCAGAGCCGCCAGCCAGCCATGAGCAGCCAGAGCCGCCAGCCAGCCATGACCAGCCAGAGCCGTCAGCCAGCCATGACCAGCCAGAGCCGTCAGCCAGCCATGACCAGCCAGAGCCGTCAGCCAGCCATGACCAGCCAGAGCCGTCAGCCAGCCATGACCAGCCAGAGCCGTCAGCCAGCCATGACCAGCCAGAGCCGTCAGCCAGCCATGACCAGCCAGAGCCGTCATCCAGCCAGGATCCGCCAGAGCCGTCATCCAGCCAGGATCCGCCAGAGCCAGCCAGCCAGGATCCGCCAGAGCCAGCCAGCCAGGATCCGCCAGAGCCAGCCAGCCAGGATCCGCCAGAGCCAGCCAGCCAGGATCCGCCAGAGCCAGCCAGCCAGGATCCGCCAGCCAGTCCGGTGCTGCCCCTCAGTCCGGAGCTGCCCCTCAGTCCGGAGCTGCCCCTCAGTCCGGAGCTGCCCCTCAGTCCGGAGCTGCCCCTCAGTCCGGTGTTGCCCCTCAGTCCGGTGTTGCCCCTCAGTCCGGTGTTGCCCCTCAGTCCGGTGCTGCCCCTTAATCCAGTGGGGTTAATTTGGAGGGTGGCCATTTGGAGGAGGCTACCAAAGCGGGTATTGACAATGGTGGAGTGGGGGCCACGTCCCGCACCCGAGCCGCCGCCATGATGGGGCCCACCCCGGACCCTCCCCTTTCTGTGTCAGGTTTTGCGGCCGGAGTCCGCATCTTTGGGGGGGGGGGGGGGGGGGTACTGTCACGCCCTGGCCTTAGTTATCTTTGTTTTCTTTATTATTTTAGTTAGGTCAGGGTGTGACATGGGGGATGTATGTGTTTTTGTAGTGTCTAGGGGTGTTGTATGTGTATGGGGCAGTGTCTAGTGTAGTTGTCTCGGTAAGTCTATGGTTGCCTGAAGGGTTCTCAATCAGAGACAGCTGTCATTCATTGTCTCTGATTGGGAGCCATATTTAAGGCAGCCATAGGCATTAGTGTAACTCTGTGTTGTTGTCTGTTCACACTGCTATGCTTTATCTTGGCCAGGTCGCAGTTGCAAATGAGAACTTGTTCTCAACTAGCCTACCTGGTTAAATAAAGGTGAAAAAAAAAAAAAAAAAAAAAAAAAAATTAGGTTAATGTGGGTAATTGTCTATGTTGAACGTTAGTAGCTTGTGTGTGCACTTTCGTTTATTAGCTTCACGGTCGTTTATTGTTTTGTTAGTTTTGTAAGAGTGTTTCGTTTCGTGTTACGTCTTCGTCTAAGATGTATTTCTCTCACGCTGCGCCTTGGTCCACTCATTATCCTCAAGACGATCGTGACAGTGTTCCCTTTATTTTTTTGAGCAGTGTATATTTGAGATTCTTCAAAGTAGCCACCCTTTGCCTTGATGACAGCTTTGCACACTCTTGGCATTCTCTCAACAAGCTTCATGAGGTAGTCACCTGGAATGCATTTCAATTAACATATATGCCTTGTTAAAGTTAATTTGTGGAATTTCTTTCCTTCTTAATGTATTTGAGCCAATCAGTGTTGTGACAAGGTAGGGGAATATACAGAAGATAGCCCTATTTGGTAAACGACAAAGTCCATAGTATGGCAAGAACAGCTCAAATAAGCAAAGAGAAACAACAGTCTATCATTACTTTAAGACATGAAGGTCAGTCAATGCGGAAAATTGTAAGAACTTTGAAAGTTTCTTCAAGTGCAGTTGCAAAAACCATCAAGGGCTATGATGAAACTGGCTCTCATGAGGACCACCACAGGAAAGGAAGACCCAGAGTTACCTCTGCTGCAGAGGATACGTTTAATTAGAGTTAACTACACCTCAGATTGCAGCCCAAATAAATGCTTCACAGAGTTCAAGTAACAGATACATCTCAACATCAACTGTTCAGAGACTGCGTGAATCAGGCCTTCATGGTCGAATTGCTGCAAAGAAACCGCTACTAAAGGACATCAATAAGAAGAAGAGACTTGTTTGGAAGAAGAGACATTAGACCGGTGGAAATCTGTCCTTCAGTCTAATGAGTCCAAATTTGAGATTTTTGCTTCCATCCACCGTGTCTTTGTGAGACGCAGAGTAGTTGAACGGATGATCTCCGCATGTGTGGTTCCTACCGGGAAGCATGGAGGAGGAGGTGTGATGGTGCGGGGGTGCTTTGCTGGTGACATCATCTGTGATTTATTTAGAATTCAAGGCACACTTAACCAGCATGGCTACCACTGCATTCTGCAGCCATACACCATCCCATGTGGTTTGCGCTTAGTGGGACTATCATTTCTTTTTGAAAAGGGACAATGACTCAACACCTCCAGGCTGTGTAAGTGCTATTTGACCAAGAAGGAGAGTGATGGAGTGCTGCATCAGATGACCTGGCCTCCACAATCACCCGACCTCAACCCAATTGAGATGGTTTGGGATGAGTTGGACCGCAGAGTGAAGGAAAAGCAGCCAACAAGTGCTCAGCATATGTGGGAACTCCTTGAAGACTGTTGGAAAAGCATTCTAGGTGAAGCTGGTTGAGAGAATGCCAAGAGCTAACCCTAACCCTAACCACCCTTTAACCTAACTCCTAACCTTAACCCTAACCCCTAGTTTAGCTAACATTAGTGAGCTAGCTAACGTTAGCCACCTAGCTAGAATTCATAAGATATCATACGTATTGCAAATTCGTACCATATGGTACATTTAGCAAATTCGTACCATATTGTACTTTTTGAACATTCGTAACATATTGTACGTTTTGCAAATTTGTCCCATACAATATGAATTGTAATCCGTTACACATCATTCAAAATGGGTGATGGACATCCACAAATTAATACAAACCATACGAAAAATAACATATCATACTAAATATAGTGTTTTGGTTTTACGTATAGAATAATCCAAAATGCTCTGAGACCAGGTTGCTAGAGGAGAAATCCTCATTCTGGTCTACGCAAATTTTTTCAATGTGTTAAAAATACTTCACTTTTTTTGGAAGTGGTTTAATTTCATGTAAAAAATGTATTCGAACTCACATTTCACGGTCTGTCATAATAGTAGACAACTTTTTAGCCTTTACATTAGATATGTTCTATTTTTCATGTTTTTTCATAATTTTTTTAAATTAAGCACTACTAAACAAAGAGCCGTTTGCGAGGGGAATGAATGGCTCTTTTAGGTGAATGGAGCCAAAATATCTGGCTCACCGATAAGACTCGAAATGCCCATCACATACTGTCCTGTCTCTCTCTCTGGTACAGTACAGTTAGACAGGGGAGCTACAGCTGTAGGATCTTAATTCGAGTCAGTTTGCTACAGCAGGATAATAAGCAATGCAGGACATGTGAATTATTATGTTGATTATAATTCATTATTATAACATTTTTGTTGAGGTTGCTACATTTTTCATAAGGGATAATATAGTCAGAAATGTCTGATTACAAACTTCAGAAGCCTTTTTAAACCTCAAATATACAAACATTTTTAAATTTCCAAATTAAGATCCTACATCTGTAAGGTAACACTGGACAGCTGAAGTCTAGTTTCCATTCATGCAGAGTGGGCTGTGCTGCTTTAGTACACAGGGGCTGTCAGAGTGCTTGTTTGTTTCAGAGAACAGGTTACTTTGGAGGAAGACTCTTGGACACTTGTCAGATGAAAACACAGTTGATTTGAAATGGTCACTGACTTGTCATGTTATGTTTGTTTTATTTACTGACCAGAGGAAAAACATGAACTCAACAGGAGTCAAATCTAATTAAAGATTAGAGCTGTGACGATAAACCAAAAATGTGCCTGTCAATCATGTCAGACAGCCACAGCCCTCACAGCTGAACCTGTGAGTCTTGTGTGCTTCTGATTGTTTGTTTGCAAGTGTTTCTTGTTAATATCATTCCAAATACTGCAGTAATGTTTTGATATAGTCAACAAGTTACTTGGCTATATAAAATATCCTTATTGGGGAAAGCAAAAATATATTAATCACTGAAAAGCTCCATTGCTGAAAGCTCCTCCACCACGCACTTGTCTGGTTGAAAGCCTCCTCTCCCACCCTGCCTCCCGACACAAGCCTCTCCCAACTGCCTGGACCCCACCTTTCAGTCTGCTACCGACTACCCAGGTCTGCCCCCCCTGTCTGGTACAGGTACCCCTGCCACTTGCCCCCTTCTCCCCCGAGCTTCGCTCACCACTCCAGCACCCACTTACATGCACACACTGTGGTCTCTGATTCAAATTGTATTCTTAGCCTGTGGACTTATGTGGACTTTTACTCTGGAACTTGTATGCATTTAGATTTTTATTTTATATTATATTATATTGTTATTTTATTGTAGCTTATTTCTTGTAGCTTAGGCCTATTTGTGATTAGTGTGCAACTACCTAGTCCTATAGACCGGAGTCTTAGAAAACGTATGGTTATTTCTCACGTTGATCGATAGGCTACAAACAAACATGTTGCTGTTTCTGTTGTCTACCCTTGACTCTTACACTGAGGATGATGCATTTAGGGCCTGATACTAGGCCTGTGGCGGTCACAAAATCGGTGATTGTCAAAATCAGCAAATAACTGTCGGTCTCACGGTAATTGACTGCAAATTAACAAACACATTTAGCATCTCCTGGCTCTTGGAACATTTACATTTTTAAAAGTCTAATAATTTCATGTAATATAGCCTACACCTTCACAATAAATCCATTCCATTCTTTATTTTAGACAGATCTAAAGAAACATGATGTGAAGACAATGGAGTCTATTTCAGAAGAACAGAATAGCATACTCTGAGTTGTCCTTATGTTAGGTCCTGATCTGGCTATGCCATATGGTTGTGGGCTACACTAGTTAATTTAGCAGGCAAGATTCACTTAGAATTCTGTGTAATGATTTTATATTATTTTATAGTATGAATAATACATATGAACAAAGCTGAATAAAATAAAATATATATTATATATTTTCTCCAAACGATGAGGGAGTGCGCACATCCGGCTATTCTGTGTTGAGCGGTGAACAAAGAAATAGGTGTCTCCTATACGCTTAATTTAGAGTTATTACTGTAACTTTAGTTGTTTCACAAACGTTGGGCTATATGTTTTGATTTTTAATACATCATGCAAGGCTGCATGATGCAACTCTAAATGATGGTTTGAAAAAAAGTTGCTTGAAAGGCATGAGCTCTGCTTTGTTTTTTTGCGCAGGCTGTACACACTCCAATAGTCTCTCATTCACAATTTGACAAGCACTTGATAATACCTCGAATTTCCCGGTGGCATCCCCTTTGTGTGGCCATAATGCACCCTAAAAAAATCCATGCCTTTTGCTGCCCTTCTCCCTGAGTGCTGCCTGCTTCGAAGCACCACGTGATCTGGTCTTTCTCACAGGCTACAAGTGAAGACAGACACATGCAGGATGAAACTGCGCGCGTCCTTATCCAATTCCAAGGTGCATATTGAAGATATTGAAATAAATTTGCACATTTACTTAGTAGGCCTAACGAATAGCAAAAGCTCTAGCCTATGTCAATCTACTATCCCCCATAGAACAAAAGTTGACCTATTATATTCTGTGTGAGAAATAAATATTCCAAACATAGTCTGGGACAGTTGTGGGATGCGATTGTTCCCAAATGAATACGACCACTAGCATCAAAAAAATGTTTTTACGTAATGAGTCTGAAGCAACAGATGAGAACGTTTAGCTTAAAATGTTGATAAAATATTAGGCTATTTCTTCACATATAAGTGCAGCAATGCGCACACGGCAGTAGGCTATAAGTGCGAATGTTCCACTAGTGGGAATACACAATTATCAAAAGTGCCCACAAATGTGATTATGCATGTAATGCTTTTATTATAAAGGTGCATTTTTATGGTGAAAATTATCTTCCCAAACTTGAAACTCACTCGCTGCTTATTTATTGCAGTTAGGCTCTACACCCCTTGTAAAGCGGATTAATGTGCTTAATTTTAAGAAGTTATTTGGACACTGTAGTTGTCATACAAACCTTTTCAAAACATATAGGCCTATGGGCTGGGCTACATGAGGTGTGCGGCTATTATATATATATTTTTTTTTAAATATGGCATTGTTTCTTGCCTTAAGCGGGCATCATTCACAAGTGATAATACAGTTGAAGTCGGAAGTTTACATACACCTTAGCCAACTACATTTAAACTCAGTTTTTCACAATTCTTGACATTTAATCCTAGTAAAAATCCACTGTTTTAGGTCAGTTAGGATCAGCACTTTATTTGAAGAATGTGAAATGTCAGAATAAAAGTAGAGAGAATGATTTATTTCGGCTTTTATTTATTTTGCCACAACTTTGGAAGTATGCTTTGGGGTCATTGTCCATATGGAAGACCCATTTGCGACCAAGCTTTAACTTCCTGACTGATGTCTTGAGATGTTGCTTTGATATATCCACATCATTTCCCTTCCTCATTATGCCATGTATTTTGTGAAGTGCACCAGTCCCTCCTGCAGCAAAGCACCCCCACAACATGATGCTGCCACCCTCGTGCTTCACGGTTGGGATGGTGTTCTTCGGCTTGCAAGCCTCCCCCTTTTTCCTCCAAACATAACAATGGTCATTATGGCCAAACAGTTCTATTTTTGTTTCATCAGACCAGAGGACATTTCTCCAAAAAGTACAATCTTTGTCCCCATGTGCAGTTGCAAAGCGTAGTCTGGCTTTTTTATGGCGGTTTTGGAGCAGTGGCTTCTTCCTTGCTGAGCGGCCTTTCAGGTTATGTCGATATAGGACCCGTTTTACTGTGGATATAGATACTTTTGTACATGTTACCTCCAGCATCTTCACAAGGTCCTTTGCTGTTGTTCTGGGATTGATTTGCACTTTTCGCACCAAAGTATGTTCGTCTCTAGGAGACAGAATGCGTCTCCTTTCTGAGCGTTATGACGGCTGCGTGGTCCCATGGTGTTTATACTTGCGTACTATTGTTTGTAGAGATGAACGTGGTACCTTCAGACATTTGGAACTTGCTCCCAAGGATGAGCCAGACTTGTGGAGGTCTACACATTTTTTCTGAGGTCTTGGCTGATTTCTTTTGATTTTCCAATGATGTCAAGCAAAGAGGCACTGAGTTTGAAGGTAGGCCTTGAAATACATCCACAGGTACACCTCCAATTGACTCAAATTATGTCAATTAGCCTATCAGAAGCTTTTAAAGCCATGACATCATTTTCTGGAATTTTCCAAGCTGTTTGAAGGCACAGCCAACTAAGTGTATGTAAACTTCTGACCCACTGGAATTGTGATACAGTGAATTATAAGTGAAATAATCTGTCTGTAAACAATTGTTGGAAAAATGACTTGTGTCATGCACAAAGTAGATGTCCTAACCGACTTGCCAAAACTATAGTTTGTTAACAAGAAATGTGTGGAGTGGTTGAAAAATGAGTTTTAATGACTCCAACCTAAGTGTATGTAAACTTCCGACCTCAACTGTATGTAATTCACAAGTGATAAGCTTATTGTCACCCATCAGACTATTCTTGATTTAATCTTGTCTTTACATATACTAAATAATATATGTGTGAAATTCGTTTTGATTTAGAATGGACCATTACCATGCACCTGTCTCGAAAACAGGGGCACGGAAAAAAGACATATAATCTCTGCACTTAAATAGCGAATGGAGGACACTTTTCCTGTGGTTCATTTTCATGCCAGCCAGGTAGGCTATACTCTTGTTGTAAAGACAAGCAATGTGCTTAGTATTAGGAAAGTTGATAAGTAAATATAGTAGGCCTAGCCTATAAAAAACTGATGGCATCCTCCTCTTTTTAATAGAGGCCATCCCTCTGTTTTCTCACGCAATTTCATAGCCTATAGAAATGTAGCGCAACATGAGCTCATGGGCTCTCATGAAGTGTTTGATTAGATTATATTTGCATTGATGTCAGAGTGATTAGAGGGACAATAGAGTGCTGAGTACCAGGCAGTTAGCAAGTTTGGTAGGCTACTAATGACCATCAGCAGCATCAGAGCTTATACAGCCACCGCAACAGCTCTACCCGATGCCCCTTAAATGCAGAGAACTTTAAGTGTTTATTCCATGTTGCGTTCTGGGAGAAATCATGCACTTGCCCCACTATCAATGACAAAGACTTTGGCATTGATGGCTACAATGTTTTTGGGTCAGATTGCAAATCTAAGGGTGGTGGTGTTGCTGTATACATAAAATACATGTTTTTGGCAACCATTCTGACTTACCAAACCCAAGCAATTTGAACATCTGTCTTTAAAAAAAAATCTTTGCACATTCTTGATTATTTTTGGCTCCTGTTGTTATAAACTCCCATCTGCTATTGCTGGCTCTCTGGATTGTATTTTTGAATTACAAGTCAGAATTTTGAACAAATTTAATTTCAAATTACTTTACCTGTTGTCCTCCGATTTCGTCCCGATGTCGGAGGTAATCTGATACAAAATATCCACAGGGAAGTGTTATCAACCCGACCTTCAGTACGCTGGTCTGCATATCGTTTGTATTTCCAGTTTTTATTTTCAATACTGATGCAATTCGCACGTGACAAACACTTTTACAATGTGGCCGAGCCTAACCAAACACTTCCAGCTGATTGCGAGGAAACGTGCTTCGGTCGACTACATTCGGTTACAGTTTACATATTGCGCATCACGTGCAATGCGTCAACAGATAAAAAATACAACAGACAGAACTTACTGGCGCTGCAAAATGTCGGGTAAACAACACTTTCCTGTGGATACATTATCTCCACCTCCTACCGCCAAAAGTACCAACATGTACAACCGGTAAAGTAAGTGTAAATATAATTTTATTCAACATTCTGCCTTGTAGAGACTATTGCATATTTTTTACAGCGACTTGTTTCTGACTGATAGTCATGGTATTTGGTATTTTATTAAGATCGCCATTAGCTGTTGCAAAAGCAGTGGGTCCACACGAAACATGAAACATAATACAGAATGACACAATACAGAACAACATTAGACAAGAACAGCTCAAGGACAGAACAACATACATTTTTAAAAGGCACACATAGCCTACATATCAATGCATAAACACAAACTATCTAGGTCAAATAGGGGAGAGGCGTTGTGCCACGAGGTGTTGCTTTATCTGGTTTTTGAAACCAGGTTTGCTGTTTATTTGAGCAATATGAGATGGAAGGAAGTTCCATGCAATAAGGGCTCTATATAATACTGTACATTTTCTTAAATTTGTTCTGGATTTGGGGAAAAGACCACAATGTCTTTTGTGGCATGTCTGGTGGAATAAGTGTGTGTGTCAGAGCTGTGGTGTAACATGATAACAGTCTGATGTTTAAGCATGGGTGTCCTGAACCTACACTGGTTGACATCCAACTCTGATCAACTCAAGTATCTGCGTAACAATGTAACAAGGTTGAATGTAAAGTGTCCTCTAAAATCCTCTTTGATTGATCATATTTTAACCAACACTCCACATCGTTTTAATGATTCTGGTGTTTTTACAAATTGTATAAGTGATCACTGGGCAGTTGCCTTTGTAAGGGATGGTAAAATTCCTAAACTACCTCCACGTATCATGAAAATGAACTGGAAGAAGTTTGATACTCAGGGTTTTCAACATAGCCTGGAATAGAGTTGAATTCAGCCCTGATGAATTAGCCTTTTCTTACTTCCATAAAGCATTCCAGGATATATACAACAAGCATGCCCCTTTCAAACGGTACAGAATTAAGGGCAGAGATAACCCTTGGTTCTCAGATGAACTATCTGAAATCATAAGGAAACGGAATGCTATTTGGGCTAAAGCAAGATGGTCTGATTCAGCTGATGATTGGATGGTTTTTAAATGCCTTCGGAATTAGGGTGTGGCTATGACAAAAACATAAAGCAGACCTCTACCTCAAATCTACTGCTGATAATATGAATAATCAGTATGAATAAAAAGTAGTGAAAGGTTTAGAATGCAAAAAATATATACAGCTCACTTAACAACTGCTGGTTGACCTTTATTCTGAACTCTTTTAAATCAAAATGTTCTTGATGCAGGTAGATTATTTGATAGGGTTAAAGGTAAACATGAGTACCCTGTGTAATTACCTAACACTCCCAAGCACTCCTTCTCGGCCTTCTCTTGTCTGAGGTGCGTAGAGCCCTGAAAGCAATTAATGTCAAAAAATCCCCTGGCCCTGATGATCTACAACAATAAACTGCAGACATCATTGTGCCCCTTTTGGATTTTATGTCCATATTGCCCAGCTCTATTATATATGTTTAACCTTATTTCAGATAGGTCCTTTTAATGAATACACCATGGACGTCTAATGATGGTGGTAGGAGTGCTGCAAAGGCCTCCTGTGTTCTTTGAGTGTGTGTTGACTAGAAGGGGGGTCTCTGCTCTGCTCTGTCTGCTCCTGGACAGTTCATCATCCCAGCAGCCCTAAATCGTGATGCATAGCTTGGCTCCTTTCTTCCTCTCCATTGCCTTCCCCTTCCCAAAACCTTCATTGTGACTGTGTTTTTCACGCTTAATTTGGGAATCACAGCCAGAAAACACCAGTGCATTTCACTCTCTCTCTCCCCTTACTCTCTCATTCACTAATCTCACGTTAGTATTGTTTTGTGGTGGCTTTTGATCACTGGAAATCTGGAAAACACTGCTTAATTTCTCTGCTTGATGAGGAAGTCCCTTACCAACCACATTCCCCCGTGCACCTCTCTCCTGTGGAACGGAGCCCCAGGTGTGTAGATAAATACGCCCCTATGTTATTTTAGTGCAAAGACAATGAGGATACCGATAGTGGATGCAATACTTTCCACAGACAAGTATTGCATCATCAAATATTCTTATTTACAAATTGTGTGGTTTCTGTTTTTGTCTTAGTGTTGCTCAATTTTTTATCTCTCTGCCTGCCAGCAAGAGTGAATATGTTTGTCTGTTATGTCTGTTAAATATTTGTTACTTCCTTTTGAAACTCTAAGCTGGTGCCTTACGGCAGCTTTTAATGCGTACCTTACTGAGCAGTATAGGTGATTCATTCCAGATTGTAGTGTTATATCTATACGTTACAACACAGCAAATATACATGTTAGAGGCCTTTAATCCCTCTTAGATATATAATTTGCTTAGTAACTGTTTGACATGTCTCCATTATTCTCTTTCTCTCATTTCTGTTTGGGAGTAAGTGCCAGGGAAGCACAATAGTCTCTGTCTGGCTCTGACAATAGCCATTATAAATGGGACTGCAGGAGGAAAGGAGAGAATACTAAAGTCTAGATAAAGAGAGAAAGATGGGAACATGGGGGGTATACTCTTCTCAACAAACTATTTTTCTTCATGTGTCATATGAAAGCCCATTTATTTTCTCTTTGTATACGTCAAAAGAGACATGGGGACCTTCCAAACTCCATCTGCAACTTTTCAGCAGGTATTGGCTTCTATTGTAGTGCAACACTTGGGCCAATTGTTGTCATATTTTTTATTTTATCAGCTAACAGCATTCAAATGATTTATTATTGTGGATGCTGGGCACAGTATGAATTATGCGACAATATCGACAGAGCAATCTAAGCATTTTATTTGAGTATTTTATATGTTCTGGCTTGATATTGTGCATTTGGAGAGGTCCTAGAACCTTTAAGAACTTTATGAAAAAGTAATGAGAAAAAGAATGATGGTCATTTTATTTTCCAGGGGCGTGTGCTGGGACATGGTCGGCTTGGTTTAAAGACTGAAGGAGAGGGGGTGACATCACTCTTTATCCCCTTTACTTTTGGAAGAAGAGGGAGGAAGTAGGTGAGAGGTTGAGGGGTATGGAGGAGGGGGTTTTATTTGGTGAAGTGAATTCCATGTGCAGATGGAGAGGAAGTGGAACGGTGGGCAAACTCATATTTTGGAGGGACATAAGATATTTTAGAAGACAGGAGGGTGTGAAAATGAAATGTTTTAGTAGATGTAAGTTGGTTTCACATTTCTTTGGGTTAACGTATTGTGGCCAGGATTTTTTCTCTCACACTGGTTTGGTTGTGAGCAATTACAGACTGGCAGGGAAACATGAGGGTGGACCTACTGGCCACCACACTGTCCCTCCCCCTCACCCCATCTCGCCACCAAACTCTGTTACTGTATGCATCTATTCTCTCGCTCACTCTCTCTCTCTCTCTTTTCTCCTCTCTCTAGCTCCATTTCTGTCAGTGGACACAGCATGACAGAGTAACCTCAATAGTGCCTCTTTCTGTTTAGCCAATCATGATTACATCTGAGTCCCTCTCCCCTATACACCCCAGCCATTCATTCTCTCCTCAGTCCCCCTGTCTGTCTGCTGAGCCTGAGGGCCAGTGTGCTTCAGCTGGGCTTTTTTAAATTATCAAAATGGGATGTTGTAGTATTTAGTTTTAGTGGCCAAGTTTGTTTGTTGTAATTTTGTTGTATTCATTTTGTATTGTATAGGATTTCAGTCACTTTAATTCTTATTTGTACCATAAAGATTGACCTCTCTCAGCCCCTCTTGTCCCAGAAACTGACATGTTGAATGCTATTGTATAGGAGAGTTTAGCTACTCTTTCCTGCATACAGCAGATGCTTTATGTTCTGTTTCTAAAGTACAATAGCACCTCAACAAGTTTGTTGAGAATTCCTGGATGTAATTTCTTCCCCTTCACGGATCCCCCCGGTACTGCTGCTCATTCCGTTCACCAGCTCCGGAGGTCTACGTCACCGGCCTTCTAGGCGTCACTGAACTGGATTCATTACTACCAACCCCGGACTGTCTTGTGTCATTACGCACATCTGGTTCCCATTCTCCCAGATTAGTATGTTATATATGTGCCCTCTGTTACAATGTCCGTTGGTCCTGGAGTACCTGTAACTGTTGTATCGGCTTCCATGCTACGTGTATTTGTACACTTGTTTTACGGGTCTCGTCCCGTGTATTATTTGGAGGTTTACTACACGTCGCTCTTTTGTTTGGGTGGAGAAAAAAACCTATTACGTATTCCTGCGCCTGTCTCCAATCATTAGACAACGTGACAGAATAACCAACCAAATAAATGGAGACAGCAGGGAAGACTGAGCTATCGACCATCGTAGAGACAGTCCAGCATCACAAAGACTGTCTCTCCAGAGCAACCATCCTGTGCTTGGAGGGGAATGTGCAGTCCCTCCAGTCTCCAGCACCGGTTCCGGCACCAGCCCCCACACCACGACCTGACTCTGTCCCATCTGAGCCGGGCCGCAAAATACCCCTGTCCCTCCCGGGGCATGTACCTCGCTCGACCTGTACCTCCCTCGCTACGCCGAGGCTGTCTCTGGGAGAGACAGGGTTGCCACCGTCATCTCAGCACTGACCGGACGGGCCCCGGATGGGGGGGGGGGGGGGGGGGGGGGGGGGGCACTGTCTGGGAAATGGGCGGACCCAAGGTCAAGTACTACGAGCGCTTCACCCTCCTCTTCCGCTCTGTGTTTTATCATCCTGTGTAGGGCCGAGAGGGGGGTGAGCGCCTATTCCGCCTACGCCAGGCATCTAGGACCGCCTCGGAGTTCGCCCTGGAGTTCCAGACCATCGCGGCCTTCACCGGATGGAACGAGTCGGCTCTGGTCACTGTCTTCCGCAGCGAACTGCGGGAGGAGGTATAGATGGAGTTAGCCTGCCCTGATGACAACCTGTCACTCGACCAGCTCATCAGCATGGCGATTCATTTGGACAACCTCCTGCGGTCCTGACAAAGACCTGCACGGAATCCGGAGCCCATGGCTACACCTGCTCCGTGGCCAGAGCTGATGGAGGTGGACTCTGCACGTTTGTCCTAGGCAGAGCGTAGGAGGAGGAGGAGGAATCTGGGCCTCTGCTCCTATTGTGGAGAAAGGGGTCATTTCTCCTAGACCTGCCTTCTATCCATAAATAGGCGAGGAGGTGACAAGCCAGGGAATTCTCCTGCTCCAACCCAGGTAGGATGCAAGATCTCCCCACCTTTTCTGTCAACTCAACCAGTGTGTTTTCCCATTACATTCCCTGAATACCCTAGCCCCTCACTCCCGTTAGCTCTGATTGATTCCGGAGCTGCCAGGGATCTTTTAGATAGCGCACTGGCCACTGCATTACGCATTCCTTTGGTTCCCCTACAGTCACCCATTCCCGTTCGAGCCCTGGATAATCATCCAATAGGGACAGGGCTCGTACATCACTGTTCCCGTTTATCTGCTGACCCATGACACTCATTTAGAACAGATCACCTTTTTGATTATATACACCCCACGCACCCAGTTGTTTTAGGTCTCCCCTGGTTGAGTTGGTATAACTCTGTTATTTCCTGGTCTGAGAGGAGACTGCTGGGTTGGTCGCAGGAGTGTCAGGGGAGGTGTCTCGTGGTGTCTGTCAACACCACTACGGTGGAAAGTCCGGACCACGCTCCTCAAGTGGAGTTACCAGAGGAATACCAGGATCTGCACCGGTGTTTCTCTAAGACCCAGGCTACACGCCTGCCTCCTCATCGCCCCTGGGACTGTGCCATTGACCTGCTGTCTGACGCAGCCCTCCTGAGAGGACATGTCTATCCCCTCTCCTATGCGGAGACCGAGGCCATGGAGACCTATGTACAGGAGAGCCTCCAGCATGGTTTTACCCACCCCTCTATGTCACCAGCCTCCTCAAGCTTCTTTTTTGTTAAAAAGAAAGATGCGGGACTACGCCCCTGCATTGATTATCGAACTCTGAATAAAGCCACGGTAAAGTTCAGCTATCCTTTACCCATCATCCCAACCATCATCAAACAAATGCACGGGGTGCAGTACTGCACGAAACTGGACTTGAGGAGCGCCTACAATCTGGTGCGCATTCATGCAGGCAACGAATGGAAAATGGCCTTTTCCACGACCACGGGCCATTACGAGTATCTCGTAATGCCCTTTGGCCTGCCTAATGCTCCTTCAGTCTTCCAGGCCTTTATTAACGAAGTGTTTTGGGACATGCTGGGACGGGGGGTAGTGGTTTATATAGATTACATTTTGGCCTATTCTGCTGACCGCGTCCAGCATGTCTCGCTAGTCAGGTCTGTGCTGGGAAGACTGTTGGAGCATGATCTTTATGTTAAACAAGAAAAGTATTTGTTTTTCCAGCGGTCCGTGTCCTTTTTGGGCTACCTCATATCCACAGAGGGAGTGGAGATGGAGGAGCAACGTGTCAGCGAAGTCAGGTCATGGCCCATCCCCAACAATGTGAAAGCAGTCCAGCGATTCCTGGGTTTCGCCAACTATTTCCGGAGGTTCATCCAGGGCTTCAGCACGGTGGTCGCACCTCTTACCTCCCTGCTGAGAGTTCGGTCACCAGTGGCTTCGTTGGACGGCGGAGGCAGAGAGGGCGTTCGAGACACTGAAGGCACGCCTCACCACTGCTCCCGTGCTGGCACATCCCAACCCCTCACTTCCCTTCATCATCAAGGTGGATGCCTCTGAAGTAGGAGTCGGGGCAGTGCTGTCCCAGTGCACCGGAACCCCTCTCTGCGCCTTCTACTCCAAGCAGCTGAGCCCCGCCCAGAGGAACTACGACGTCGTGGACCGGCAACTCTTGGCGGTCAAGAAGGATCTGAAGGCACTGGAGAGGTCCAAACACCCTTTCCTGGTGTGGACGGACCACCACTACAACCTGGAGTACATCAGGGCAGCGAAGAGGCTAAACCCGAGACAGGCCGTTTAAAGTCCTGTGGAGGGTAATGAGGTAACGTACTGTTTGCAACTCCCAGCTGATTACCGCATTAACCCAACTTTTCATGTCTCTCAGGCCAGTGGTGCCTGGTCCCCTCGCTGAGACTGGACCCAGTGACACCCCGCCTCCTCCTCTGGACATCGAGGGAGGTCCGGCGTACTCGGTCCGTGAAGTCCTGGACTCGAGGCGTCGGGCGGGGTGTCTCCAGTACCTCATCGACTGGGAAGGGTATGGCCCAGATGAGCGATGCTGTGGACATCCTGGACGCTTCGCTGACCAGGGATTTTCACCGTCGGCGCCCTGATCGACCCGCACCGCGTCTCTGTGGTCTCTGTGGCCCGGGGGGGGGGGGTACTGTCACGGGTCCCCCCGGTACTGCTGCTCATTTCATTCACCAGCTCCGGAGGTCTACGCCACCGGTCTTCTAGGCGTCATGGAACTGGATTCATCACCACCAACCCTGGACTGTCTTGTCTCATTACCCACACCTGGTTCCCATTCCCGCTGATTAGTATGTTATATATGTGCCCTCTGTTACAATGTCCGTTGGTCCTGTGAGTACCTGTGCTGTTGTATCGGCTTCCATGCTACGTGTATTTGTGCACTTGTTTTACAGGTCTCGTCCCGTGTATTATTTGGAGGTTTACACATCGCTCTTTTGTTTGGGTGGAGAAATTAAACACCCTATTACGTCTTCCTGCTCTTGTCTCCAATCATTAGACAATGTGACACCCTTTCAGTGTTACCCTCATTACATTTCTCTCATTCATTCAGGCAAATACACTCATTCTTTCTCTCTCATTTGTCTTTCTCTCTTTTTCTCTCACAGCTATGCATTTTCAGGAGTGGTTACAGTCCCTTCACTCCAGTGGGGGGGTTCGGGGACCTGTGAGGGAGGACTTCTGGAGCCTTCTCCCCTCTCTCCCTTCGTCATCGTCTTTCTCCCTTTCCTCCCTCTCTCGGTCCCCCTCCTCTCTGCTGGGTATAGGGGCTCTGGCCTCCCTCACTGCATACTGGCTGGTGACCCGCCGTCGGCCCATGCAGCCCCCCTGTGATCTCAATGCCCAGTCTATCGCTGTACAGGTGAGAGCATTATGTTCTGTAAGCTTTAAGTAGCAGCTGAGTGAGATTAGTACGGGTTATATTTATTCAGAACAGTCAAGTGCTCGTTAGTGTTATGGATAGTAGTTGTATTCATCATAGTGTTTTGGATTTCAGTTATAACTAATTAACATTGATTACATCCCAAGCCCTGTTTATACCTGGTTCTAACATGTGTTCTTTGTCCACATTCTGATTGTGCCAACATTTTTAAACAGGTGTAGATGATTAAGACGCATTGATCGGATTGTGATCAAATCTTCCTGACCACCCTCGGAGGTAGTCCTACACCATTGTCTGGATACCTTGCAAGTGTAGATGGATCTGGACAGTGAAATCATTTAAATAATCTTTATCCCGCCCTCTAAAATCATTGACAAGTGACGCCATTGACTTATGGCATCAATATGTGTTAAAATATTTCAATAAATATTATTGAGAAAGCATATTGTCAATTAATTTGCATACAGGGAGGGACCAGGATACGCAGTCACATTGCGGACACAGTGGATGGATAAGAGACACATTTTACTGCCATGTGTAGGTCCCACGGCTACAATGTGGGCACAATCAGAATATAAATAAGATCAGGACAAAGGACACGTTAGCCCTCGGTATAAACAAGGCTAGAGCTGAATAGGGAGAGTTTTTATGCAGTCTGTGTTGCAGGGAGAGCCCAATTGGAGGCGTTCAGCTTTGCTCAAGGACGATGCCCTGTTGGAGTTCTACTATGATGACACCAGGACAGCCTATGACATGTTCCAGAGAGGTCTGAGGGTGGCAGGTGAGCTAGCCGGACACAGTGGACTAACAGGCTCGTTAGGAGCAGACATGGACTATTTACCAGACATGCCAGAGTGTACCTGATGAGACTGTGTTGATGCACAGGGGACGGCCCATGCCTTGGCTTCAGGAAACCTGGGGAGCCTTACCAGTGGATCTCCTACACTGAGGTCTGTGGATCTTTGGTCATTATTACTATTTACAAGGAGAATACAAGTATACAATAAGTATACAAGCATACAAATATGCTCAAGCTCTATTCAAGGATTGTATTATTGTTTCTGTCTGATTGTTCTCTGTTTTAGGTGGCTGAACAGGCACAGGTGCTGGGCTCTGGGCTTTTGGGCAAAGGCTGCCAACCAAACCCTGAGCAGTTTGTTGGAATATTTGCCCAGAACAGACCAGAGGTACAGAAGGCTACACATTCCTTCCCTATTATTTTTATGTAGTGAAATGCCATGATGTTTAACCCTAAGGCTTCCCTGTCTGTTAGAGCACTGTCCTTGTAGAGACTCCAGCAATGTAGTGACCAAGCATCAGTTAGGAAGGAGTCTGGGATCTGTCGTTCTAATAGTGTTGCTCTGTCTCCCTCTGTTGGTGGCAGTGGATAATTTCAGAGCTGGCCTGCTACACTTTCTCTATGGCAGTGGTGCCCCTGTATGACACACTTGGAGAGGAGGCCATGGTGCATATCCTCAACCTGGGTAAGGCTGGAATACTCTGCTACAAAAGACTGATGTATGGGGAAATGTATATATAAATCAGTACACTCCCATACCACTGGCCTATAACTATTAATGTTGATTGTCGCTGTTTCACCTCCTAGCGGAGATCTCACTGGTGATCTGTGACAAGGAGGAGAAGGCAGAGTCCCTTCTGGGGAATAAGGAGAAAGGTGCAACACCCACTCTCTCCTGTCTGGTGCTCTTTAATGACTGCAGTGATGCCATAGTGGAGAGGGGCAAGAACTGTGGAGTGGAGATCCTAGAACTCACACAGCTCATGGTGAGAAGAGGGTAGCTGCAGACAATGTAAAGATGATGAATTGCTAGAATAGATGCCGGCTTCTTTAGTTGTGACATTGGATCAACACGAGAGAAGTCCCTTTCCATGGGGTTAGATTAGAAGACATCTTGATTACCACAGACTATCACAGTGTGACATGACCCTGCATATTGCAGGTACTTGGACGACAGAACCTCAAAGATCCTATGGTGAGTTTTCCTCTGAATGTTGATAAGGTCTCATTGACAGTTTTTGTTGCTTCACTGCTGTTTTTGATCCTGTTGTCATTCATCTGTCTTTTTGTTGCAGCCACCGAAACCCCAGGACCTAGCAGTCGTGTGCTTCACCAGTGGAACCACAGGTACCATTTGTTTTTATAGATCTCTGTGTGAGTCCTCATGTAGCCTACCCCCACTACTCTGCATGTTAATCATATACTAAAGCATTTACCCACGCTACTAGAGATGTGCCCATGGGGGCCCACTGACAACCTCTCATTATGTTATGAGATGAATTCTTGTGCTGCACAGAGCCGTGCAGTAATGCCCTCCTCCAAACTAAACTGTGTTCTGTTTATTTGGCCAGGAAAGCCAAAGGGAGCCATGATCACCCACGGCAACATCGCCTCCAACTCCTCCTCTGTTATTAAGATCCTGGAGGTCTGTTCTGGCTCCCTCTGTCTGAAATTCAGAAGGAGTTTCATGGCTAGCTCCATTTTCTCTCTATTTATCTCACTACATCTCTCGTTCCATCTCTCAATCTGTTCCTGTGATAAATGGGATGTTTAATAGAAATAGTTGACCCATTATTTTCCTTCTAAAAGATACTCCACATCTAATTGCTGTTGTAAAATCTAGATTGCATATTCAATTGGTATGCCACCTCTATTATCCACTGTGTAACCGTTGTATGTATCAATTCTTTCTCTCCATTTCACAGGGGTCATTTTTTATTCGGCAAGAAGACGTGTCAATCTCTTACTTGCCTCTTGCCCACATGTTTGAGAGGATGATTCAGGTAGCTCACCCTCTTTTGATTACAATAATAAATGTATGTGTCTGTCTTGGGGACTCAGGGCATGTCAGACAGTTCTTTAAATGCTCCTACGTCTGTCTCAGGTGTCCATGTTCTGTCATGGGGCCAGGGTAGGATTCTACCAGGGGGATATCTCCCTGCTCATGGACGATATTAAGACTCTGAAACCCACTTTCTTCCCAGTGGTGCCTCGCCTACTCAACCGTATCTACGACAAGGTCAGTCCAAATCCTATGATACCAAACATACTTTTTTTTTTTATATAGTATTTTATTTTCTATGCTCTCGTGTGTGAATGCGTGTCTGTGTGTAGATCTTAGGCTCTGTGACGTCCCCATTGCGCCGGGCAGTGCTGCACTATGCAGTGAGAAGGAAGCAGGCTGAGCTCAGCAGTGGGGTTGTACGTAACAACAGTCTGTGGGACAGGCTGGTATTCAACAGGATTCAGGTCAGTCACTGAACACATTGAACGTGGCCCAACGTCTCCCCTTTTAGAAAACTCTATTTGTTAGACGTAATGGGATTCTATTTGTTTTCCATGCATTTCAGGATAATTTAGGAGGTAATCTGAGGTTCATCCTGACTGCCTCGGCCCCCATCTCCCCCACCGTGCTCTCCTTCCTCAGGGCCACCCTCGGCTGTCTGGTGAGAATGCCTGCCTGGAGCTCAGACTAAGTGTGTGTGTTTGTGTTTATTTCTGATGGGAGTGTGGGTATGTGAGGTTTGATGATGTGGAATGTTCCTGCTGCTCTGTGCAGATCTTTGAGGGTTACGGGCAGACTGAATGCACAGCAGGCTGCACCTTCTCCATGCCAGGAGACTGGAGTGCAGGTAAGGGGTTGACTCTCTGACAATGGGGAAACTATCCAAGTATATCTGGAGACGACTAGTCCGTGATACCCATGTCTGCGTGTTGGTTATACTCTGAAACTCTGTGTGTCTCAGGCCATGTTGGCGCTCCCCTGCCCTGTGCAATGGTGAAGTTGGTTGACATCCCTGATATGAACTATTATGCCAAGAATGGAGAAGGAGAGGTGAGGTGGTTAAAAAGCATAATGGTATTACGGTGCTATTCTACAACATAGTGAGTCAGAGATAGTTACCCAGAAAAAGTTTATCCCCCTGGCTGTTGAGTATCGTATGTTATATTAAAACCCATTTAGTCACAATAGTGAGATTTTTGGGGGGGGTAATTTACAGGCTCTAGAGAAGTTAAAATTGTATTTAACAACAAATAAGTCATATTATGCATTATAAAGGTGTCTAGTATGATTCAGAGAAGTTTCGGATGATTTCTCAAAATGGTCACAAGACCACAAGCATCTAGAAGGCGTACTTTTACAGATGAATTTGACACCAGAATTCTGTATTCAACAGTTTGAAAAAACAAATTGGTGAAATGTTTTAATATGGTCTTTGTAAATGTAATGTTTAAAGGGTTGAGTTTACATTTATGCCTTCATTTTCAATAGAGTGAATCCATGATGCTCATGGCATATGAAAATATCTTAGCCCAATGGGAAAATACAGTGGCTCTAACTTTATATACAGTGCATTCGCAAATGCAATTTTTCCACATTGTTACGTTACAGCCTTCTAAATGTAAAAAATAAATAAAATGAATCCCCCTTATCAATCTACACACAATACCCCATAATGACAAAGCAAAAAAGGGTTTTCTACATTGTAGAATAATAGTGAAGACATCAAAACTATGAAATAACACATATGGAATCATGTAGTAACCAATTTTTTTTTAGTATATTTTAGATTCTTCAAAGTAACCACCCGTTGCCTTGATGACAGCTTTGCACACTCTTGGCATTCTGTCAACCAGCTTCACCTGGAATGCTTTTCCAAGTCTTCAAGGAGTTCCCACATATGCTGAGCACTTGTTGGCTGCTTTCCTTCACTCTGCGGTCCAACTCATCCCAAACCATTTCAATTGGGTTGAGGTTTGGTAATTGTGGAGGACAGGTCATCTGATGCAGCACTCCATCACTGTCCTTCTTGGTCAAATTGCCCTTACACAGCCTGGAGGTGTGTTGGGTCATTGTCCTGTTGAAAAACAAAATGATAGTCCAACTAAGCGCAAACCAGATGGGATGGTGTATCACAGCAGAATGCTGTGGTAGCCATGCTGGTTAAGTGGGCCTTTAATTATAAATAAATCACAGTGTCACCAACAAAGCACCATCACACCACCACCTCCATGATGGGAACCACACATCCGTAGATCATCCTTTCACCTATTCTGCGTCTCACAAAGACACGTCAGTTGGAACCAAAAATCGCAAATTTGGACTCATCAGACCAAAGGACAGACTTCCACAGGTCTAATGTCCATTGCTCGTGTTTCTTGGCCCAAGAAAGTCTCTTCTTCTTATTGGTGTCCTTTAGTAGTGGTTTCTTTTCAGCAATTCGACCATGAAGGTCTGACTCAAACAATCTCCTCTGAACAGTTGATGTTGTGATGTTGAACTTTGTGAAGCATTTATTTGGGCTGCAATCTGAGGTGCAGGTAACTCTAATAAACGTATCCCCTGCGGCAGAGGTAACTTTGGGTCTTCCTTTCCTGTGGTAGTCCTCGTGAAGCTGGTTGAGATAATGCCAAGAGCGTGCAAAGCTGTCATCAAGGCAAAGGGTGGCTACTTTGAAGAATCTAGTGTACATTTTTTTTTAAAGTAACACTTGAATGAGTAGGTGTGTCCAAACTTTTGACTGATACTATATGTATATATGTGTGTATGTATGTACAGTTGAAGTCGGAAGTTTACATGCACTTAGGCTGGAGTCATTCAAACTCATTTTTCAACCACTCTTGTTAACAAACTATAGTTTTGGCAAGTCGGTTAGGACATCTACTTTGTGCATGACAAGTAATTTTTCCAACAATTGTTTACAGACAGATTATTTCACTCATAACTCACTGTGTCACAAATCCAGTGGGTCAGAAGTTTACATACACTAAGTTGACTGTGCCTTTAAACAGCTTGGAAAATTCCAGAAAATGATGTCATGGCTTTAGAAGCTTCTGATAAATGATGTCAATTAGCCTGAGTCAATTGAAGGCCTACCTTCAAACTCAGTGCCTTTCCCATGACATCATGGGTAAATCAAAAGAAATCAGCCAAGACCTCAGATTTTTTTTTTTGTAGACCTCCACAATTCTGGTTCATCCTTGGAAGCAATTTCCAAATGCCTGAAGGTACCACGTTCATCTGTACAAACAATAGTACACAAGTATAAACACCATGGGACCACGCAGCCGTCATACCGCTCAGGAAGGAAACACGTTCTGTCTCCTAGAGATGAACGTACTTTGGTTCGAAAAGTGCAAATCAATCCCAGAACAACAGCAAAGGACCTTGTGAAGATGCTGGAGGAAACGGGTACAAAAGTATCTATATCCACAGTAAAACAAGTCCTATATTGACATAACCTGAAAGGCCGCTCAGCAAGGAAGAAGCCACTGCTCCAAAACCGCCATAAAAAACCAGACTACGCTTTGCAACTGCACATGGGGACAAAGATCATACTTTTTGGAGAAATGTCCTCTGGTCTGATGAAACAAAAATGGAACTGTTTGGCCATAATGACCATCGTTATGTTTGGAGGAAAAAGGGGGAGGCTTGCAAGCAAAGAACACCATCCCAACCGTGAAGCACGGTGGTGGCAGCATCATGTTGTGGGGGTGCTTTGCTGCAGGAGGGACTGGTGCACTAGACAAAATAGATGGCATCATGAGGGAGGACAATTATGTGGATACATTGAAGCAACATCAGTCAGGAAGTTAAAGCTTGGTTGCAAATGGGTCTTCCAAATGGACAAGCATACTTCCAAAGTTGTGGCAAAATGGCTTAAGGACAACAAAGTCAAGGTATTAGAGTGGCCATCACAAAGCCCTGACCTCAATCCTATGGAAAGTTTGTAGGCAGAACTGAAAAAGCGTGTGCGAGCAAGGAGGCCTACAAACCTGACTCAGTTACACCAGCTCTGTCAGGAGGAATGGGCCAAAAATCACCAAACTTATTGTGGGAAGCTTGTGGAAGGCTACCCGAAACGTTTGACCCAAGTTAAACAAATGAAAGGCAATGCTACCAAATACTAATTGAGTGTATGTAAACTTCTGACCCACTGGGAATGTGATGAAAGAAATAAAAGCTGAAATAAATAATTCTCTATTATTCTGACATTTCAAATTCTTAAAATAAAGTGGTGATCCAAACTGACCTAAGACAGGGAATGTTTACGAGGATTAAATGTCAGGAATTGTGAAACTGAGTTTAAATGTATTTGGTTAAGGTGTATGTAAACTACCGACTTCAACTGTGTATAATAAAATATGGTTTACATGTTATTGTTACTAATGGCATAAGATTTGCATAGTGACATTTGGGAACAAATGGGTTAATTTGGGAACAAATTGTGACATTTGGGAACAAATGGGTTAATTTGGGAACAAATTGGTTAACACTGTTCCTACCTTTATGCTTTGTTAGATCTGTATCCGTGGCCACAGTGTGTTCCGGGGTTACCTGAAGGATGAGGAGAAAACAGCAGAGGCCCTGGATAGTGATGGCTGGCTGCACAGTGGAGATGTGGGCCAGTGGTTACTGGTGAGCTGGGTTACAATATAGGACAAAATATGATCACTAGATACTCCAGTCAGTCAAGTCATATACATTTGCATGTGAATGTGTGTTCGTATGTTTTCCTGTTAGAACGGGACACTTCGCATCATCGACAGGAAGAAGCACATCTTCAAGCTGTCCCAGGGAGAGTACATTGCCCCTGAAAGGATTGAGAACATCTACATGCGTTGTGTCCCTGTGCTACAGGTCTTTGTGCACGGTGACAGCTTAAAGGTATGAGATACCGGTACTCTTATATTCACTATCAGAGGATAGTCCTTTTTTTGGGACATACCAGCATTCACACTGTTTTATGTTTTTTTTCCAGTCTCACCTGATTGGTATTGTTGTGCCAGACCCAGAAGTGTTTATTGATTGGGTTAAGGAGAGGGGAATCATTGGATCCTACAAGGAGCTCTGCCAGCATCCAGTATGTGACGTCACCGTAGCTCACACAATAGGTCATCTGCAACTTTACAATGTGTGCCGTTGTTGGATTGTATCAACTCAACAGGTACAAATTGAAATCTTGTCTCACTACAGGATGTGAAGAAAGCAGTGTTAGAAGACATGACAGCCATGGGGAAGGAAGCTGGGCTGAAGTCTTTTGAGCAGGTGAGGAATCAAATCAAACTATTTGTCACATGCACCCGAATACAACATGTATATGGTTAATTACAAGCCCTTAACCAAAAGTACAGTTCAAGAAAGAGTTAATAAAATATTTACCAAATAAACTAAAGTAAAAAGTAACACTATAAAATAACGAGGCTATATACAGGGGGTACCAGTACCGAGTCAATGTGCGGGGGTACAGGTTAGTATAAGTAATTTGTACATGTAGGTAGGGGTGAAGTGACTATGCATAGGCAATAAACAGTGAGTAGCTGCAGTGTAAAAAAACAAATGGGGGGGGGGGGGGGGGGGGGGGGGCGCTGTCTATGAAAATAATCCAGTGGCCGTTTGGTTAATTGTTCAGCAGTCTTATGGCTTGGGGGTAGAAGCTGAACCTTGAAGCTGAATACTTTCATACATTGACTTCGTACTTGTAACAAATGGTGCCATGGTATATGAAGACATAAAACATGGTGTAACAGGAAACTGAATACAACAAAGACAACACTGATAGTTTTGCCATCTCTTTCCTCACTGTCAGCTGAAGGACCTGCACCTGCATCCAGAGATGTTCAGTGTTAGCAACGGCCTTCTCACCCCCACTCTGAAGAGCAGACGAGTGGACATCCGCAGGGTCTTCCAGGAACAGATCACAAACATGTACAGCACAACAGCCATCTAGTAGACCTCAAACCAATGTAATACACTCACTCCACTGACATTTACATGAACTGTATGTTTCCTGTCACTAGACAAAGATATGCAGTTTGCTGGATCTCACTGTCTATAGTACTAAAAACTGAGCATGTAGCCAAGACAACAGACATTTCTACAGTACTTAGCTCAAATACTATCAAACACATTTGGTACGGTTTCGGGGAATTTCAGTTTGACTCCACTTTCAGTTCGACACCATGCTGCTTCTTGTACATCAGTATGTTAAATGTATTTTCATTGTTTACATATCATAGACAGGAACAACATTGAATGGGACCAAACCATTTTTGCTCCAATGTTGTCCACGCAGAAAACCTAGCCATAGAAATAGCTACAGCTCCACTGTAGAGAGCAGTGGGCAAGTAGACACTACCTGGGCCTGTTAATGGCCTCCTGGATCACACTTCCGTCCTTCTGATTAATATAGAGAATCTAAACCTCTGGGAGGCTGCTTTTGAAGTGTACATTACTTACTCTGATTCTAGATATGACAGTCTAGTGTTCTCAGTGAAACAGTGAATGAGTTACAGTAGCTCATTCCAAATCAGACCACCATCATTTATCCAAGGTTATATGAGGGATTAAAGTGAAATGTTACCCTTGATATCATTTATGTAGTTACCATTAAATAGTCAATTTGTAAATGGTAAGTATATTTTTAGCGGTAAACATTAAGAATGCTGATGAAATAGGCTCACTGGCCACTATTTTAACTAACAATTACCAACCATGTAGAAATATTCTTGTACGTTTCCCTGAATAAAGAAATGATGATTGTCATTATTCAGTTTTATTTAGTTGAACAATGAAGGAAACCCTTCTTCCAATCCATGTATTGCATGATTGTTCATAGAAAAAGTTGAAAACAACATCTAAACAGATGGTAACATAGCTCAACAAAAATGATAAAACCCACTCTTAACAGATTACATGTCAAGTTTCTCACTCAATAATAATGTTAAATTAACTAGAACCAGGCCTGTCAGAAAAGTTTAAAAAATCTACGCTAATTTAGTCAAATGCATTTTGTGCATAGCTGTCCACAAAGAAAAGGCAAGAGGTTTCCCTTAACATGAGAAATTGACAAAGAACGTAGATATGGTCAAATGAACAATGAACTGTAAGTGCCACTAGAGGGAGCAACAGCATTGGTTTTGGAAAACAAGTCCTCCAAACCTATGCGAAGAAGAACAAGAAGGGTAAAAGGACCATCTCAGTCTAAGACAATGTCAGATTATTCCTTAGCCTTTCAGAAGCAGGGGACGATTAGGCAAAAGCCAAAGAAAAATGTTGACACTCCTTTATACAGGCACCATCACAGATCTGAAAAATAATGACATTGACTTATGATATCCATAGTCAGGAAGCTGGAGTGGCTAGTGTTAAATACTACAGGTAACTTTCAATATCATTTTTACCTCAACAAATATGTTCCTGGTCCACAATACACAGGCTAGATCAGTGTGCATAAACCCTGAGGGGAAATATAGTGAATAACACAGAAATGGAGCGATTCAAATTAATGTAGCTTTTTGACCCACCAACCCGAGTCACATTTCATCCTCTAGTCCGCTTACAGTACTATCCAATTTGCTTCAATAAATTAATTTCCTGGTATACATAGACTTGATGAAATGCATGTTTTGGTACATACCTTGATTTGGAAATGACTAGAAAACGGATTCAAACTGAGTATGCAGCTTTGAGAAGAAAGGTGTGACCCACAGAGATCTTATAAATCTATAGTACTATTTGTAATTCTATGGTGTGAACCACAAATTAGTTCTTAGAAGAACGGTTTCATTACACGATTTAAAAAATATATACATATTGGCTTATGATAATAGCATTTAGCTGATGGCTTGGTAAATGTGGCAGTTAAAATTCTTTGAGTTGCTCTCAGTGTTTCTTTAGATGTTAGGAAAGGGTCAGGTGAGTGAATTGAGAGAAGAGTGAAGGAGAGAGAGAGAGGAGATTAGTGCAAGAAAGCTATTAATGATTAGGCTATGACCAAAGCGGTCCATTTTCACAGTGAGAAGGATCCTGAAAAAGATAAATCCATTCACTGAGGTGTGAAAGGAGGCAAGGCCAGAGGTTTAGAGGGAGCCCTTCCCCTTCTTGGTGCTCTCACTCTCTCAGTCATCAGCGACAATGGACAGAGCACGCAGCTCATTCAGCTTGGCCTCGTTCTCCCTCTCCCTCTGCTCATCAGTCAGCCCTGCCTGGTCGATCTGATCCGTCAACTCACTGAAGATATTGTGCATCTCTGTGAAGTACACCACCTGAAAGAGATAAGGAAAGAGTGGAATGGTTAGGGAAAGGGTCTTACGTTAACTGTTTACTTACAACATGCAGAGGCTGGTCCTGGTCCTACAGCCCTTCACCTCCACTAATGAAAAGCCATTCAGAAGTAAAGGAGTGAGCCCGGAGAACTAAAACAAACCCCAGAACATCAGTGGGTAGTGACCCTGCCTTTTCTCTTCCAATCTGAACATGAGATAGAGTGTTCGCTGAAAGCTTTCCTGACACATCCCACCCCTGCTTCTTCCCCCAGTTCATGAGTCAGAATCCCAGGAGAGATACTTTGATGATTAATAGACTTTAATCACATTACAATACTCCATAAGAGTGGGCCGAGAATGAAAGTACTGGGAAATACAACCCCTTGAAACCCACACACATTTCGATATTTATTCATGCAGCGATGCATATGCTACAGTGCACTTAAGGGGGCATTTCTGATTTATTTGCAAATGTGCACGTTTGTTCTGTTCTATATAGAGGTTGGAATAAAATAATAGCTGCTGCTGGCCGATTATGGGCGTTGATGGGCTGTAGGCCATAACAGAAAATAAATAGAGGCCATTTCAGATAGGAAAATGAAGATCTTTCCTGGGTAGACTAGGGAGAAGACTGTTAACCACATGCTACTATAAGAGCTTTGTCACAGGATGCAATATGTAGCCATTTTCAACTAATTACATCTGAACTGTGATCAAAGGACATTTAATTCAGTCCAAATGTCTTATCCACATGATGTGTGTGCCAGTGGCAGCAAAAGTTATATTAACAGAAGCTCTTTAGTTGGCTAACCGGAAGAGGAACCCGGTTTGAAAGGCCTCTGTGTGTTTATAGCGAACTCTGCCACCTAGACCACATCAGTGGGCCATGAGTATTAAGTTACCGGTGTATGTGGGGGTAAAGTGGATATTTTTCATTTGAAAAGTGGCTTGGTGAAAAAGCTATGGAATACATGTCAGTAATAATGCACACACAATCACTGTGTCCGTTCGGGCGTGAACATCCTTCTTGTCATCCAGTCTCTACAATTATCCCAGTAAGTCTACATGGACCACATATGAAAAGAAGCCAAATTCAGACTATTATTTGTAAGACCTCCGTGACGTATTTTTGAACAAACGTCCAAATACACACCCTTGTCCTCACCCTAGCCCTGATTGACTAAATATTGATTTAGACAGAGAGCTACGCCGGCTCATCAGACCTCAACTCTGATTATTTCACTAACAATATTTCAATAACATACAGTACGTTGGAGAAAAAGTAATAGAAATTTGGCATCCAATATGATCCCATCTCTATCAATCTAGTCTATCAATGGGCTCAGGTGCAAAATAACTCAATCATTATGACAGTAGCGTGTGTCAAAAGAACATAATTTCTTTCAGTTTGTACAAGTAGTACAGAACACCGTAACCAAGAACAACCACCGGGAATCCACACTCAGACAATGGCTCAATTATCCAGCATCTGTACAGGTGGACAGGCACATCCGATCACAGCAGAGCCGAGCAGAGCATTGCTTCCCATTCACAGCCGTTTCATGGAACTAGTGGTGTTCGAGCCTCAGAACAAAGAGAGGCATTGTGAGGGTGCTCTGGGAGCCATGCAGCATGTCCGGGGGAGAGAGAGGGGGAGTGGGAGTCCAGACTGCGCTTGCAGGGCCAGCTGAGGGGGTCTGGCCCGGACCCGAGGTCCACTGGGCTGCTGTGCTGTGCTGACTGACCACCCAGTAGCGGCTGTACTGGAGGAGTGGCTGTGTACGCCAGCCCAGCTCTGGAGTCTGTCCCTCTGACCCAACTCCACACAACCCCCCTAATTCACACTGCTAGGGTTAGAGATGAGCTATCTGAGCAAGTTTGAGTCATCAGCGCTCTGCCTCCATCAGAGGGCCCTCATTACTGTTTGAAGCTGCTTCAGCAGTGAGTCAGTCTGTTTGCAAATGACTGAGTAGTACAGGCTTGCTCCAGTGTCCATAGAGGACAGTGCACTGAAACAGGGACAATGTAACAGTGGGAAGGCCCAAAATCTGTACCCATTAATTTTCATCCACAACCAGTCTCTATTAAATCCAAATCTTATAGGGAATGATTATGCTTGTATAATCATCATTCTAGGAAGAGATAATGACACAGGGCTACTATGAAGGAGATAATCCTGATCAGCTAACAAGATTACCAGAGACCTAATGGCAGCTATCAAGTCCATAGAGACTACTTCCAGTGACACCATCTCCTGAGCAGTGAAGATTAGGCTCCGCTGCTGTTATACCCAGGAGGGCTCCATTCACTTAGTCTACTAGTAACAATCATCACATACAAGCCTACCCACCTGCTCTGCTATCATAGGAACGCAGAGGAACGTACAGAACTCCGTGTCACAGAAGACATCACTTTGGATTGATCAAAGGGCACACATATCCTTTGAACCCCCTCTGGGCTTGCCTGGCAGTATCATTGACATGTGGGCTGAGTCTGATAGGCAGCCGTCTGTCTGCCAGTGTTTTTGGGGGCGGGGCGCCAGCCTGGCCTAGTGACGTGGCCACTTCTCAATCTGATTAGGCGTGTGTCAGTCTTTAACCATAAGAGGAAATGACACGGCGGGGGGTGGGGGTAGGGTACGGAGCGTGGGCGACAGTGGCGGGCACTCGGCTCAGCTGCTGGGCTGGTTATAGCGAGGCGGGCTGACCGGGCTCCTAGGTTAGAAAGAGGCTGGAGCAAGACGGACAGACAGACAGACAGACAGACCTGGGCTTCCTGGGCTAATTAGGAAGGCGTGGGGCCGTCACTGGGGTTAATCACATTAAGACTGGGTGGAGGGAGACAGGGAGGATTACACGCACTCTCTTCTACACTACCACTCTCTCTTGCTCTGATGCTGGTCAACAGACGGCTAGGGGCAACACTACACCCAAATAAACAATCTATTAAAACGACTCAAATAAAACCCATTGGAAACTATTTGAACTGGGATTGGCAAGTTGTGAACAGGTTTTGTGTGTCAACTGAATGCTTATACCTAGGCCTTATAATTCATAACTGTGCATGCATGCATTATAAAGATGGCTCACCAGTGTTAAACTGGGTCGGTCACGAGTGTGCACCCAATCATACTATCTATAGCTCACCTGTGCCCGGATGAGTGCCTCAAAACTGGGCTGAAAGTAGTCGATGCGGCTGTGGTAGAACTTGGGCATCTCATCCAACAGCTGCTTGTTCTTGGATTCAAAGTCCTCCCTGACTGGTCTCAGCTCCTCCTTGGCCTGGACAGATTAGGGCAAACAGAAGACCGGTTGACACTTTAGCATACATACCTAGGGCTGTGGCGGTCATGTCAGCCGGTGATTGTCAAGCAAATAACTGCCGGTCTCACAGTAATTGACAAACATATTTAGCACACATGGCCTACAAGCCACTGATGTAGATCTTTGGAACATCTAAACTCAGCAAAAAAAGAAACGCCCCTTTTTCAGGACCCTGTCTTTCAAAAATAATTTGTAAAAATCCAAATAACTTCACATATCTTCATTGTAAAAGGGTTTAAACACTGTTTCCCATGCTTGTTCAATGAACCATGAACAATTAATGAACATGCACCTGTGGAACAGTCGTTAAGACACTAACAGCTTAAAGACGGTAGGCAATTAAGGTCACAGTTATGAAAACTTAGGACACTATAAAGGCCTTTCTACTGACTCTGAAAAACAACAAAAGAAAGATGCCCAGGGTCCCTGCTCATCTGCGTGAACGTGCCTTAGGCATGCTGCAAGAAGGCATGAGGACTGCAGATGTGACCAGGGCAATAAATTGCAATGTCTGTACTGTGAGACGCCTAAGACAGCGCTACAGGGAGACAGGACGGACAGCTTATCGTCCTCGCAGTGGCAGACCACATGTAACAACACCTGCACAGGATCGGTACATCTGAACATCACACCTGCGGGACAGGTACAGGATGGCAACAACAACTGCCCGAGTTACACCAGGAACGCACAATTCCTCCATCAGTGCTCAGACTCTCAGCCTATTGCGGACAGAGGCTGGACTGAGGGCTTGTAGGCCTGTTGTAAGGCAGGTCCTCACCAGACATCACCGGCAACAATGTCGCCTATGGGCACAAACCCACTGTCGCTGGACCAGACAGGACTGGCAAAAAGTGCTCTTCACTGACGAGTCGCAGTTTTGTCTCACCAGGGGTGATGGTCGGATTCGCGTTTATCGTCGAAAGAATGAGGGTTACACCGAGGCCTGTACTCTGGAGCGGGACCGACTTGGAGGTGGAGGGTCCGTCATGGTCTGGGGCGGTGTGTCACAGCATCATTGGACTGAGCTTGTTGTCATTGCAGGCAATCTCAACACTGTGCGTTACAGGGAAGACATCCTCCTCCCTCATGTGGTACCCTTCCTGCAGGCTCATCCTGACATGACCCTCCAGCATGACAATGCCACCAGCCATACTGCTTGTTCTGTGCGTGATTTCCTGCAAGACAGAAATGTCAGTGTTCTGCCATGGCCAGCGAAGAGCCCGGATCTCAATCCCATTGAGCACGTCTGGGACTTGTTGGATCGGAGGGTGAGGGCTAGGGCCATTCCCCCCAGAAATGTCCGGGAACTTGCAGGTGCCTTGGGTAACATCTCACAGCAAGAACTGGCAAATCTGGTGCAGTCCACGAGGAGGAGATGCACTGCAGTACTTAATGCAGCTGGTGGCCACACCAGATACTGACTGTTACTTTTGATTTTGACCCCCCCTTCGTTCAGGGACACATTATTCCATTTCTGTTAGTCACATGTCTGTGGACATTTTTCAGTTTGTCTCTCAGTTGTTGAGTCTTATGTTCATACAAATATTTATATATGTTAAGTTTGCTGAAAATAAACGCAGTTGACAGTGAGGACGTTTCTTTTTTTTTTTTCATTTTAGAAAGTCTAATAAATCTATCCATGTTATATAGCCTACACCATCACAATAAATCCATTATTTGTTTTAGACTGGTCTAAAGAAATATGATATATAGAAAATTGTTTATTTCAGAAGAACAGAATAGCATACTCTTGAGTTGTCCTTATGTTAGGCCCTGATCTGGTTATGCAATATGGCTGTTGGCTACACTAGTTCATTTAGCAGACAAGATTTGCTTAGAATTCCGTGGCATTATTTTATATTATTTTGTTGTATGAAGAATACTGAACTGAAGAAGAATTGAACATGGCTGAAAAAAATAGAAAGGATATTCTCTCCAAATGATTTGAGGGAGTGCGCACATGCGGGCGGCTATTCTGTTTTTGGCGGTTAACAAAGAAACAGGTACTCCTATATGCTTAATTTAGAGTTATTTATGCATCTTTAGTTGCGATTGGGACATTCTAAGGCTATATGATGAGACTCTAATGATGATTTGAAAAAAGTTGCATTAGCTCTGCTTTGTTTCTTGCACAGGCTGTACACACTTCATCAGTCTTTCATTCACAATTTGACAAGCACTTGATAATGCCTTGAATTTCCCGGCGCCATCCCCTTTGCGTGGCCATAATGCACCCGAAAAAAATACATGCCTTTTGCGGCCAGTGACTGTTGTGCCCTTGGGCTGAAAATAATAATTATAATTCCCTTCTCCTGGCTGTGTGCTCCAAAGCACCTCTCACCTCCACGGTTCTGTCAGATAGCTAAATTCTTATTAGCCAATGCCCGTCACATGATTGAGTCTCTCTCACAGGCTACAAGTGAAGACAGACACATCGGGGACGCAACTGTGCACGTCCTTATCCGAGGTGCATGTTTAAGGTATTGGAAGAACTGTCCACATTTACTTTTATCAGCCAACAAGATGAGTAGGCCTAACGAACAGCAAAAGCACAGAGCATATAGAAATGTTGTGCAATATGAGCTCATGGACTATCATGAAGTGTTTGATTAGATTTTCGATCACATTTGCATTGATGTCAGAGTGATTAGAGGGACAATAGAGTGCTGAGTACCAGGCAGTTAGCAAGTTTGGTAGGCTACTAATGACCATCAGCAGCATCAGAGTTTGTAGAAGTCTAATTAACATGACTAAACATGACTTTAACTGCCGTCATGACTCGTGACCGCCGGTGTGGAGGTAATACGGTCACCGTAACAGCCCTATGCATACCTCATAATCACTACTGGGGCTCAACCATAACATATCAGCTACGTTCTCAGAAATGTAATCCGTCAACAACAGTGAAAAACAACAGGAGAATGAAAATGTCTTCCCACAGAGAAGAATAGAGAAAAAAGAAAAAGCCTAATCACGATCACAAGTGAGGAGGAGTGGGTTATGTGGGAAGAGTTGGCTGTGTGCAGACCACGCCACCGCTGATCAGGAACGTGTGTGATGTATTAGTGGGTAGTCTGGTGGGCATTAAGAGATGATATCTCAATGAATAGGCAATGATATCGTGTGTGCTCGAGAGGAGATATAACATATGTAGAACAGAATCACCTGTGTGAAGTAATATTTATCTTAAGTAACTCCCCTGTGTGTCTGTCCTTTGTTTGTCTTTAAATGGCATGTTAGTGTTTGGTCAGAATCATTTCTCTAAGAGCTGTGAGATTCAAAGGCCAGGGACATAGGGGGCCTCTTGACTCTTTGTGCCACTGACAATGCTTTTCTCGATATGTGTGGGTGGCCACCCATGTGAGGGTGTGTGAGCCCAGGCAGCGCTGCATTGATATCTGTGAATGCTGCCCTGGAGGTCTCAGCGAATGTGTCTACAATACTAAATGACGTGCCCGTTTATGTGCAGCAGTGCCTTTTCAAAAGGCAATACTTGACAGCCTGGTCGCTTGTGTGGGTGAAAGGAGTGCACATGTACAGTTTGTTCATATCCAGTCAGCATTTGTACCTTGTTCATTTATTGATTGTATTCAAAACACTGACACCATGCAAGGCAAGAGCTTAAAGCCTGACTTCTGTTGCTCAACAGACAGATTTCAAGTGGACAACACACGTGCCAGCAGCCGCTTTTAGCACAGTTCTGTTACATATATAGTGTACCTGGTGTAGTTTGACCATGATGGGACCTGTCTTCTCCTTCTCTTCATACTTCTCTACCTTGGACTGTAACCTCTTGTAGTCCTGTAGAGCTTGCTCCCTTCGTTTCACGGCCATGTTGAGGCTGGGGAACACACTGCTGTACCTGAGACACACAGAGAATGAGATCTAGGCGCAGAGACTGACAGAGATACTGCTGGACCACATCATGGAGACAAAGTGACACTGCTTTGTACCGGAGATATACGTGGACATAGGCCTAACAAGAAACGATACTGCTGTGTGAACATAGACAGGCAAGAGCCCTGTCAGAGGAACAACTGCCTATTAACAGACAATCTGAATGATTCTTCCTACTTAATGCAATGTGCTCTCAATTCAGACCAATACATCTAAACCAATCATGCCAACTGAACCCTAGATGTTGTCTTGAAATAATAAGAATGTGCATAGAAAACTGCACTTTAAGAAAAAATCTTTAAAAAAATCTATGCTTTTTCTGAACCATTGAGAACTTTTTGAATTGGGGTTTACAAATATCTTTCAGAGGTGCTTGTGTGAGGTCACCTGGATCGATACGCATGTAACACAGAAAAGCGCCCTCAAGTAGGAGACCTCAGTGTAGACTAGATACACTGTCCTTGGTTGTTAATATTGAATTACTCTAGTGCAAATGGCATGAAACAATTCATTCGGTTTCAATTATGTTATTCAAAATGAAAATACATTCTTTCAGAGAGAATCCTTGTCTTAGGTACTAAAAATAGGAAACACTCATCTGTAACTTAGCAACAGGAGTCCATGCCTCATCCTGGGACTTACTTTGCTCCAACACACTGGTTCTGTGCGTTCTGCTTTTACTGGGAAATACAGTGCAGAAAAGCAGCTACGCCACTTCATTTGCAAGAGATTAATATTTTCCAAACTACAAAACAAATGGTTGCCAACCTGTTTAGTCAGAAAATCTAACCAAGTGTCACATTTGAGAGCACTTTAATATATTTTGTGTGATTATATATAGGCACAGTAAGACAGGTGTCATATTCACCATGCATGTTTAATTACACAGGTCTAATGCAAGTTTCATAACCTGATGACATTGCTTTGTTTTTCTATTAATCATCTGAGATGATTTCATACAGGCTGCAGATAGCTATAGCGTAGTTCCTTGGTATGCTACTCTCACTAGCGTAAAGTGTGCCAGTGATTCACTTTTTACTCAAACAATGAGCCAATCTTCCTTTCCCTCTACTTACTATGCAACAGGTGAAGGGAATTGACAATGGACCTGACAAGAGGTTGTGAAATCCAGTCTTCCTCAACACAGAGTAGAGTAAGCCCTGTGAAGGGGTGGGCCGGTGGGAGGAGGGCAGTGTGACGTGACCTGGGCCTCAGACAAGGTGTGGATTGTTTCCCCACAGGAAGTTGAGAAGGGAGCGGCCCTGTATCATTTTGGCGACGTCACAGAGCCCAGCCCCACAGCCCACGCTCTCCCTCCATTTATAAAACATCACTTTGGCTCAGTTTACGGCAGGCAGGCAGCGCAGAGTGGATGCCTTCCTCTAGTAGTTTACTATCTGCCTCTTGCTCCAGTGTAGTGTTCACATACTTCGAGTGCCAGGGGATTATGCAACCACCCTCTAGGCACGAGTGCACTCTGAAACAATTCCATTGGTCCATGACATTACACACCACACCGGCTCACTAAAAAGGCACAAAGGCTGATCGCATTCTCCTCCACCAGAGCACACCACCTCTGCACGGTGTCATGAGGTGCCATGATGTCTGATGACTACAGCAAAGCAATAGAGTAGTAATGACAGCATTTAGGTCACTTAGTCACCCTCACACATGATCACATTGTAGGTAGGCGGTATCTGGTAGTGGCGACAGTCAGTCCTTCCTCTTAATGATGTGACTGAGAGAACACCTGTGTGAGCCGATACAAGGAGTTGATCCCATCCTTCCACACTAATGATCTCCTCACTGTCCCAATGCTTGTATACCTAGAGGTAGAGCTCCAAGAGGATGCCAATGTGTCCGTGTTGTGCTCAGACTGTCTCAAGAGGAGCTCTGTGGGAGCCTGTCTGACTCAACTGTAACTCAGACATGTAGTGGCGTGATAGTGGCTGTGTTTGAAGGTCACTGTACACGCTGCGTAATGATAGTTTGGGCTGGATCGCTGGCTGGGTTGGACATTTCCCTAGATGTCTCTGGACTGACGTCCACATACTGACCGGTCAGCTCCAGACCAGCCTATATTTACTCCAGCCTTGTCTAGCCCAGGCTCTGCTGGACCAAGGGCGCACTACCACCGTCTGTGTGACTGGTCATTTAGGGTGTGGTGGCTGGCTGAAAATAGCAGGTGGACGAAAATAGCAACTGGTCGAGAGAGCTTGTTTATGACAAGCTGATCCACAGCTGGACCGACACAACCCGACAGTCAGCCAAGCCCCAGTCTGGACCAACCAGCCCAGCTGGAGCTGACCAGAGACCTGGGAGGAACCTTAGTCTGGCAGGCTCACTGACCGCTCCACTTAACACCGTCAATTTCACATTACTAAAATAACAAAAAGGTATCTCTAAGAATATGTTGACCTCCCATATCTCACTATGAAATGAGGGACTAACAGTTAAAGCCAAGATTACTCATAAATGATGCATATTTTGTGATTGAGTAATGAAAATATAAAGTATACGGAACAAAAATATCAACGCAACATGTAAAGTGTTGGCTCCATGTTTCCTGAGCTGAAATAATAGCTTATTTCTCTAAAGTGTTGTGCACAAATTTGTTTATATTCCTGTTAGTGAGCATTTCTCCTTTGCCAAGATAATACATCCACCTGACTGGTGTGGCATATCAAGAAGCTGATTAAACAGCATGATCATTACACAGGCGCACCTTGTGCTGGGGACAATAAAAGACAATGCAACAGATGTCTCAAGTTCTGAGGGTGGCATGCAAGTGGCATGCTGACTCCAGGAATGTCCACCAGAGTTGTTACCAGAGAATTGAATGTTAATTTCTCTACCATAAGCCGCCTCCAACGTTGTTTTAGGGAATTTGGCAGTACGTCCAACCGGCCTCACAGCCGCAGACCACGTATAACCACGCATGCCCAGGACCTCCACATCCAGCTTATTCCCCTGCAGGATCGTCTGAGACCAGTCACCTGGACTGCTGATGAAACTGTAGGTTTTCACAACTGAAGAATTTCTGCACAAACTGCCAGAAACCGTCTCAGGGAAACTCATCTGCATGCTCGTCATCCTCACCAGGGTCTTGACTTGACTGCAGTTCGGCGATGTAACCGACTTCAGTGGACAAATGCTCACAATGTTGCAAGGATCTGTACACAATTCCTGGAAGCTGAAAATGTCCAAGCTCTTCCATGGCCTGCACTCACCAGACATGTCACCCATTGAGCACGTTTGGGATGCTCTGTATTAACGTTTATGACAGCGTATTCCAGTTCTTGCCAATATCCAGCAACTTTACACAGCCATTGAAGATGAGTGGGACAACATTCCACAGGCCACAATCAACAGCCACATCAACTCTATGCAAAGGAGATGTGTCGCGCTGCATGAGGCTGCTACCCAAGAGAAGTTACTGGAAGTTACTGGAATTCGAAATTGCTTCAGTTTTACGTCTTTTGTAAGGAACAATATTTTCCAGTTTTCACGCCAGATACTGACTGGTTTTCTGATCCTAGCCCCTACCTATTTATGTAAGGTATCTGTGACCAACAGATGCATATCTGTATTCCCAGTCATGTGAAATCCATAGATTAGGGCCTAATGAATTTATTTCAATTGACTGATGTCCTTATATAAACTATAACTCAGTAAAATCTTTGAAATTGTTGCATGTTGTGTTTATGTTTTTGCCGTTTGTTGGGTCTTGTGTAGGCTAGGCTAAGTGTAAAAAGGGTAAAGACAGAGTATGTTAAATATGTGCCAGCAGAACCTCCGTTTTTATAGGGTAGGTTTTCTCCACCGCAACATGCCTTATGCTTTGACTCTGTTAATGGAAAGTGAGAGGACTAACGCAAGCTAGATAACTGATCCACCAGATATAAAGAGGCAAGCGCAGAAACCCCCCCAGATAAGGCGGGGGGGGGGGGGGGGGGGGTGTTGGCATGAGTCTAGACTGAACATAAAAACATACAAATAAAAAAACATTTGTGATTAAAACGTAGACTAGTTTATAGGCTACGTCATTTTGAGTCACCCCCTTAAACACATCTAATTGCTACTATTTCACAACAACAGAAATCCAACAGCACCTTGAGTAACTCCCAAAGCAGGCTAAATTAACCAGAGTGTCGGGGAAGTCCATTTCCCAGCCTTGCTAGCTTAAAGGAGCAGTGCTGGTTTGCCCTGCCACTGCTTGGACCAGAGCAAGCCTTTACGACAGAGCTGCCTTCAGTCTTACCCAAAAGAGCAATGGAGCAGAAAGGGTTCGGCTAGGAGGCCCAGATAACAGCAACGACTCATGCCCACACACTCCCCCTCCCTCCACATAAACAGACTGATGTCATTCACTGATTCCGCTGAATGGATGGAGAGCGAGACAGAGAGAGGGACGGAGAGAGAAAAGGGGGGAGAGAGAAAGAGTTAGAGGTATGGAGACAGGGAGAGAGACAGATAAAGGGAGAGACTGAGGGAGAGGGAGACAGATAAAGAGAGAGAGAGAGGTGAGAAGAAAGACTGACCTTTTTGAGCTCATTATTTCCTGGATGTGTTAATACAGTGAGTGTTAATGACCCTACTAAGTGTGGCCTAAATGTGAATACACACCGGCCGGCACGTACACACACAGCCCATTGAAGGGACAAATAAAACCCCCCATTAAGAGACTTTCCAGGCTCGGACCATTCTCTGCTCCATTTAAGATTCCACACGTTCTTGCAGATCGACACAAAAACAACAAAAGAGTACTGAGACTTCAGAAACAATGGTCAACATTCAGTTACTGGTGGACTAATGGAAGCTTAATGTATGGTGGCGTAATAGATCAGTCCTCTATACTTCGATGATTAATTACATTACGCTGTGCTTCAACGCCATATACAGCAAAAGGGCTGACGGCTTGTATTCCCCATCTTAAAACATTGTTTATGCATGCAGGACTAAACCTACTACTTCCTGACCTATTTCAATCTCATATAAGTGAGAGGCTAACTTCATCTGGCCTCAGAGCCCATCCTGTTAGTTCAGTGACTCCCCACAATGTGTTTGTCCAATGCGGTATGTGTGTACTGTCCTGAGACAAGTCCTGCTCTCCAGCCAATCTCCTGCCCTTGGCCCAGGAAGCTGGGCCCTCTGCCATATTCAGGGCCTGCCCACACGTCCGCCTGCCGCCCACCAGGAAGAGGAAATTAGAACCATTCCATCCTGTCACAGCTCCGGCACCAGAACACAAGATGAAGAGGCCAATAGCACACGCACACATACACTAACTCATAGCATTCTTATGTTCCATCAAAGTTCACTTTGTGAAGGGTTTGATATGAAAAGATCAGGGATTTCAGAACGATTTGTGGTTATAAACAAAAGTTACACACACATTCACCAGACAGACACTGGCAAGCGCATGAAGTCTCTCTTTTTCAAACACACACACATACACACACACACACACACACACCCACCCCACTCCAAAAAACAGCCTCCGGGGAGGGGTCAGCAGGAGGAAGTAGGACCTTAACAAGCACTACGGAAGACGGGTGGGATCCTTGCTCCCGGCCTGGCCACTCCCTCTACCGCCTCTGCACTGTGTGTGTGTGTGTGTGTAGTGTGGTGCTTGGACGGACGGGGGCGAGAGTAGGGAAGGGGAACCAAGTAAACTTTCTTCCAGACACACCACCACAGCAGCCCCATTCTCTCCCCAGTCCAGTCCAGTTTTACTATCGACTATGCTTTATTACAGAGCCTTCTGGACCGAGTGCTAAGCTCCCCTTAAGTGTGTGCTCCTTCCCACTCTACAGACAGAGCAGCTTTTAAGACACAGCAGCTGCTGCTTGTGATGTATTAAAAATATGCAGACAATAGGAGAGGTGCAGGTCCAGATAGACACTTACTTTTTCAGAGGATCGATCACCGTCTTTGAGATCTGGTTCACCTATGGACGAACAAACACGGGTCAAACGTTCATTTAAAAAGTGCAGTACTTCTCTTAAACTGAAAGGGAATGTCTTTATTACTTGAAATTTGTTGTCAAAGTGAATTATTTTAAGTCCCACTCATTAACAGCATGATAAAAAAAATCAACAATTGTGTATTTTCAAACAGAGCACTCAAGACAATAGAGGGGAGGGAGGTGAGGCGGGTTGCAAGAAACTTTTGTGACGTTGACTCTTTATTGTACACAAGCCCCGAGGAGAAACACCTGAATATTCATAGAGCTGAACAATACAAAAGGATGCAACTGTCAGGGGACGGACATGAAAGCTAAGCCCCACTGATTTCAAATCCTGCGGAGGGTGGGCTGCCTTACAAGATGAAAGTTCTTTGCAAACAAACATTTTAACAATAACAGTTTATATTTTCCTGCATTCTCCTTCTCGGAGCCAACAGGGGAAGGGGGGGGGGGCTTTGTTAAGTGGAAGTAAATGAACATCTCATCTAGAGGCCTCCAGCCTGGGTGCCAAAGTCTCATCGACAGAAGTTGGCACACATTTAATAAAGTTTACAAAGTCATTTACATTGCAGATTCAATATGACTCGTAGATCTACGTCTCTGACAGAACGCTACGTTAACCCGGCAAACAACTCCAGTGAAGAGCATCGTTCAAAACATTTCAATGAGGAATAAAAGTGTCAAGACAACTCCATGAGAACAATGAGCCTAGTACAACTAATCAATCATTCACTAGTTATTGGAAGGATAGTCAATCACAGAACATAAGAAGCAAATACTGTACAACAGCAAAGCATTGTGAATGCCCTGACAGTCTCTGAGAATATACACCCACACACACTCGCAAGGCATCTTTCCAAATACATAACGCGAATGAATGTAGTTTGAGAGAACCAATAACAAATAAGTACATGGGAATTCACATTTTCCTCCGTTTTACATATTCACACCATCCCCCCCTCCCTGGGAGAGTGAAAAGGCTGGAGCTGCGCTGCTGCCGAGGTGAGTGCATGCAGTAAGCAGGGAGAACAACACCAGCACATTTGCTTAAGCATGCTGGTGCCCTCTACCCTCTGCCCTTTCCCACAGAGAGGGGGGCAGGACTATTCAGCTGAGGCCCAGCAGTGCCTGAGGCCGGAGCTCTAGCAGCAGTCTCTGTGAGTGAGTCACGGGGCAGAGGCCATCCCGGCACACAGGCCTCCCAAAAATACACGCAGATCGCGGAGGAAATCAATACCCCTCCAAACGGAGCATCCGCTACTGCTCAGCCGCCATTTTCACTAGGGCTTGACTTCAGCAGCAGTGTGCCGGGGGGGCTCCGCGCCCTCCTCAGCCCTAGAAATAAACACACAGGCCTGGGCCACTGCTGCCTTCATTATCCATGCACGTTTTATCCGCTCGCTCAATCGCAGCCCCCGCGGCAAATCATCTCGTCTCAACACCAAGGCGAGCAAAGAATGTTTGCTTCTGTGTCTGTTTTGCTTGAGCAGTTGAGTCGTTGGTGGTGCCGTCAGAAGGAAGAACAGCCAGCTTGGAGGGAGAGCTGGTGGAGTATGATTCTGGTGAGCTGCGCTGGGCTTTAACATCTCTGGACTCCTGAGGTGATATTCCAAATATTGAACCAACTGACCAACCAAAGGCCTAGAAAAGCTTTGCCGTCAGGTTTCAACCAGTTTAACGAATGCCAAGCTAAGCGGCACAGAGAGACATACTGTAGCAGAACACAGTCATGTTAAACATCTTGTTGACTGAGACTGGCTGAAAAAGGAGGCCTCTAAACTCAAGTACCATTTTGTGATAACAGAAGGGTTGCATGTCAAAACTGTCTCTGAAGGCCACTTAAAAATCATGAAGAAAAAAAACAAGCAGGCTAATAATGTATTTTGTATTATTTTCTAACTGCTTCGCCTCCAGAAGTGAGAAGGTGTATTTGGCTCCATGCTGCCTGGCTGGAGCCCTGTCCAGCAGACCATGGCCATGAAGCCAAGCAAGGAAATTACACCCTATGGAGCCAGCCAACGCCTCCACTCCTACACACTGTAGAGCAAACCTGCACCTTTTGTTATTGACCTGCAAAACGCCAGGGATGTAAACAAATAAAAATACAATACCGCATTGACATCTAGCTGTTCCTGACCGTATGACTCAAAGCAGCTCAAAACCAATTGGAGATGATTTGGAAAGCTCAAGTAGTCCAACAAGATGAATGCTGTGTAGTGCAAAGCTGGCCTCCCAGGTTGTGCAAAGGTGAAGGCGATGAAGGTTATTAGCGTAGTCAAAGGGAAGAGGGCTCAGAGGAAAACAGTAAGAGATGTTAACTACCCTTTAGAGTCTTGACACTGTTTAACTAAGAGGGAAGTGGAGAAGGAAAGAGAAAAGCAGACTGAAAATGGATACTCTTAATTGCCTACATTTCATAACAGTTGGGTAGAAAATATTGGCAATGCTTCTGCTTTTGTAAAGATTCCAGAATTTGAGCTGAAAGGATTTTGATGTTAAAATGTATGAAAATGTTACTCATTTCCAATCTTCAGAAGACATTCCATATTAAAGACAGTCAAAATTGAAGGACTGTTCTTCTTGGCAGACCACTAAGAACCAACCCACCATAGATCATCAGCTGTGAACCACAAGCAGTCACCACACTTAACTTTGTCCAGTCATTTCAAATGACTACTGTATATCTTGATTACATCTGAGCACAGTTTACGTGGTGTATGTCTAGTCTTTGCTTGAAGAATGCCTTGTTGAGCGCTTGAAAGGAATTCACAGAGATCTTCAGAATATGTACAGAGATGGACATTGGTCACTCAAGGTAAAGCCATCAGCAAATAAAAGGATGCTGGGAAAACTAGTCAAAGGCACACTAATGGAAAAAGCACTCTGAAGTTATAGTAGAATCAGGTCTTGTACAATTTTTTTTCTTCTGCATTCTTGATGATCAGTGTGATTCCCTGTGTGACTGACTTCTCTACCTTAACAGAGTTGCCTCTCACAGTGCAATGCCCTGTAGAAACACACATGCAATGCCAACCCTATAATTTCCTTAGAAATTACCTGCAGCGATGATTTTAATCAAATATGTGAAGCACACATGGCAAATAACATAAAGGAGCTAAGAGCAGAAGTAGAATTGCTCACAGAGAGGGACTGGGGAAGATCATGCAGAGAACAGATCCCATTAAAACAGCCTGTGACATTCCCAAGTGAAGCTATTCCATAGTATGAGTTATTTTAAAAACACTAGTGAGTCACAAATGCATCCAATCTACAGCTCTCTGATATTCGACAAAGATGAGCAGCTAATAGACCAGTGTGTTGCTGGAGACGCTTCCAACAGACGAGAAGAGATCTTGAGTGAGATAATTTTTTTCTCGTTCACACAGTTATGCAATATTGACAATGATGAAAATACACTTAGGCCAATCAAACCCTTTTGGTTTCTGCCCTTTGAGTGTTTGAAGAGAGGGGAGCGTATGAGGCATACCTGTCAAGATACTGAATACAATGCCCATAGGTAGAGCTGTGAAAGCTAGGCTGGAGGAGGGTTTCTTCTACCACTGTATAGGCCTCCCTGCCTAAAAGAGTATATAGTTTATTTTGGTTTCAATAGACAATTTCGATGCACCCCACTTGGAATACAATCTAGGAGAATGACTCGGCTGTGGTGTGAGGCAGAGGGAGAGAAGCACGGACAGGTCCTGACACTGACCTTCTCCTGGTTAAAGGAGTCCATCCTCTTCATGGCTGTGTCCAGAGCCGTCATGGACTCCAGGAAGGCCTGGTCCTGTTCACACAGCGGGTTACTGAGCAGGTCACCTGAGATCTTCACTGCTGCCTTGGACATCGCTGAAAGACATAAAACAGGCAGGGAATATTAGTATTCAAATGGTAAACTGGTCCTGAAAAGAGGGAAATGGGAAGGAGAGATATAGAGAGAAAGAAAAAAAGCGATAACCGAATAGAGAACGGAGGAATGGAGAAACATACAGGTAACTGACAAAATAAAGGAAACACCTAAATAAATTGTCTTAATAGGGTGTTGGGTCACCACAAGCCGGAACACCTTCAATGCACCTTGACATAGATTCTACAAGTTTCTGAAACTATTAAAGGGATGCAACACCATTCTTCTATGAGAAATTCCATAATTTGGTGTTTTGTTGATGGTGGTGGTAGAAGCGGTCTCATGCGTCGCTCCAGAATCTCCCATAAGTGTTCCATTGGGTTGAGATCTAGTGACTGATATGGCCATGTTATTTGGTTTACAAAATTTTCATGCTCATCAAACCATTCAGAGACCACTCATGCCCTGTGGATGGGGGCATTGTAATCCTATAGCCATGGTAGCCAAAATAATGGCCTGCCCAGAATTTTTATACATGAGCCTTCCCCTGAGCATGATGGGATGGAACCACACCTGTGTGAAAGCACCTGCTTTCAATATACTTTGTAAATATATAACTTACTCAAGTGTTTCCATTATTTTGGCAGTTACATGTACAATCGGTATTATTAATGTTTGACCTGGTTTGACTATTTGGCCCAGACATGCTTGATGGGCATGGCTAGCAGCAGAGGTGAGCACCCATGCCAGGACTGACACTGTGTGCATTTGATAGACACAAAAGTTAAATAAGCGAAAAGGAAAAGTAGGATAGAGAAGCAGCAGCATCAGTTGGAGAGTCGAGGGGGTGGTGGGCTCGGCTGCTGTGATGAATATTCACAAAAGCACTGGGAATGTGTGCAAATGTTTCTATAGTGCCAACGCCAATTACAGTTAATCTGCACTCCTGCCACTTTATCTTAGACACAGAGCACATATCGGATCACCGCATCACTGTCAAAATAAATTAGCTGCACTGGGGACATACAGAGAAGTTGATAAGACGTAAAGTAAAATAAAAAACCCCACATCAAACTCAACTGAGGCCTCTGAGTTCTGAGGATCGGGTAAAAACACATTACATTTTTTTTTTAATTAAGTATGTTTAAAAAAGCAGCTTTTCTGTGTTGGAATAGTGTAGGCGTACCTCAACAACAAAATGGTGTGGCCGCATACCAATCATTACAAATATTAATGCGAGTAGACTGCTGATTGGCAAACTCAGCCAATGAGCCAACATGACATCATGTTCTATAAGGAATTATAAACTGGGTGGTTCAGCTGACATCTGTGGTGTATCAGACCATTTACCACAGGTATGACAAAACATTTATTTTTACTGCTCTAATTACTTTGGTAACCAGTTTATAATAGCAATATGGCATCTCGGGGGTTTGTGGTATATGGCCAATATACCACGGCTAAGTGCTGTATCCAGGCACTCTGCGTTGCGTCGCGCTTAAGAACAGCCCTTAGCCGTGGTATATTGGCCATTTACAACACCCCGTGTGCCTTATTGCTTAAATAGCAAGCATTTTTTTTTTATTGTCTGTTTGAGATACAAGTTTGAGGTGGGTTTTTTTTAAGTGGTTTTTCTCCAATGTATACTTTGGCCACAAATACGAGTACAGAATGAGTCAACAACATTATTTAGGTATGAGAATATGAACTTTTAAAAGTGTGATTTTCACTGGACAGTTCAATTTTAATTCCATAGTGTGTTCTATTTTTAGTTAGGTAATAAAGATTTGTGTTGCCAATGGTATAAATGGCTTGTGGTCAGTGATATCCTGACTCTATAAAGATTAATCTCTAATGACTTGTGGACTTGCCCCAGAAGAGCCCACAATTTCATCGTCTTACTTTAAATAGACTAGACAAATGATTGCCATTATGAAACGCTGTGTGGAGCACACTGTGCTGTGCAGGCAGGTCCACTCTTTGTTGTTTAGTGGCAGTTGGTGGAGAAAGGACCTGTGCAACAGATGGAATCCATTAATTATAACAAGATGTTGACAGCTCTGATACTTTGATGAGGCATCATCCCATATTACAGAGCACAAAGCAGAGGAAATGAAGAAGCCCCTCACTCCCCCATCCTTCCCCTCTCCACCCTCAGAGTAGATCGCTACCAGGGGCAATTTCTGCTACTGCTCCTCCCAAAGATACCCATTTCCATTTCCAAAAGCTCCAACAAAAAATAAATATCTTTCTTAGCAGCAGAAATGTAAAACAGAATGTAAGCTAAAAGCTATGAGTAGGAAGAGTGTGAGTATGTTTGCTTATTGCTTATTTTTAAGGTCTACTGAAATTAGGCTAACCTCATTTTCCAAAATTGCACAAGAGACATTGTCCCTGAAAAACCTGACAGGCAACAACAATTAAGGTGTCAGTGAATGTATGCCGAGCGTGTGAAAGAGATGAATTGAATGAGAGAAAGCTAATGATTTAAAGAAGATTTGTACATGATAGAAAAGATGATCAGTGGGAATGTTTTTTCCAGAGACTGATCAAAATATGAAACACTGTGTCAACAACACACCTATATCAGCCTCTGTGCTTTTCTTCATGTCTTTGTGGAGCTTCTTTGTCTGATCTTCCAACCTGTAAAATAAGGGAAACGTAGTTTTTTCAGTTCAGGTTCTTGGATATCACAATAATACAGCATTTAACATTTGGTAAGTATCGGTCCAAGTATAGTTAAGCATCTACAGAGCAAACTGACAGTGGGATCATGTGTTTGCATTCAGCAGCTAGGGTAGGCAGAGGGCAGTACAGAAAAAGGGTCCACTGTGTGCACCCTGAACAAATCACTAATGCCTATACAGAGCTCACTGACAGTCTTACTGGGATCTCAGTCCAACAAGAATGCTACAAATAACATCTACAAAATAACCTACAGTACATTCGGAAATTATTCAGACCCCTTGACTTCTTACAAATTATGTTACGTTATAGCCTTATTCTAAAACTGATTGAATTGCTTTTTTCTCTCAATCTACACATAATACCCCATAATGAGAAAGCAAAAACAGGTTTTTAGAATCTTTTGCAAATGTATTAAAAATAAAAAAAAATGAAATATCACATTTACACAAGGATTCAGACCCTTTATTCAATAGTTTATTGAAGCGCCTTTGGAAGCGATTATAGCCTTGAGTCTACTTGGGTATGAAGCTACAAGCTCAGCACACCTGTTATGGGGAGTTTCTCCAATTTTTCTCTGCAGATCCTCTCAAGCTCTGTTGGGTTGGATGGGGAGCGTCGCTGCACAGCTATTTTCAGGTCACTCCAGAGATGTCGATTGGGTTCAAGTCCGGGCTCTGGTTGGGCCACTCAAGGACAATCAGAGTCTTGTCCCGAAGCCACTGCTGAGTTGTCTTAGCTGTTGCTTAGGGGTCATTGTTCTATTGGAAGGTGACCCTTCGCACCAGTCTGAGGTCTTGAGCAGTTTTTCATCAAGGATCTCTATGTACTTTGCTCCGGCATCTTTCCCTCGATCCTGACCAGTCTCCCAGTCCCTGCCGCTGAAAAACATCCCCACAGCCTGATGCTGCCACCACCTTACTTCACCGTAGGGCTGGTATCAGGTTTTCTCCAGACGTGACGCTTGGCATTCAGGCCAAAGATTTCAATCTTGGTTTCATCAGACCAGAGAATCTTGTTTCTCATTGTCTCAGAGTCCCTTAGGTGGCTTTTGGCAAACTCCAAGCGGGCTGTCATGCCCCTTTTTACTGAGGAGTGGCTTCCATCTGGCCACTCTACCATAAAGGCCTGATTGGTGGAGTGCTGCAGAGGTGGTTATCCCATCTCCACAGAGGAACTCTGGAGCTCTGTCAGAGTGACCATCGGGTTCTTGGTCACCTCCCTGACCAAGGCCCTTCTCCCCGATTGCTCAGTTTGGCCGGGCGGCCAGCTCTAGGAAGAGTCTTGGTGGTTTCAAACTTCTTCCATTTAAGAATGATGAAGGCCACTGAGTTCTTGGGGACCTTCAATACTGCAGAAATGTTTTGGTATCCTTCCCCAAATCTGTGCCTCAACACAATCCTGTCTCTGAGCTCAATTCCTTCGACCTCATGGCTTGGTTTTTGCTCTGACATGAACTGTCAACTATGGGACCTTATATAGACAGGTGTGTGCCTTTCCAAATCATGTCCAACAATTGAATTTATCTTCAATCAAGTTGAAGAAACATCTCAAGGATGATCAATGAAAACAGGATGCACATGAGCTCAAATAAGGTATTTCTAAAAACGTGTTTTCACTTTGTCATTATGGGGTAGTGTGTGTAGATTGATTAGGAAAAAATTGTAAATTTTAGAATAAGGCTGTAACTAGGGATGCATGATATATCGGTGAACTAGATGTCTAGTTTAACGCCAATGTTGAAGCTGACGTCCATACCTATATAGTGTAGTTTGCGCTACACGTGCAACACAGCATTCATAACCTAGCTCACAATATCTGCTGTGTGGATCGAACAGTCAACAAGTCGAGCAGTCATTTGAAAGAGTAAGAAAATTTCAGCGAGAGAACTCAAAAGGCGAAATCCATTAAAGCCAAGATAATGGAATTCATTGCCCTTGACAATCAACCGTTCTCTGTCGTGAGTGATGTTGGCCTTCGCCAACTGGTCGAGCACCGGTACACACTACCAAGTGCGCTATTTGTCAGAAGTTGCCCTAGCGGAGTTACACAGTAATAGCGTCACTGCTGTTAGCTTCAAGACATACATACTATGGAACGCCGTTTGGGTCTTTGCGTGTCAAAAAAGATACAGTAGCACTGTCAAAGCTGTATAGAAAAAGTCTGCAAACAAGCAAACACCGGCCACGAACGATGTGTTTCCAATACCACGTTGGTAATAAAGCATCATTTGTTCGACCGCAACTTCTGGGGTAGCTAGCTTTAGCTTGGTACCTAGCTAGCACCAATACAACCAGCCTGAAAACAATGACCAGTAGAAACTGCAGTCATTTTCATTATTCTTAGCAATGATTTAGGAATCCTTGTGAGCAAGTATTAGCTAGGTTGCCACTTGTTGTTCGCCTATTGAAATTGAACTTCAGTTCATGAAAATAAATAGCTAGCCAGCTACTTAACCGTGTTGCCCAAAGCTAAGTGTGGCCCATAAGCAGCCAGCTAGCTTCATCTGGCTAGTGAGTCTCGACCGGACTTGGTTATCAGTTGTGAAACTAGCCACAATAAGGATTAGGCACAATAGTGGACTTTGAGGTTAGCCTTCAAAATCATTGACAGTGATGCAAATGAATACAAATAGTAGAGTTATGCCATACTTTTATTTTGAAGGCTAACCGCAAAGTCCACTATTGCGGCTGATCCTTATTGTGGCTAGCTTCACATAGATGGGCCCGACCACCATAAATCAAATAAAAACTGGTCTTATAAATTAGGGTTATTTTAGATGATGACAACTAGCTATATAGTTAGCTAGCTAACTATAGCTACTGAAACAGATTGTTGCTTTGCTATGTTTTTGGGGAAGAACCTTGTTTGCATCCATGAGCTAGCTAGCTTTTTTTTTTTAAATGACCAGCACTGTAGGTGCGCGAGACAACTTTACCAGTATCGTAGCATACGTATTGATGAATCGTTGTGGCATGAAATACAAGTGATAGTTATTACACATTGATTACACTATGTAAAAAATGTATGAACACGTCAAATTATTATGTGACATGCAGTCATATTCAGGTCCTGATTGGTCAACAAGCTTATTTGACACGTCAAAGAGTGTTATCTACTGGTCATTGTTTTCTTTTTTGACACGCAAAGACCCAAACTGCGTTCCATAGCAAAGACCCAAACAGCGTTCCATAGCAAAGACCCAAACAGCGTTCCATAGCAAAGACCCAAACAGCGTTCCATAGCAAAGACCCAAACTGCGTTCCATAGCAAAGACCCAAACAGCGTTCCATAGCAAAGACCCAAACAGCGTTCCATAGCAAAGACCCAAACAGCGTTCCATAGCAAAGACCCAAACTGCGTTCCATAGCAAAGACCCAAACAGCGTTCCATAGCAAAGACCCAAACAGCGTTCCATAGCAAAGACCCAAACAGCGTTCCATAGCAAAGACCCAAACAGCGTTCCATAGCAAAGACCCAAACAGCGTTCCATAGCAAAGACCCAAACTGCGTTCCATAGCAAAGACCCAAACTGCGTTCCATAGCAAAGACCCAAACAGCGTTCCATAGCAAAGACCCAAACAGCGTTCCATAGCAAAGACCCAAACAGCGTTCCATAGAAATCCTGGTTGAGATTGAAACGACTGAACAATGAAACCACACAGCAAGTAAGTGAAAAAAATAGGTTTGATGATGTTTTACTGGTAATGGGGACGCATGTAACTGTCAACAAAATAACTTTTTGGTCAGTGTGGTGTGTGTGTGTGTAACCTTTATTTAACTAGGCAAGTCAGTTAAGAACAAATTCTTATTTACAATGATGGACTGTCCTGGCCAAACCCGGACGACGCTGGGCCAATTGTGCCCCGCCCTATGGGACTCACAATCACGGTCGGATGTGATACAGCCTGGATTCGAACCAGGGACTGTAGTGATGCCTCTTGCACTGAGCCTTAGACCGCTGCGTCCATGTGTGTGTGTTAACTATTTAACTGTATTAGAATGCTTAAATGGGCGCAAAAATTTTTAATATCGATTATCTTTACCGTTTTGGGTTTTTTGGCAAGGAAAATATCGGATATCGGTATCGGCCAAAAATGTCATATCGGTGCATCACTAGCTGTAACTTAACAAAATTCAGAAAAAGTAAAGTGGTCTGAATACTTTCAGAAGGCACTGTATGAACTGGGACATTCAATAGGATTACAAATTGCATTGATTTTATATAAAACACATTATTATGACATCCCTTTAGCTAATTAAAAATACTAGGATTGCTTCATGTTTCGGTCAACTAAATTCTGGCATATAAGCATTTATGTCTTCAATCATCCCTCCACATTCATTCAAATGATGGGTGTTAAAATAGCAATTATGAGAGTACGGAGGCTGTATCGTGTGTCGTTCATTATATCAATTAAGGGAAACGAGGGACTGTTTAGCAACTCCCAGGAGACTGCTGTCACATTAGTTTTCAGGGATTCATTAAGGGAGGGGGACTGAAAAAACAACAATGCTTTTCCCATTTCCTTGTCCAATCTGTGTTATCTGACAGGGGGCAGGAGAGTGTGAAGGCTGAGGAGGGCTCTTCTGGATGTCGGCCAGGTGTGCCAGAGGTCTGTTCCTACAAGGTGTTAATGGATGCCTGCTGAAGCAGCTGCTGCTACTCACTGCTGGGTGCCCCAACAGTTTGCCCTCTACTGCCGCCAACAGCCAGCCTCTCTACACTCCCTGCTGCTATGGTATAATGCCATAGAAGTATGGAATTAGCAGCTGATCTCAGGTATAAAAAAATGAAAAATACTGCTTTGGGATTAGAGATGCAAGACTTAACGTGGAAGGCATTGGATGATAAAATAATTTGCCAAATTGGAGCCCGAGAGGTCTTTAAAATGACACTGGTTATATTTCCAATCAAATGAATAGAAATATTGAATTCAACAACAGTTCAAAGAGCTAGATGACAGACTACGTTCACTAAGAGTTCCTGATATGGATCTGAAGGGAGTGCCAAGACGTCTGTATATGCCTGCTCCTCTTACTCATCATGTGTAAGGTATATTGTGGTGCCATGTCTCCTACTCAACGAAACCTTGAAGCGCTCCCACTCAGTCTGCAGGCCCATCGGGGAGTCTCTTTAACCTAAGACACACAGCAGGGGAGGGCCTCCTATGTGCTAGCTCATGGAAGGTCTTGGGCAACAAGAATGCTTTGAACACTTCTCTACTTGGTTTCACACAAACAATCTATATTGTGTAACCCAACTCAGTTCTGCATGGGTCTGAAAAGAGAGATGTGAAAGATTGGGTCTAACATGATCTTTCCCATTGAAAACAATTATTTAAATGTTGATGTGGAAGCCTAAAAGCCCTTAGATAACACGCATGTGTGTTCACCTCCACAAATCAATGGAATATTTGCACTTAAAATAGCAGTCATAATGCTTTGTAGTCTGTGTCAGTTCAGTGTTCGTCTGCAATGGTTTTTTTTTGCTGTAATATTGATGCACAGTCAATACATATGGGAAACAGAGCACAAATTAAATCTTTAACAAACTTACTTTTGGAGCTTGTCATATTCTCGTTCAAAGTCTCTTTCAACCTGTAAAAACACATTGAAACTCATTGTTAAATACAACATCATCATCTTTCTGTTCAAGTCTGTTCAGTCAATGTTGTTCCATTATAGTCCTAACACGCGCTTACCAAATACTAAATATCCCTGCTATTGGAGAGACAGGTCAATTACACAGTAACAGAATTACGCTTTGACTCAGAATCTCAAATATAAAATATATTTTGATTTGTTTAACACTTTTTTGGTTACTACATGATTCCATGTGTTATTTCATAGTTTCATGTCTTCACTATTATTCTACAATGTAGAAAATAGTCAAAATAAAGAGAAACCCTTGAATGAGTAGGTGTGTCAAACGTTTGACTGGTAATGTATATGAAAGTCATTCTCCTCATGTTCCACAAGTTTGGAAATCACAGAGATACTATGCCTTAATTTCCCCCAAAATATAGGCTCTTAGCTATGGTTGCAAAGCTACTGGTAATTTACTAAAGTTACCGGAATCTTCAGTAATTTTGGTAAATAACAGAAAGGCAATCTACTGTAACTTTGGTCATTTATACTTGAATAACTTTTTTTAAATTATTAATATATACAGTAGCATTCATTTTTTTATATCTGTGTTCATATTGTCTATGAGTTTCTAGTAGATAAACCATGTGGTTCAAGAGAAAATAGCCATATTAATAAAAAAAGCACCAAATCAACAATGGCATTATTTTCTATTAACTCTGCAACTCTTCCAAATATTTACTTTTTTCACAACTGCCACCAGATTGACGCCAAAACATTGACAACAAATACATAGACATAGTAAAATAAATACGTTTGTAAAAAAAAAAATTAAGTATATTTGATATTTGCTGAAACCCTAATTTAAACACCAATGGTATTCATTAAGTTGATGGTTTATATTTAGGATAATATTTTACAGCTTTGTCATTCAATTTTTTTGAATTATTTCAGACATTTTACATGTGATAAGGCCACACAGAGGGCCAGCGATAATTACAGACACCTGTGATAATCTGAAGTACCCAAAAGGGCCACTAGATGTCTTGTGATAGATTACTTAAAATCCTTGAAAGATACCAAATTTGTGGTGGTTTACTGGTAAACTTCAAAAGTTTCCAGTAATATACCCTCCCTTTGCAACCCTAACCTTGGCTTTCATTTGACACCCAATTTGATATGGAACTTGTGCTCATGGGTCCTTTTCGATGGAAATGTCCAACAATAAACCCATAATCTGAGAACAGACTGGCTCCCCCTGGTCCTTGGACAATTAGAAGTCACTCCAGTTCCTCTAATTTGTTTCATGTTTTTAGTTCTAGAGGTCTGGTTGAAAGCCCACACGCTCCTCTGCCTCACATCAGACTAGACTGATTGAACAGGCCAGCGCTGATTATGGAGGTAGCAGGGGTTCCTTTTTTGTGGTTCTGTGGGCTTCTGGATAAACAGGCAGCTGCCAGTCTGTCACCGGAGGGAGGGCTGTCCACAGGGCTCCCTGTACTCTAGCCCACTCCCTGGGTCTGGCCTGGGATGTCACAGGAAGCTGCCCAGGAGCCTGTTCTTACTGTCTGCCACTGCTGGGCCACAGTCAGACAAATTACTGTGGAAGTGGTTTTCCCTAAGGAGGGTGCCCACTCACTGGCAGCAACCTCTGCCCCCTCATATGGTTTGGACAAATTGACACCCCACAGACTCACTTGCCCAGGTTCATTGATGAGGGTACAGTAACTTCTCTGACAATTTGCTGATGGTTACCTCTAGTACACTATGCTCATTTTGTGAACCTAGACTCATAAGCCTTATACAATATCAAGATATTTCTGAAAATCCAAGGGTAACAAGTTAAAAATATAGTTGGTCAGGATGAGGGTCTTCCTTTGGGTTTCCTCCACATTTTAAAAAAACATTTCTGAATGTGCTGATTATAGGCTCCTTTGGAGAATCAATAATTGGAAGTAGAAGCTGGGTAACTGCTGTCCATTAAATTCTGTGGGACCTGAAACATTGTGTGAGGTTTATGGAGTCACTCCACAGGCCACGAATTAAGCCTAACTCCTTCACTGCCCAGTATAGTGTGTGGATAGGGGTGCTCTCCCTCAAAGCTAAATCCATTTAAAAGCTAAACCTGAATTTGTCTTCCAGAAGAAAATGTCGATCCTCTTCCAGAGCCACCACGGCATTTCAGTCTTCGTCAGAAGGACACTCATATTTAAAACACATAGCATACATTTCTAACAACAAAATGCAAATGACTATTTTTAATTGGTTGGGCCAGAGTGCCTAGCCTTAGCCCATTGAGGTACAAATATCACGCTTGGATTGTTGCAGTCTGAAAGTCTCTCACGCATCAGTAAAACAGTGAGTTGTTGTAAGATCCCAGTATGCCTCTATACAACAAGCTAAATAAAGCCTGGTAGAGAGTGTCTAGCGAAATTATACATGATTTCATTATATATTGTCTGGTTTCATTGGTGTTGAAGGTGCAACACTAATGGAAGCTCTTATGTTGGTATGTTAGGTCGTTTTTGTAAATTAGGGACAGGAGAGAATACTGTACACTTACTGTTTTGGAAACAATCTGCTTTTTTGGTTGTCCAATCTTGAAGGGCATCCTAGAAGCAGACAAAATTATCAATTGGTGGGACAGACACATACATGTACAACCACATTCTGCACATCACAAAGACAATCTAACACATCCAAACACAGACATTTAACTGAAATGAGAGGCATTTTTAAAGGGCTGGTAGACCACAACAGGTACTCTGACTGGTAGGTAATAATGTGTTGTGAAGTGGGACCAAATGAACAAGTGTATCCTATGGCTAAGTCACAGCCAGCCAAATGCAATGCTGTTAACCCCTGGCCTTGTGGAGTGCGTTTCAGGAGCCCTGTGCCTTGACTTCCTGTCACCACATCTGGCTTCCATTGCTAGCGGATATCACTAATTAGAAGTTGCAGTTCCCTCTGCTCCTAGTGGCTTTCCTGCATCCCCCCCCACCAATCAAACACAGGCCCACATCAAACACAGGCCCAGATTTGATTTGATTTGATTTGAGATAATGGCCATAGCCTGACAGATTGCTGTGAATTGAGACTGCAGAGAGGCAGCTCACAATGCATCACTCTGCACTCCTTACAGCCCCCAGTCAGTCTACAGCCTAAGCCTATGGTTTATTAAAAACATCAACGCCAGTATGATGACAAGATCCAAGGTTAGCCTACTCATCGTTTGATAGAAGATTTCAAGATTCCCAAATTGTATTAATGGTGTAATGGTTATGTGGTTAGATTAAGCATTAGGCTACACCCATATGCAATTTTCCTCTATATTAATAAAATTCATGCCACTGCTGCCAAAAATTATGTAATAAAAAAAAAAAGGATATATATTTAAGTCCGAGACAAGCTTTTATATGGAGTCATTGGCTCAAATGACTGGAAGTCTATGGGAACAGCTAGCATGTCATTGCGCTAACACTAGTAGCAATGCACACTAGAGGTTGACACGGGAACAGGATTCCCGCAGATCCCACGGGATACCGGCAGGAATGGGAGTGAAGTTCTAGAGTCAAGTTCGGGACAGGATCGACAGTCCACAGGAACGAACAGCACATAAATAGTTCTTATTCTTACAAGCATTTCACTACACCCGCAATAACATCTGCTTAATATGTGTCTGTGACCAACACAATTTTATGAAAAAAATAATGTAGCCCTAATATAGTTTACTTAATAAAAATCTATAAAATGGTCATTTCCCCCATCCCCCCTATCATCAGCTCACTCTCACGCATCACTGCACAGTCACTACTTTACCTCAGATGCCAACATAGGCTTGCAAGAGAGGAATTGAGAGAGGAATTGCGTTCATCCGACTCTGGGTAAGTATAAGGTCTGCCTTCATTGCCAAAATCTCGTAATGTGGTTGTTATCAGCTCTGTGTGTAGGGCAGGCACTGTCTCGTGAGCGTTGAGCAGCTGCCAAATGGAGCAGTTGCTATGGCTACTCACACACAGAGCGCGGGACAGACAGACGAGCGGCTAACGGAGGAAGTTATTTCTGATTTCTGTGCGTAAAAATGAGCACAAATGATTTTTATCAGGATGGGACCCGAAAGTTCTGGGGTTATATAACTTTGAACAAAGTAAGGGAAACATTTTGACAGGATAAGAGACAGTAATGGATTTTCACTCCCCCGTGTTAACTCTAATGCATCCCCCTACCCTTGCCACCACTGCTGAAAAAAATCCAAGGGGAAACGCTGATACGTAAAATAGACCTACACTGTGACATCTGATGCTAGTTTTGATAGGTAATGGTATCTTTTCTTAATGTCATCAGTTTTTTATCCACCTGAAACCAACTTTCTAAACCATGTCTCGCTACATAAGTTGTTACTTAAATCACCAGAATGATGGAGAATCCATGAGGAAGAAAACTTGGTCTTTATATAGCCACTGCACATGGCTGTAGGATGTCATTGATGTGAAACTAACAACATCCAAGGCACATGATGGACGGTTGCCGTTGACAGGCTCAGTGAGGCAGCAGCTGCGTCAAAAGAAAGGTGTGTAGACTAATGAGATAGAAAGGAGAGGGTGTGAGGTAGGGCAGCGTTGTGCAACCAGGAAACGCCACTGATGTGTGTGTGGCAGTTCCCTTAGATGACGGCTCAATCAGAAATCCCAATACAGCCAAGGGAGGCAACAGTAAAATTGGCTTAATCCAAATTACAACAGAAAGGCTGTTTTCACTGACAGGAGGGAGTATTAAGTCCCTGTCAAACTAACCCTGGTAAAGCTCTAGGAGAAATATGATTTTTGATTCCCTTTCTGACTCCTAGAGTAAAGCAATGTTAAGAAAAAAAGAATGTATCCCATTCATAAACCACTGTGTCATATCAGATCAAGTCCAAGTTCTAAGGTTGAAATGGCTGATTTCAGGAGGAAAACATACTTTCACCTATGTCATACTTCTGATGAGCCAACACCATCATGGAAAACTACATTTTGTCACCCGCTGAAATTCCTGTGGTCCACAGGGTGACTCATCTTACTACATGCAACGCATCACCAGACCACTATGGCAGTAACTAGGCCTAACTATCTGAGCAACAATCTGGAGACTTCGCAAGGACTATTATGATATGTCAACTGTTTGTTAAACATGCAGTAACTTTCCAATAAAGAAGGGAAGATCATTAAGGCAACAAGGCCTGCTAGAGCTCTTGCAAAACACCCTGACTAGCCTAGGTTGTATCTTTAACCCTTCAATACAAAAGATCTTGGCCAAGTAGAACATGCAATCTAGCCCACTGTAAGACAATAGGTCATAGACTGCTGTTGTTAATAAGTATACTTAGCCTATGTGGACACTGCCTTATTTGCTCAAATTCCCAAAGCGATCCAGAGAATGGTAGGCTATATAGAGGGGTAGAGGAAGGAGGATGGTGTATGCTGTGGGAATCGTTTGTTATGTTTCTTCACACACTGTGCCATTTTAGTAGAGGCCTGTACATTTAGAAACTTTGGTTAGCAATAAGCCCTGATCCCATGACTTACTCAAAGAAGGGCAGGAAAGACACGGCTTGCAGAGAGCTACATTAGGTAGGCTAACTAGAGAGCACAACCTTCTCTCCTATGGACAGACTTGCAGCTTATTAGTCTAAGTGAACACTGCAGAGTGATTACAGCACGCCAAGCACAACAACAGCACAACATTGTGCTCAAACTACAATAGGTTAGGTCTAGATTTCAGGTTCAACAACTGAGAAATAAGATGGCATGTTTTGGGGAATTATTCTAAAGAATAAATATCAGGTCAAAAATGATCATGTTTAGCATCTTTGGATATGTTCCAATACTTGAATTCAAAACAGCAATACAGTGCTTAGCCTATAGGTCAATAAACTTATAGGCATAAGGCATACTTTCACTTCATTAATCAAAGAGTAGGCAAGGCCCAATTTAAAGACAAAGTCTTAGCCCTTCATTTTTTATATTTAGCCTAAATATCCTTACACAATTATAGCCCTAACTTTTTTATTTTAAAATTAAGCACAATAGTCCCAATTTTCCCAGAGTTCTACGGTGGTCCACACAACAATATGGCTGATGGTGTAGTAGGGATGTCAAATGTTCAGCCTGCTGCACAGACCCTATGAACCGTCTAGTCTAGGGTGCCTGGTTATATTTTGCTTAGGAGCATTTTTTTTTTAACTCTCTCCATGTTAAAGTAGGAAGAAATACACTTAGTGTAGCATTATTATGTATTTGGACATATAAAACCGGTGTTTTACATCAAAAAGCCATGACAACAGGAAGCAGCAACCGTATAAATCTCAATGTATGTTTTGGGAATATAAATGGTACTTAACATTTTCCAACAGGATTCTACTTTATCAGGTTAGTAAAATCGTGACAATACGTTTGTCCTGGCTAGGTGTAGGCCTATTGCTTAAAGGGGCAAACTGCAGGTGAAACAATAAAACAGGCACCCCACCACTGTTTTGGTAAAAAGCTGAGGGATAGGGCTGGAGAAACGTAACAACTCAAATTCAGGCCGAGCTACGGATGCAAGGACTGACCAACCATGATATCAGAATTATAGTTATGACTGTGTGTTTCTATACAGTGTTTACATTGTTTACAAACATTGGATTAAAGCAAGCTTATATTTTGGATTCTGATGTGGTAGGACAGTTGAACTCAGCTATGAGGCATTTATAAATTATATTCTTCAAGAATCAAGGACTAAGCTGTTTCCTTACAGACGTCACTCTAGTCTAGTCTAGACGTATGCATGCCCAGAGAAACAACAGTCTTATTTACCATCACAGCTATTGGCTCTGCATGATACAAATACAGAAATTATGCTGCTACAGCTAGAACAAATTAATACGTTGGAACTACAAATGTGTACGCCATCGGCAAGGGGATACAATTAACTGGGGCTATTGCATGGAGTACAGACGGCTGGTTGAGGACATTAGGAGTGTGATTGTTCTGATGACCCCTGAGTCAAATCACTCACGTCATAGAAGCTAGAGTGAGGGCCTGACTGGAATGCATCGGTCAGCAAAGTCCATAAAGGACTCTTTCACTGGACTGGACCTTATGCTCAGCTGTGCCTTCTGATGGAAGCGTGGCCTGCCAGCTATTGATCCTCAGCCTCAGCTGTGTGACGCTATCTTGATTATTTCATCACTGGCACATTATAGCCATGCAAATGGGGGGCAGTCACAGAAGCACAAGAAACGACCAAAGATCTCCACCCAATAAGTCTCCTACATATATCAAAGACAGGTCTGAAGGGGTGGGGGCTAGCTAATGTGTATGGAAAATGTACTGTTCTGTATAGCCTGTAAGGGTATCTACACATTTAGGCTACGGTGAAATGGTGGGTGTCAAGCAAGTTCCTCCTGCCTAGCTGGTAACGTTTCTTACCTAGCTAGCTAGCGAACGTTAGCTAAGAATGTAACTCCAAAGTTGACCATGTAAACATCGGATTTAAATTCCTTAGCTAGTTAACGTTTCTTAGTACTGGCACGAAACGATATCTGCTAACTAGATGGTAGGTTAGCTAAATTAGTTAATAGTTAGTTAGCTGCTTACTTACTCTAACAAGCTGAAGTAAGCAAGCCAACAGATAGCTTGCTAAGGTAGCTAGATTGCTAATGTAAATAGATAGCTAACGTTAGGTCGCTAGCTAGGTGCGCTTATGCTAGCGTTTGAAAATGAGTTGACGATTTTGCAAGGCAACTGGACCCATACTATTCGCTATATCTATTACGACATTAGCCACATAGCTAATTTGTATAATATATTTGTAAAAAGTTGATCAGTTCTAGATTACTTTACTGAAAGCTAAGCCACACAGCCTAAATTCGCTAGTTAACAATTGAGCTGTCGCTAACCCCCACAACGTCACTTGTCTAGGCAAACTGTTAGCTTGAAGGTGAATTCGTCTTTCGTTAAGCTAGCTGTTTTATCAAAATACATACCAGCTCATTTTGTCTGAATTTCTAATCCAGTTTCAATGGGCAGCTTTTCTCTCAGCAAACCTCATCCCCTTTCACACAAAATAATAGATTAAGTAATCAGGAAGTGGCTACGGTAGTTTGTGTTCACGTGGGGGTCAAGGGATTTTAACTACGGAAAGCAGAAAGGCCTGCACTGGGTAACATGGATATAAGAGATCGATCGAGATAAAACTATTTCTGTGGGATTCTCTCTTCAGAATGTCATTTTTTTTCAGTTTTAAATGTTATATTATAGTTTAGAAAATACATTTGACGAAATTATGCTTCTGATAGATTAGCTCAAATCAAGGAAAGATCAGAAATAAAAGAGATCCTAGACCTTGAGGATTTCGTCCTGGTCTCTGTTGATTTCAGCCCAAATGTGGAAGCATGGAGATAGTATATCTATATGGATGGAAGTATGATGCCATACCAGTGGGTCTAGGCAGATCCCATTTTTCTAAGTTATTTAAAACCTGTGTGCCTAACAAAATGGTAATTCCATAGTAGTCTACATCTGTTGATAGGCATATAACAGAATGTTTCAGGCCTATTCCTCCACCAAATCAAAGATAATTTGAGTCTGTGTACATTCTGAAATGTTTTAAATAAGAATGTTATCTTTTAAAATGTATATATATAATACTGAAAATGGTACGCACACAGTTTCATTTTCTTTATTCAAGTACTTTACATAGAAATAACAAAAACAATTGCGTTACAACAAACTGAAGTGCCAAGTTAACAATGAGGGGAGTACATCTCCCCACCACAAAAGGATAATACATGTCATTACAATATTCAGAATTTATATTAAGACCTTATTATAAGGTAATAGAAAAACATGAAGTAAAAACATCCACAACTTTTTCAACAAGACCTCTTGTTTTCTTTGAAAAGAAGCCAACAAAAAACAGTTCTCAAATCCTAGTGTGATTTTCCAAAATGTCCATATTTGTATTTCCGCAGTTTGCCCCATTTTACTAACGTTTAATGTTTTTATTGTAATAATTATTTCCATGCATAATAAAATTAAAATAATTGAGCACCACCTTTAGAACCTTAGGGTCGCTCTAAACATGTTTGAACCTTTTCGTGCACATGCAAACATGAAGATATAATGAAAAGGAAACAGGAGATAACAAATACAATTTTCCCCAAAACATTTGAGTGCCATCTGCCAAAGGTTAACTTACTCTACTTAATATGGACCACATTGACAATTTGTGGAACCATCCTCAAAATAAGCGTTTAGGATAGCAATCTATCATCAATTTCAACAGTTGCAGCATTTTTGGGTCATTAAGATGAGAAGAGCTGCAGGATTTTATCCTAGTACAAGAGTGGCCATGGAGGTTTTGTTTGGAATGTTTACTTTCAGTCTTTAATATTCTTGCACAAAGGCAGTAAATTAAAAGAGTATACGCAGACATCAGCACAGGGCTGTCTTGAGCCGTAAGCTGACTGAGGTCACATTTACGTTTGTTGCTTCTGTGGAGTTCTCATTGCATATTGTTCCTAATCACCCAACCATGCAACCTAATTTGGCACAAACATGACTGTTAAGGTTGGCTTGGGTCCAAGACTGAGCCCAGAACCATCAGGATGATGAGGAGAAGATATGAAGGGAGCTCTCTTATTTTAATCTCTTACACACTTAACGTATCCTCTCAAATCATACCAGAGCAAGACAAAAACAAAATGGAAATCAGTCTAGAAATAGTTCAGCTCTAATTGACATGGTAATGTCGACTACTGAAAGTACTGTGTTCAGATCATGTGGGACAAACAAAGCAGTATTGAATCATGATTCATGAGGACAGTTTTTACTTTCAGATCTTTTGACAGTGGTTTGATATTTAACAGTAATGTGAAATAAAAAATTTAAATTGTTATATGTAATATAGACCATGCTTTTACACTGTGCAATTTGCATTAATCAGAAATGTGACAGATGACATCCAGTTTACAATGTTGTAATTACATGTCTTTGGGTGACAGATAGAAATATGTTGGCGTATTCTCCTCTCTTCCGAGCACAACTTCCACTCTTCTCACCGAGATCTAGATAAACACAGTATTCTTTTAAACCAAATCTCATCCAATACCAGAAACTTAACATTTGAACTTTCAGATACGAGCATAAAGTCCACAGGGCTGCTATATGATCTCTGAAAACTGTCTTTGTTATTTTACTCTTACTGAAAGGCTTTTCTTGCTGAACCATGCTGGCTGAATGAAAAAGTACAGAATAATTCAGAAGGTATTTTGCTCATTCTCTATGGTTTTACATACCATGTACCCTTAAAAGAATGAAGACATCATTCTAATGCACAAGATGCTTAAACAACATTCCAAACCAGCAAATTATGTCTACACCAAATCCTTGGAGACGTTCGGTGTTCACTGATATAGATTATGTTTACCCTTTCCACCTGAGAGCCAACCCTGTCTCAGCTGTTGAGAATTATATCCCCTCAATCACCCAGAAAAGTTAAGATGGGTTCACTTGCTTGTGTACACACTTTCAACATTAAAGGCCAGAACTGAATGAAGAAATTCAAGGGTTCCAATCCATACGTTTTTTTAGACTTCACTTAGCTTATGGCAAATCACACTTCAATTGATACAGTTTTGATTCAATAGAGACCAGTGTTATTTGAGTGTCATTATAGATAGACTGTAATCATCTACATTCCACTTCTATATCCTTTATTTTTCCACTTTATTCATGAACAGTTATCAATTATTTTAAAATTCCTTCCATACATCGAACTAGCTCAAGCAAAGTCCAGGAAATAATAATAATTGTCACCAAGAATACAAGTGTCCTAAAATGCACTTCAATAAAGCCATTGATTTACATAATAAGTGATATGATACTGTTTGTGTGAACTCGCCAACACTTTCAGACAATGCAAGGGGTCTGCTAATTTACCCATTTACAGTAGATGAACTGGAGAAAGACTCTCTAAGGCCAAATTAATTGGAAAATAAGTGGACACTCGCCAGGAAGCCCAGGAATGAAAACCGGTTTGTACAGGAAAGAGGGAATATGGCCTTGGAAGCACATTGGAGAATTCTGTGTTCTCAGAGAGCAATGCATTTGTAAATTATTATTGTTGACATTTTCAATCAAGATTTCTGAAAGTTTTTACTATCAGGCACATCTGCTATGACAATAAGTAATCCATATCAAACACACAGAGAACACATTCGACTGTGGTGCAGAAATTATTTCACACAGGGCCTGATGGGACAGGAGGGGAAAATAACTGTCCTTTCAGGGGAAAGACATCCTAGAAAAACATCAAGACCACAGCTGACAAGAGCATTGAGCACAGTGAAGACAACAATCTAATGTAGTGGATCAATTACCAAACAGTTTGGATTCACATCCCTGCAATGACTGGTATTATCCATTATTAGCTATACCTATACAGTGTTATAATTAGTGAAACTACTTGTTTAATGGTTTTATAGATTTGACGCATTTGAGTGCATTTTTTAATCAGTATGACCTAAGAAATTAATTTTCTGAATCTAGAGCCAATCAAGTAGTGTATAGCCTTCAGTCAATGCCAGACCTGGCATTTGTAAAATTGTATATTGCTTTACTGATCAAATAAAAATGATGATTTGTTTTGCATACTGTGTACTAGGCTTATCTTTTTTCATATATTTGACTGAACTTTGGAATCCAATACATTACAGGTTTGTTTGCAATTGAAATACACACGATTTTTGTTCAAAAATGTTTTTTGTTTATTTTTCTTATTAAGAACACATTAGTGTTTCCTCAAACCACTTCCCACTTACAACCCTACAGTAGGTACAAATAATATTAGATCATTTTGAAATGGAAGATAAGGCACCCAATTTGGCACTGTCTCAATGCTCCAAAGTCTTTTGCAATGACTTGTTTTCACAGAACATCCTGCAGTATCATTACTTTAGAGTAAGCATTTTAAGACACCTTCTGCACAAGCATTCAGTCAGTTAGAAATGTGTGCATTTTTATATAGTGTACATCTAAATACACTTGCACACAAATGCACAATTTAATACTGAAGTTTCCACAATCTGAGTACACAAGTTTAAGTAATATACCTGTATACATCTCTCACTGTAGAAAAAATAATAATCCCTAATTTCTAAATTCAGAATCTCTCAAAACAGTAGGAGGTGTAAAAATGGAAATATCATGTAGATTCTATGGTAGTTCTTACAGGTGTTGCTCATCATAACAATATGCAAAATATTTGCGTCCCTTTCATTTGACAATATCTCTAATTACATGCATGTAGCTGGCAGGTCTCTGTCAGTGAAAGCGCAGATAAAAGGCCCTCTAATTCATCTCTGCTTTTATCCAGATTTGTTGTCGGCTTGCAATAGCTTACAGAGGCAGGCATTTCAATGTTTCAGTCTTTTTCTCTACGCTCTCAACATTTCATTTCAAGATTGGTCAAATGTGTCTTAAATGCACTTATAAATATGACCAAGAGGAGTCTTCGGAAGATAGATGAAAGCTACATAAAACACTCTTACTTAAAATATATATATTAACTTAAAAAAAACTAATATATATATATATTTATTTATCTTGGACATCTTAGTAGGCTATCTTTCATGGATGTGTGTAATTTGTAGTGAACATGTTGAAAATGTGTCATTGGTTCATGATTATTTACCATTAATGTTGCAATCCATTTCACTGAGTGTGCATCAGACCACAATAGTTTACCACCAAATACTGGTCCATTGACCACAGGATCATGTTTGGATGGACAAAGCCAATGATCCCTGGGCTTTTTAATGCTCATGTTTTGAGCTTATAGCAAAATACTTTTGAACCATTGAACTGTAACTGTGATGCAAATAATTGCAAAAATGCTACTAAAATCAAAACTATTTTCGAGTATTTTGCGGCTACCAATCTGCCTAAAATTAATGTCGGAAACATAGTTTATGTCTTTGTAATGTTTGGTTAATCACAGGCACAATTAAAAAAACAAACATAGTCATTATTATCCCCATATGTTTGGCACATTATGTTGAGAAACAATAAAAAAACAATATAATTAAATACTTTTTCAACAAAAGACAGGCAATCGAAAGTGCAGTAAATAAGGTATCAACAACAGTACACAAATACAACCAATTGCACTTTTAACAACCAGATGAAATAAATGCATACATCCCAAACATAGCTCACCTTATTCTACGCCTAGTTGTAATTCAGTCTCAACCCAATTGTACAAAAATGTTTGAATCCCTCCTCAGTCAAGATTCTTGGTGAATTTCTCAGAAAACACAAGACATGATATGACTTCAGAAACTTGAATTGAATTCTCAATGATATGCCATGTCCTCTTGGACAGCCGGTGCCATGATGCCCATCTGCTTGCTGGCATTCACACAGTTGTTGGCCCTCCCATCTATGTCCTCTCCTTACCCTACTCTTACAACAAAACAAGCCCATCTCCAAATAGAGGAGGGAAATATTACCTGGAATTAAAAATGAGGAGAATGTAAGAGAAAAAGTGAGAGAAAAAGTCATCTATTTGTCTCATTGTGGATAGGACCTTTCCTCAGTCTTATGTTAGAGCATGGTGATGATCCATCCTAAGCACAGGTAGTGACAGTCATGATGTTGCCACCGCTGGGCCCTCCACTGCCACCACAGGAACTGGGGGGTGAGCTGTGGCTGCCAGCTGCCCCACTCCCCTTGTCAGCCGGCTTCTTGTCCTTCTGCTTGAGGTGAACTTTGGCATGTCTCTTGCGCTCGTCACTCCGGGCAAACTTGCGTCCACAGAACTCACAGGAGAAGGGCTTCTCGCCCGTGTGCGTGCGGATGTGGGTGGTCAGGTGGTCACTTCGGCTGAAGGAGCGCATGCATATGCGGCACTGGAAGGGTTTGTGACCCGTGTGGATGCGGAGGTGGCGTGTCAGTTCATCTGAACGGGAGAAGCGTCTGTCACAGTTTTCTGCTGGGCAGGCATGAGGCCGCTCATGCACAGGGGTTTTGCTGGGTCGGTTTGGGTACTTCCGTGGTCGGATGGGTTTGAGTGTTAGCGTCTGAGGTGGCTGGTGGTGTTGAGGAGCAAGCTGCTGCCCGCCAATGAAACCTGGATGAATCTGCTGCTTGTCTTTGAATGCTCGAATGGTCTCAAGTGGTGTGATAGGTGGGGGGTTGACTCTAATTGGGTCCATGGACTGGAAGGGCTTGTGCTCCATCACGCCAACTTCACCCTGATGATGGAAGAGGTTGTAATCTGGGATCATGGAGAAAAGGCTCCCGTCCATGGAGGGCTTGGAGGTGGTGTGATAGTCATTGCCGGGGTAGCCGAGGGCAGTGCTGGTGGCAGGGCTGTGGTGGAAGGAGACCTGGTCCTGGTACAGCTCGCTGCAGGTGGAATAGGCGGGCAGTGGTGGACCGTACACTTGCTCCATGTCTGAGGACTGGCCGCCCATGCTGGCCCCAGAGGACGACGTCTGTGTGGTGATATTGCCAGGCGACGGGGAAACACCCAGGATGCCAGCACTTACTAAACTAATGATATTGTTGTCTGAACACCAGCCGGAGCCCCCGATTCCACCCGACGGAGGAGTGTCAAAGGCAAACTTCCCCAGATAGGTGACGGTCTGCCCACTGCGGTTTGACTGGAAGCTGGAGCCGTACTGGATCTCTGCGGTTCCCTTATCACTTCCCATCCCCAGATCCATGATATTATCTGGATGACAGGGAAACAAATGAAATACATTTTAATGAATAGTTCACCCAGCTGTTATAACACGAAAATGAAATACAACTAAAAGCAGAACCTGTTTGAAAAAACACACATGAAAGGGTGCAGTACAACTAGTGCAGAAAAGTTTTTATAAAGTCTAGAAGCTACTACGCTAGACTACGCTAAATATGAACTTGCTTGATTTCAGTCAGAGTCCTCGATTAGTCCGAAATTCAGCTTCTCTGCATATCTCTGCATATAGTCTGCCAAGAAAAAATCATAAAACAAAGCAGCCCAATACAGTTCATAGGAAAAAGTGAGCGGTGCTGCCAGACCTGCAAGTTTATCCACTGACTTGTGCATCTGAGACAGTGTTCTCTCTCTCAGATCCCACAAGCTCTCATAAATCAAGACCTAAACACCCCCTTTGATCCAGTCATTATATGTCTCACAGGAGGACAGCCACACTGAATGGCAAGATCTGATTTCCACACAATAGGGTGCAAGCCAGACACCACTGCTAGCATTTTCACAGATACATGCATGTCCAATGTAGCTGCGTGGGTTTTAGCAGAACGAGATATCTACTCAAAATGAGGAAATTCAACTGTAAAGTATACATCCTACTCAGATCATTGGGTCAGCTATGCACATCTGGTCATAGCAATGCACATTTGGCCATCTAGCTAAATGTTATGTCTACACTAACTTTCTTGCTCTTTTGTCAGTGTGTTTTTCACTAGTACTGTAGTAGTCTATCTTAGGTATTATATAATATCATATCAGACACCTGCAATGAAAACATCCAAATGAATGCAGTTTTGGCACAGTTTTGTGCAGAAAATTTTACAGAATTCATACATCAACAGAGATAAATCAGCCAATCATTCACGTCACAATAAATTATACACAGGGGTGCTTATATATTCAGTCCCAGTAATTACTGTCTGTTTACCAGAATTTGGCTAAGGGCAAAGCATGATGAAGCAAACAAAACCAAAATTACATACATTTCGCACAACTATTCAACACATGAGGTTATATTTGAATTCTTGTGGAGGTGAAGTTGAAGAAAACAAGCCTAAAAAAATTGCCAATGCTTAGGAGTGTGTTTCATCATGTAGGCTATTGAAATACAAGGCAGACACTATCTTGCTGTAATCTTCCTCAATATTTTGATTTGTTTGAGTTCAAATAAAATGTAAGCAGTGTCACAGTTGTTGCTCTAAATTGAGCTGGTGTTATAACTTTGGGGTAAATATTGTGAGAGAACACCACTTGCACAAGGGACTTAACACCTGGCTCTAGGTATTTCAAAAGGTTGCTCGTCATAGGGAATAGCTATCACAATGTGTGTGATTTGAATGAAAATATCCAGTCGGATATGATATGACATGAACATGTTAGATTATCATACATTGATGGCTACCTGGCAAACACTTGGCTAATCTAAGGTGTGAGGCATGTCAAAGGGTTTTCATCTCCATGACGTTTTTCAAAAATCCTATTTATTTCCGATTAGTTGTAAGAACAATGCTGTTTCTCTGAGTATCGAGAGGTGATAGGCCTACTTATATCAGAGCAAATGTCATTTTGCTACTGTACTAGGGCACCAGGACGGGTAATGATAGAACATATATCAATATTAGAATTAGACGTGGTTGGTGCTGTGTCTTCAGTCATATATTTGTAAAGGTTATCTACAATTTAGCCTACATTTACTTTGCAAAGTAATAGGTCTAACATATTGACAAATAACAAATATCCATAGATATTTGATAATCAATATCGATTATATTTGGACAATTGTAAGTATACATTGATGAACTTATAAACAATACTGACACTACAGATGGCTATATAATTACGCATTATATTTAATTAAGTTATTAAAGACTGTATAGGCCTTTATCTTTAGCTTGCGGCTAACCACAACTCTAACAACAAGTAGGCCTATTTATTGTCAAATGCATTCATTTTTGAGTGACACACTTTCAATAGGGTACCATAAAATTGTAATTCCTCGTGTGTTGATATACAGTTCCGAGGTCCAATTGAAATGTGTATAATATGGTACTGCTGGATCTAAATTTGAATAAAATATGTTGGTGTGTCTGAAGCATATTTGATCTGAAAACATGTATGTGCTGCTATCAAGGTTCGTTTCAATTATCATATTAAAGTTGGCCAACATGTTCATCTAAACTTCACTTTAGAATTGACAAACACTTGCATTCAATTTTAACAGAAGACATTATCATTTTATTTCACACATCTCTGAAAATGAAAGTTGCTGTCCTCTGGAGACTTGCATTCCAGTGAGAACCAAGACATACATTTGTATATGTAGCCTAATCATTATGGTCGTACAGAATGCTATAAGGCTTATAGCCCAGCATACTCGTGAGACTAGGCATGGGAAAGCTTGAAATGCAGCGCCGGTCGAACGCCCACTATATAGGGGATGGCCATGCCACCTTAGCCCAATCCAAAAACAATATCTAAATTGTCGACAAATATACAAAAAATTATTAATGAATTGATTAATTTAATGTTGACTAGACATAATGAATGTATGCAACTGTCGTTTTGGTTACAGTGGCACATGTATTTATGGACGATCAATCAACAAAACGATGGCTTTATCATGCTTCAGTTTAATTTAACAAAAAATATATAGGCCTTTCATACCAGGTCAATTTATGTTTTTGTTTTGGTGAATAGGCCTAGATGTATGATTTTTATCTATGAATCTTACGCCAATTCGTACGTTTGTATACTTACTTTCACTTTAAAGGCATGCCAATCATTTTGTGTAAGTTTTCACCAGAGCAGATAAGTTCATGATACTATTAATTACTGTTTGACCTTGCATTTAAATTGCAGGTTGTAAAATCGTGACGTTATCTCATAGGCTTGGACATCGTTAAACTACGCATCATATTTCTGGCATAAATGCTTGCCTCTCATATGGTTAACACTAACAGCACTTGTTTTACATGTCATCAAAATAGTAGTATCTAACCTTTGTGAAATATGTTATCAAAAACAAGATCAGACTCGATTCAAATGAGATCGAGTCAGTGCGTAACAGCCAGAAGCGCAAACAGGTGCCTAGAAGATGTTCGCGGCGCGCGAGCTCCAAGACAACTGTTGCGGTGCCTGCATGCGCTCCACAGCTGAGACGCGCTGTAGATAAAACAGAGCCTTGATAGAACAGACCCAATCACATCACAAACAAAGTAAACTATTCTTACCTGTATTCATTTGCGAGTAGTGGTTTATAGAATCCGTATTGGTGAAAATGTTCATAGACGTCGGAATGTCCTCTTCTGGGTAAAGACTGTCAGGAATCGTGTTAATTAAACTGCTCATGGTAAGAGGGAGCTTGTCCGCTAGTTTCCCTGTCATAGCAGTTATTTAGTCTGACATAAATGGCAACGTGCAGGTGTCCGAATAGATCACGAACAGTGTTTTCAAATCGAAAACACAGTAGATGATGATCTATAAGGGTTAGAGAGTGGAGGGGAAAAAAATCCTAGATGTTGTAGGCTATCCAAGTTCCCTTCAGAGACAGCGTTGATATCTCTCCGTTGAGATACAGTCGAACTGAATTGTCACAGGCAATTGTTATTAATCTAATCTACAATGATTCCTGTTTTTTGCTTGTTGGGAGTTTAAAGTCTGTGAATCAATGAAACCGTGGTGGTTGCACAAGTGTAGCGCTGATCTGTATTGCTCGTATAGGGAACTCCAGCGCTTGCTGGTATTAAATAGGGGGACGGAACATTTATGTGACGTAGATGACCATTTATGGATACACAAAGCCAGACCGTACATAACACGTCACCAATGGAAGCGCCTCATAGTGGAAACATTAGAGTCTGTTGCAGTAAGACAGTCTCAAGCGGCGGATGAGTTCCGTGGAGCGAAGCCTGTGTTGGTCTACTGTGCTACCTGTAGACGAACTCACATTTTATAAAGTTTTCAACCAATTGGCATAGCTTTGTAATGAAGCATGTTGTTTGATACGAGCTATTCGTGTTGTCCTTGAGAACACATTACACTTTTATCCTTTGTCATATTGGAACACTGACAACTGAACCACAAATCATAATCCTTCTGGTCAAAATGCCATTAGAATCATCATATCCATTCATGTGTAAAGCTGCTTTTGCAAAATCATCGCAATTATTCGTTGTGATATAAAAATGAAAATATACAAATTTGGCTAGACAACCGGTTATTGCACATTTGCATGGGTGACAGTTTTCAGCTTTCAACATATAGGCTAGTGAACATTGTAAAGGTAAGCTATGCTATAGCCTACCTACTGAACCAGTTGAATCCATACACAATATGCCCGCCGGAGACAACTGTGCGTAAAATTCTGAAGAGGGCATGTCAACTCTTCTCTTGAAAATGTTTTAGCGTGATTTAAGTCATGAATACTATATTCACATCTTAAATGTATGTACATGTACAGTATTATACACATGTATTGCATCATTACACATTATAGTTAAATAATGGCTTTATAGCCTACAAAATCCATACGAGGCAAATACAGTTTTATGGATGCCTACTCCAATTAAGACTTTTGATTACAGTGGGCTCAATGACCCCAACTTGTGTGTCTCTTGTCATAATGTTGCACCACACTGGCTTCATGACGTTGAGCTGTAGCCTATACAGTAGAGTAGTCCTGCTTGAACTCGTTCTCACTTTATGTGCAAAAAATAAATAATCATCCCCACACAGTGCATCATGAAACAACTAACTTGCACAACATAACGCATGGGGTTGAATTGTCCTTCTACACTCTAAAACCCTTTTCATGCACCAACATTGGTTTACAAAGACAGTAATTGTCAGAGTTAAAATCGCTTGTAAATATTGCAAGCGCTCTGTGAAGCCACAGGCTTGCTTTGACTGAAGTGGAAACTCCAAATAAGGCATTGATCCGGCACCGCCCCTCGAAGTCTGTATTTGGTTAGTAAAGTTCCGGTGAAGCCACTGGTAAGTGGAAAAGAGATCTGAACCACAGATGACACAACGTCATGGGTCATAATTCAACAATATGAGGAACCTGAGAGACAAAATGTTAAGTGTTTCTTACCCAATTAATAGACCCTCCCTTGTTTGTGAAGTGCTTCCTTTGACGACGTGTTGTGTATGGCCTACTGTAAAGAACTGTCCAGATTCTTAGGAAGTGTCCATATGGCAGTGTGGGCTTAGCAGGCTTGTGAACTCACCACTATAAGACACTGACTGCTAGGTTATTACTAAGCTACTACAAGCTATTACCGCTATACTATCACTCACTATTCACTAATGATAATAACAATATGGTCACACAAACATAACTGGCCATATGTGGCAATATGGGGCTCATATTAAAATAATTCTAAACTTTCAAACAATTCTGAGTGGTAGAAATAATCACATTTGTTTGAAAAAATGTAATGTAGTATGACATTTCTGGCCTTGAATATTTAAGAATGAGAGATTTAACAGTCTAGTATTAGCTCACAGACTCCCTTAATAAACGGAAAATAGGATGTGTGGGAGAAAGTCTGAATCATACTCAGTGTTTGGGGGGCTTTTACTAACAGAACGCACAAGGAAGTCCTGTGTCTGCTCCCTCTAAGGGCTATGTGGAACAGTCAGTGTGTAGGTGAGCCATGGGGGTGATAAGTTCAAATTGCCATCTGTGGATTCAGGGCCGACTCAAGCCTTTTGGGGGTCCTAAGTTAAATTTAGTTGGGGGACCCCCCACCCTAAGGGCAAAACATTTTAGTGCCCACCCTCTAGATGGCAGAGAGATACATTTGACGTTTTAGAGTTCATTTCATGCAAGTCTACACATTTTGCCATGTGTTGTAGAGAAAATGTTGTAGTTTTATGACTCATTTCATGCAATTCTACTAATTTTGCCACGACTTATGTCATTGTAATATGACATCTGAGTGAGAGTGACTAACAAAGTCAATGTGGGTCCCCTGAATGTCAGGGCGCCTGGGCATGTGCCCTGTGTGCCCGGTCACTAATTCGACCAAGATTACTACTAAGTTTAGATAGTTGTGATAACTCGCCAATATACATCATTATTTTTGCTGACATGGGTTAATTGAGTGACTGACAATGACTGACATAAGCGAAAAACTGCTGATGCACAACCAAATTTTGAAATTGCACCTTCTATATTCTACTATTCTAAATTGCAACAGTAAGTTGAGACCCTGACTGATTTCCAAATTCCTTTTCTCTTATACCTGGAACCAGCCCTGTGTGCATTATTTTTTAGAGTGTCCTCACTGTACTGGAAATACAGTAAGATCAGGGATATTATGGTTATTATCTGTGTTTGGATTTCCTTTTCTTTCAATTTAGAGAAAAAAGTCTGAGTCTGAAAATTCATGTGAAAGGAGATGAATCGGGCAAAAGGTGTTTTATAATCCAGATGTGAATGGGAATATATGATTGAATACCGTATTTACCAAAGGCACTCTCCCAGCTGATAGTTCATAGGCCTTTAGCAGAGGCCCACAAAGATGTATGCGTCTAGTAGTCAAGGTGGGAGTGTCTAGTAATAACGCAGGTGGAAAGCAGTGTCATTGCACCTCCCTCTAGTTAATGACTAACCCTTGACGGTTATTTTATGGATAAAAACCGGTGAGGGTATTCCCTTTGAACTAGAACACCAAGAGGTCCTGACTCCTTGCGCCTCCAACGCCTTTCCTCTGGGGAACCCTTTGTTTGGGGTGGAGAGAGGAAACTGGGCCGGAAATAGCCGCCTGTTGTATTTCCTAGACGTCCAGGTACATGAGGTGTCACAGTAAGGGAAGCAGTATGCATGGTGGAAGTGATTCGTTACATCACCGGATCAAAGCTCCCTGTCTGGTTTGCATATGGGGATTCCATGGAAGCACCGGCTTGTCCAAGATGGTTATCTAGCTCATTTGAATACAGTGCCACTATGGATATATAATCAAATTAGTTCACTTTTTTCCATCTTCATGGGGGCCAATTCAAATGTCTGTTCCTTGTTGTATCCAATGAACAGTCTAGCTTACTTATCCCTTACAAGAAGAAGATTATTTATACAAGTTATGAAACAACAATGAAAGTTGCCAAATACCATATCTTTATTTTATTATATGGGTTCTAATACTGACATGTATACATTGTGTTGCTGGGTATGATAGCTCATATTGCTAAAATAATACGATTTGCATACATTGGTATCATAAATCACAGGGAAAAGGCTACAGCCCTGTAAAAACAAAACAGCAAGGTTCCTAAAAAGTTGTATAACAATGTCCACTTTGGGCCTAATCTAATTTCACAGTCCATGGTGAGGATGGATGGCTAGATTTGACACAAGAAACCCTATATGATATCAGAGGATAGAGGTTTGACATCTATTGTAAACTTTCGGCACTTATAGTTATGACCAGTAACCACAGCAGGCAGTCTGAGAGCGTTTTAAAATGCCTTGCCTTGAAATACACACACCTACAGCCCCAGGGTTTCTGTGATGAGTCAAAAATAATATTCTTCCCACATAGCAAGAAAGTATGTGTGAGTGTCACATGTTAAGTGCGTTTTTTTGACTACAGAATAATAATATTATTGACTTATCCCAGAGATGGCCAGTGACAGCATGTAGGCTACAGTATGTGTCACTGTAAATCCCTCTTCTAAATTAACATGAGTTGGAAGATGTCCAGGTTAATAGCACAAACCATCTGTCTGAGGAGAGACAGACAGACAGAAGCCTCCTCTGCTGCTCCTCTCATAGTCCAATGGGGCTGGAGGACTGGGCCAGCCTGCTAAGGTGAGATGTCAATGTGTAGAGTTGAGAAGATTTGACTCTTGACATACGTGAAACAGATGGTACAACATCTCACATTCTTACCACTCCTCCTTAGCAATAAAGTAATGAGCTGGAGTAGAATCCCAAGTGAGAAATCTTTTGCAGGTCTCAAAGTTTACCAAAAGAAGAGAGAAATGGAGACTCATTCAAATCATTATGCATATTAGATCACTTGCTACGGTTAGGCAATTGAATTGATTATGCAAATTCCTTTTAATTAATGTAAGTTTGAATATATTAAGCAGTTATTAAATTATTTTCCCATATTATCAAGGGATGTGAGAGCTTTTTTTTCTGAAAATGCAATATACTGCACATCCTGATCTGAACTACAGCTGTCACTTTTTCTTAATCATAATATGTTAACCCTCTTGATAATTGGAGCTGAATAAACATATTTGTTGGCATACAGTGAAGCTGAGTGTCAGAATACAGCTTTTAGTTGTAAGCTGATGGTGGAAGAAATGGCTGTTCCATGTAATCAGACTGCACCTTACACTGGACTAGACTAGATGTATAATGATTAGAAGTTAGAACTCTGTATGTGGAATATTTAACCTGTGAGCTGTGCGAATTATATTGTATTGCTTAATCACATACACTGAGTACATTAAGAACACCAGATGAAAGCTATGATCCATTATTGATGTCACTTGTTAAATCCACTTCAATCAGTGTAGATGAAGGGGAGCGACAGGTTAAAGAAGGATTTTTAAGCCTTGAGACAATTGAGACTTGGATTGTGTATGTGTGCCATTCAGAGGGTGAATGGGCAAGACAAAAGATTTAAGTGCCTTTGAACCAGGTATGGTAATAGGTGCCAGGCGCAAAGGTTTGTGTCAAGAACATGCGATGCTGCCGGGTTTTTCCACGCTCAACAGTTTCCCGTGTGTATCAAGAATGGTCCACCACCCAAAGGACATCCAGCCAACTTGACACAACTGTGGGAAGCATTTGAGACAACATGGGCAAGCATCCTGGTGGAACGCTTTCGACCAGTGGAGGCTCCCCAGAGGAGGAAGGGGAGGACCATCCTACTCAGTGAATTTCATAAAAATGTAAATTGTAAAACATTTAAAAGTTATATTTTTTAGATAAAACTATACTAAATATAATCATGTCACCAACAATGCCAAGCATGTTTTAATCAGTTACCAACGTAACTGATTAAAACACACTATTTTGCAAATAAGGTCTATAGTGGCCTCAACAGCACTCTGTAGGGTAGCACCATGGCGTAGCCAGAGGACAGCTAGCTTCCATCCTCTTCTGGGTACATTGACTTCAATGCAAAACCTACTAGGCTCATGATTCTCACCCCCTTCCATAGACTTACACAGTAATTATGACAACTTCCAGAGGACATCCTCCAGCCTATCAGAGCTCTTGCAGCATGAATTGATATGTTTTCCACCCAATCAAAGGATCAGAGAATTTATCTAGTACTGAAAGCATAAGCTACAGCTAGCTAGCACTGCAGTGTATAACATGTGGTGAGTAGTTGACTCAAAGAGAGAGAAAGACAATAGTTGAACAAATTATTTTCTTCCAAAATGAAGGAGATTGTCATTTTTTTTCACTTTCAGTTTCACTTACTTAGCTAGCAAATGCAGCTAGCTAGTTTAGCCTACTAAAACACCCTGCTCAAACAGAAGGATGTTATGTTAACTAGCTGGCTATGACTGCAACACAGCACTGGAACTCTTCCAAGTCAAGGGAAGCTTTTGGTATTACTAATTTATTGCCACCGGGGCCCGCCGGTGTTACTGCTTACTGACTGTACACTAACGTTACTGCATGATTGTAGCGGGTTTCCTAACGCGTTAGTTCAATTAGCTATGCTGACTATGATGTTACTTTATCTAATATGTTGACAACGATGCAGGCTGTGTGTAGCGGTTATGATATGGTTTGGCTTGGAATGGTTTTCCGCCTGGTCACATACAGCTGATGTGTTGTGCATTGAAGTCCACAAGCAAAAGGAAGACAAGGAATACAACGTTGCCGCTATGAAAGAGAACTCTGTTTACGCGTGATCAGGGGTGTTTTCATTCCGCCAATTCTGTTGAAAAACGTTTCTTATACAGAAGCAAACGGGGATAAACGTACAGTACATTAATTTGTCCAATAGAAACTCTCGTTTGCAACTGTTGGACTAATGATTACACCCTATATCAGCTAGATGCAGGCAAGAGTGTGCAAGGCGGTCACCTTGATTACAAATTTGTCTCTCGACCTGTGTGCACCTACATTGTAAACCTTTATTCATAGGCTAGGTTGTAGCAACCTCATGATGTGTATAGGGGAAATTGTAGTATCATGTAGTAGCCTAAACCTTTCGCTGTTACATTGAACTGGGTGAATGGAATATGAATGAGAGTCATCCAATATGCTGTAATAGAAATAAAGCCATGCTCATAAAAAAAATGTGCCCTCCCCCATCTTAAACGGCACTGACCGCCACTGCTTTTGACACCTTGTAGAGTCCATGCCCCGACAAATTGAGGCTGTTCTGAGGGCAAAAGGGGGAGGGGGGGTGCAACTCAATATTAAGAAGGTGTTCCTAATGTTTGGTACAGTCAGTGAATATATCTATGAACATGAATAACACACAAAAAAGGTTGCAATTGATCAAGGTATACTGAGATCATATAGAATGAATTGTGCTGTGCTTTGTGCATTTTGCATTGTTTTGGTTGTGTTGTTTGTGGACTGGACTGCTCTGAATACTAAGTCTGAGAGATAAACAAAGGAAATACAGGACAATTGATCAATGATCTCCCAGAGTTCATTGAGAGGGCACATAGAGGTTTACCAAGGCTGGCTTAACCACCAAAGGAACAAAAACCTCTATTACCTACTTCAGCCTAGCCCACTGATGAGACACCAAAATAGGGTCAATGAAACCACCAACAAAACATTGATCATCAGAACATCAAAGTCCCTCATGTAAATCCACCCTTTTTCAGACATCTGGGGTATTAATACAACCCTATCCCTGGAGGAGAGGTGCTGGTCAGATGCCAATATTCCTTACGGGGGGGGTACTCTGACCCACCCTCTACAAAGACCTGTGGAAGTCTGAAAAGTGTACCTCTGTAGTCAAAGGGTTGAAAAGTTTATCCACACCATCCTCTAAAGACATGCCAGGTGGGCCTGTCCAAAGTTCAAAATGGGTTCACAATTTTAAAGTTAATTTCAAGAACACATCAATACACCATGGCCTTTATATAGTCTTCCAGCTGATGGTAATTGCTGCATATTATCTCAGCATCTTTCACACGAGTGATAAGTGGTCAATGGAAATATGATAAACACATTCACAAACAGAATGTTCCATTCACCACAAAACAACAGAAAAAAACAGCAGCCCCTCCCCTGTCCTGTCACTCTGTCAATGTCTGCTACATGGCTAAATAGTGCTGAAGAGTATTTTGGTTCAAGTTCCACTGTGGCTTCCGGCTGTGTTGCGGTCTCGGTTTCACCTCCCACTTCCTTATTTGGCCCTGACGTATTTCCTCCCCTGAATTAGAATCTTTCTTTCCACTGTTTTCACACTCAGTCCTGATATCAGGTTGTCTTCCCTCTCTTTTCAACAGGGTTTGGAAACTAACATGAAACCCCCCATCAGATAGTCAATTTCCTTCAATTTCCAACTTCCTTCAACCCCAAATCGGGTGACAGAAAACTCTGACTGCATCAAAATCTGCTTATATAGTGCAACACACACAAAGGGGAATTTGATATTAGATTTACTGTACCTAGAAATCAATGATGCAACCTATTACATTCCAAGAATTTTAACATATTTCTATTTAAAGCAATATTAACTGTTCATTTATACCTATGGTTATTCAGTATGCCATTTTGACATTATAAAAGGGCATTTTGTCAGTGGATAAAGTACGTTCAAATTGCAATTTGAAGGTACTTAATGCATAAGCAGATAATTCATGATCAATCATTCTAGTAAAACAGTCTACTCTTCATGTGACATGCACCTTATGGATCAAGAAGATGCAAGGTGAGGAAAGTCAGGTTGTGTCTAACTTTAGTTCATGTGGTTTTGGGTGAGGAACTGTAGCCATAGGCCTTGGGGCGGCAGGTAGCCTAGTGGTGGTTAGAGCGTGTAGCCTAGAGTGTTGGATCAAATCCCCGAGCTGACAAGGTAAAAATCTGTCTTTCTGCCCCTGAGCAAGGCAGTTGACCGACTGTTTCCCGGGCGCCGTGGATGTCGACTAAGGCAGCCCCCCGCGCCTCTCTGATTCAGAGGGGTTGGGTTAAATGCGGAAGACACATTTCAGTTGAAGCCATTCAGTTGTACAACTGACTAGGTATCCCCCTTTCCCTTTCTCAGACCAGATCGTTTGATGAAAGCCGGATGGTTCCATTTGCCTGGGTCAAGAGATGATAGGAGAAAAAACACTTTAATATCAGATATGTTCCACAACAAAAGATCAAATCATAGAAAAAAAATCTTCATGGCATTAACTGTAAACGTTGTCAAAGTATAGTAATTATATGTTATTACTGATTAGATGGCCTACCTATCACATACTGTACTTTCAACCAAATACTGCTTTATTTAGTACACTGAGTGAGAGCGAAAGCTTGACTTGAGTAGTTTCCAAGAATGTGCATCCTTAATGGACACTTTCTAACAGTGCAGCACTTGTCTCTGGGATGTGAGTCACTGAGAACAACACAGCTGAAAATAAAACATGTTGCTGTAATGCTGGAGGTGGGAACGCAAGGACTTTTTGGCAAGAAGATATGATTGATACGTTTTTCCCCTCCCCTTTAAAACAAACACCAGACGGCAGTCCGGCTGGTATGACAATATCACTTCATGGATTTTGACAACCACCTCATTCCCACCAGCTCCACCTCCCTACACAAAGCAGGATTCCAAGACAACAAACTGCTCTCAGTTTCTACTTTAAGGGCAACCCACTGGGCACACACTGGTTAAATCAACGTTGTTTCAATGTCACTTGTCGTCGTATTGGGACGTAAAATACGCTGGGTTTGAAAAAAGTAATCAACCAGTACCTATTTTCATCTCATTTCAACCAGCGTTGTAAACATTGGAATTAGGGGAAAACTTAAACACATTGACTTAACCTGACTAACAAGTTACATCAATCTAATTTTAACATAATCATCAGAACTATGAAAACGTTAAAATTGAAAATTCAACATAGAAATGTTAAAAAGATTTTTCATCCAAAATTCAGTTGGGTGGTTGAAATTATGCTGAATTGTAGATTTGATTAGACATAATTTACACTACATGGCCAAAAGTATGTGGACAACCCTTCAAATTAGTGGATTCAACTATTTCAGTCATACCCGTTGCTGACAGGTGTATAAAATTGAGCGCACAGTCACGCAATCTCCATAGACAAACATTGGCTTTAGAATGGCCTGTACTGAAGAGCTCAGTGACTTTCAATGTGGCACCGTCATAGGATGCCACTTTTCCAACAAGTCAGTTTGTCAAATGTCAAATGTCTGCCCTGCTAGAGCTTGCTAGTTGCTAGAGCAACTGTAAGCGTTGTAATTGTGAAATGGAAACTTATAGGAGCAACAATGGCTCAGCCGCAAAGTGGTAGGCCACACAAGCTCACAGAGTGAGTGCTGAAGTGCGTAGCGAGTTAAAATCGTCTGTCCTCGGTTGCAACACTCACTACTGAGTTCCAAACTGCCTCTGGACGCAACGTCAGCACAAGAACTGTTCGTTGGGAGCTTCATGAATGGGTTTCCATGGCCGAGCAGCCACACACAAGCCTAAGATCACCATGCGCAATGCCAAGCATCAGCTGAGTTGGTGTAAAGCTTGCAGCCATTGGAGTCTGGAGCAGTGGAAACGCGTTCTCTGGAGTGATGAATCACGCTTCACTATCTGGCAGTCTGACTGACGAATCTGGGTTTGGCAGATGCCAGGAGAACGCTTTCTGCCCGAATGCATAGTGCCAACTGTAAGGTTTGGTGGAGACGGAATAATGGTCTGTGGCTGTTTTTCATGGTTCGGGCTATGCCCCTTAGCTCCAGTGATTGAAAATCTTAACGCTAAGGCATACAATGACATTCTAGATGATTCTGTGATTCCAACGTTGTGGCAACAGTTTGGGGAAGGCCCTTTCCTGTTTCAGCATGACATTAACCCCAAGCGCAAAGTGAGGTCTATACAGAAATAGTTTGTCAAGATCGGTGTGGAAGAACTTGACTGGCCTGCACAGAGCCTTGACCTCAACCCCATTGAACACCTTTCGGATTAATTGGAACGCCAACTGCTCTTGTTGCTGAATTGAAGCAAGTCCCCCCAGCAATGTTCCAACATCTAGTGGAAAGCCTTCCCAGAAAAGTGATGGCTGTTATAGCAGCAAAAGGGGGACCAACTCCATATTAATGCCCATGATTTTGGAACGAGATGTTCGACGAGCAGGTTTTGACATACTTTTGGCCCTGTAGTGTATATGACCTTTTTTCAGTGTTGATGGTAAAATGGTTTGTTTGAACAGCATCAGTGTTTCAACGTCATGCTATCAACCTAAATAAAGAGTATAATTAAATAAAATGTGAAAACACAGTCCAATGATTTCTGCCTGAACAGTGACTCCTACTGGTATATGAGGGGTAATGCACTTCAGTGAGATCAAGTCTACAATCCAGATAACTATCTCTATGTACCCTGTGTTCATTTCAGCTGAGCTATCATGCCAACACATTTAGACATTGATTAGCTTCCATACTCATTTGTGTAGACTACCTAAATAACATTGAATAGTTGAAAGTAACTCCTCTAACTTTTCTTACACAAGCTGTATGTGAAAGTAAATTCAGAGTTAGGTTGGGTTTATGTAGGCTACATTGGCATCTGATTTGCCCAACAAAAGACACCATAATTTCAAAGTGTAGCAAGGTATTCTATCATTCATCCATGTTTGATTGGATCTTTGGAAGTTTAGAAGTACTGTATTTACCATTAGCCCTATAAATAGGATGCCAAAATCATGATATTAATAATACACATTTACTTGGGCAGAACTGCGTTAAAGCTGTCAAATCCACAAGCGGCACCCAGTATTATACCTAAAGCGAACATTTCCGTTGCGTTAAGAGAAATCCCACGCAGCCTTGTTTACAAGTTCGAACACTGGAATGAATGTGAGATGTAGGCTAGCCTAATCTACACCTCGATTAGGCTGATAGAAATCCTTTCAGAACTCAGGGATGGCTGTAGTTTCGTGACAAGGACCACACAAGCAGCTGCTCACCGATTTGACATCTCTAATGCAGTTGCATCTCCGACACCGCCAAAACAGCAACTATGCGGGTGTCGGCTATGGCAGGTTAACACTTGATCTGACTGAATCTAGGCCTTAGTCTTGGGTGACCCTTTTCTTTACAAACAAAGCTTTGGGGTCTGATGAAGGGATGGGATTGTTGGCTTGTATTGACAGCTACAGTCGGAAGTTTACACACACCTTAGCCAAATACATTTAAACTCAGTTTCACAATTCCTGACATTTAATCCTAGTAAAAATTCCCTGTCTTAGGTCAGTTAGGATCACCACTTTATTTTAAGAATGTGAAATGTCAGAGTAATAGTTTCATCACATTCCCAGTGGGAAATTTACATACACTCAATTAGTAATTGGTAGCATTGCCTTTAAATGGTTTAACTTGGGTCAAACGTTTTGGGTAGCCTTCCACAAGCTTCCCGCAATAAGTTGGGTGAATTTTGGCCCATTCCTCCTGACAGAGCTAGTGTAACTGAGTCAGGTTTGTAGGCCTCCTTGCTCACACATGCTTTTTCAGTTCTGCCCACACATTTTCTATAGGATTGAGGTCAGGGCTGTGTGATGGCCACTCCAATACCTTGACTTTGTTGTCCTTAAGCTATTTTGCCACAACTTTGGAAGTATGCTTGGGGTCATTGTCCATTTGGAAGACCCATTTGCAACCAAGCTTTAACTTCCTGACTGATGTCTTGAGATGTTGCTTCAATATATCCACATAATTTTCCTTCCAAATGATGCAATCTATTTTGTCTAGTGCACCAGTCCCTCCAGCAGCAAAGCATCCCCACAACATGTTGCTGCCACCACTGTGCTTCACGGTTGGGATGGTGTTCTTCGGCTTGCAAGCCTCCCCCTTTCTCCTCCAAACATAACGATGGTCATTATGGCCAAACAGTTCTATTTTTGTTTCATCAGACCAGAGGACATTTCTCCAAACAGTATGATCGTTGTCCCCATGTGCAGTTGCAAACCGTAGTCTGGCTTTTTTTATGACAGTTTTGGAGCAGTGGCTTCTTCCTGGCTGAGCTGCCGTTCAGATTATGTCGATATAGGACTCTTTTTACTGTGGTATAGATTCTTTTGTACCCGTTTCCTCCAGCATCTTCATAAGGTCCTTTGCCTTATTTCTCCGATTAATTTGCACTTTTTGCACCAAAGTACATTAATCTCTAGGAGACAGAATGTGTCTCCTTCCTGAGCATTATGACGGCTGCATGGTCCCATGGTGTATATACTTGCATACTATTGTTTGTACAGATTAACGTGGTACCTTCACGCGTTTGGAAATTGCTCCCAAGGATGAACCAGACTTGTGGAGGTCTACACATTTTTTTCTGAGGTCTTGGCTGATTTCTTTTGATTTTCCCATGATGTCAAGCAAAGAGGCACTGCGTTTGAAGGTAGGCCTTCAAATACGTCCACAGGTACACCTCCAATTCACTCAAATGATGTCAATTAACCTATCAGAAGCTTCTAAAGCCATGACATCATTTTCTGGAATTTTCCAAGCTGTTTAAAGGCACAGTCAACTTAGTGTATGTAAACTTCTCACCCACTGGAATCGTGATACAGTGAATTATAAGTGAAATAATCTGTCTGTAAACAATCGTTAGAAAAATGACTTGTGTCATGCACAAAGTAGATGTCCTAACCGACTTGCCAAAACTATAGTTTGTTAACAAGAAATTTGTGGAGTGGTTGAAAAACGAGTTTTAATGACTCCAACCTAAGTGTATGTAAACTTCCGACTTCAACTGTATTTTAATAAGAGCTCTGGGTACTAAATTTATAATAATAACTGAATAAGATAGTTTTCATGGACAGTGTATTGTAATTGAAGCCTTTACATTCACTGGTAAAGTACACACTCTATAATTGTATCATTTCTATTTCTATCATCTGTGTAGGCCTGACATATTTGATACAAAGGAAAATAATCTTGAAGAAATAAGGCCTAAGTAAATAGATAGAGATAGCTAGCTCTGCATTTTCAATTGGAGGGAAACCCTGTCAGCTTCAAAGTTGCAAAGCTCACCACATCCTGGAAAGAGCCGCTGTGTGTGTATGTGTGTGAGAGTGTGTGTGCGTGCATGTGCGTGTATGTGTATGCATGCTTGCATCGTTGTGTGTATTGTACGTGTCTATTTGTATGTGTACTCACGTTTCTTTGTGTGTTTGAAAGACAGAGCTTGAGAACAACCACAACCTCTTCATTCTATGAAAGGTAGTTAAGCTCATCGTTAAGCTGAATCATTTCCTCCCATGCTCTGGTATTTCACTGTACAGTATAGCGACTTAAACAGCTGCTATAACAGAAATAGGGAAATAACTATTTTTTGAAATTAGAGCCAAATATTCAAATTCTCCCAATCGGTTGAGAGAAAGCTTTTAGAGTTTTACCCATTGAGGGGTCTTACTGTACCTGGATGGATCAACACAACCAGGCTGAGATACAAACATCAGTCCTGCTGACCTCTCACACTGGAGCTGTACTTTCTCTCTGTCGACTGGTTCCTGCGTCAGGCCACCACACACCTCCAGTATAGAGTGTAACTGTTATTATCAATTATCAAGTCTACAAGTAAAAGTACAGAATGATGTGAATAAATCTGATCCACCTACTGTATTGTGATGTGGTTCCTTCTGTCTCCGGGCATTGAGGGAGGGTAGCCTGACACTGTGTCTGAGGCCCTGTCGGATGATGGCAGGTTCTGAGCTCAGCTGGTGGAGACGGTGAATAATAACTGGAGGCAGATTAGTCCCTGAGTCTTTCCAGGTCCACTCTGTGCATGGGAACAGGGCCTCTGTAATTGAGTGAGGGTAATAGGAGTTAAGTGACCTGCAGTTATGATGTGACATGGCACGAGCGGCCCCTACGGCCTGAGCACCACTGGAGATAATGTGCCGCCTCTGCAGATCCCGACCCTGGTCTAGCTGACCTGTACCAAGTCGCACAGACCCACACCCCATGGAACCACACACTTAAAGTGAATATGCAATAGAAATAAACTGTTGGTTTTATAAACTATGATGGAAGTGATGGGTGAATAAAATAACTTTAACAGGAAATTATAGTAGTATAGTATAGCCTTTATTTGTGCACAAAGCACACTCGCTTCTGCTAAGTCAAACAGAGGATGTTCCCATGTGGTGAGGCAGTGTTTTCTTGTTTTAAGAGCATATTGAAGTGAGACTTGAGAAACACTGTATGTCAGAATGAACATCACATTTTGAAGTAGGGCTTGTGAAGCCTACCTTTTTATATGGCCAGAACCGTCTACAGCTGTGCCTCATTCTTTCATTGGGCACAGATATGAAACACAAATGACAATAGCTTGTGTTGTCATGCAGGCAGGGTTGGCTTCCTGCTAACCACCCAAATTTACACATGACCTTTAAATAGGTTGGTGTCTGTTTCTGCTCATTTCAGGGCAGCGACATCTTTCCACCTCCCCAATCTGCCTGCTCATGGAAAGGACAGATAGAACCTGTGGGCGACGCTACTCTGTTTTCCCCCTCCCTCTCCAATCTCTTTCTGGCCATCTTGTTTGTGTGATGCAGGAAGTGCAGGGCTGTGTCGGGTGGTAGAAGGTTTCAGAGAGCTAGCCACATTCTAGTTGTTTCAACTAATTATTATTAAGTACAGCCTTTTTTAGTTCACTCAAATTTTCAGTCAGTGCTACCTAACTTAACATTTTTAGTTGGCCCAAACTTAGCTCCAACTTGAGAAAACTTAGGCAACAATTCAATGCTCATCTTGTCTCATATGTTCATTGAACTAGAAATTATTATTTTGGCATCTTCACAAAAAATGGCTGTGGAACTAGTTACACACACAAACAGTGCTTTGACATACAATGTTTTTAAATGAGATATTTCACATACATAATTACATTGTGCATGTGTATTTATACAGTAATTCTTATTCAACATGTCCTCACCTGGGATTTGAACTCACAACCTTTAGGACAGAAGAACTCTGCCTAGAAGGCCAGCATCCTGGAGTCGCCTCTTCACTGTTGACTTTGAGACTGGTGTTTTGTGGGTACTATTTAATGAAGCTGCCAGTTGAGGACTTGTGAGGTGTCTGTTTCTCAAACTAGACACTCTAATGTACTTGTCCTCTTGCTCAGTTGTGCACCGGGGCCTCCCACTCCTCTTTCTATTCTGGTTAGAGCCAGTTTGCGCTGTTCTGTGAAGGGAGTAGTACACAGCATTGTACGAGATCTTCAATTTCTTGGCAATTTCTCGCATGGAATAACCTTCATTTCTCAGAACAAGAATAGACTGACGAGTTTCAGAAGAAAGTTATTTGTTTCCAGACATTTTGAGCCTGTAATCGAACCCACAAATGCTGATGCTCCAGATACTCAACTAGTCTAAAGAAGGCCAGTTTTATTGATTCTTTAAACAGAACAACAGTTTTCAGCTGTGCTAACATAATTAAAAAAGGGTTTTCTAATGATCAACACAATGTGCCATTGGAACACAGGAGTGATGGTTGCTGATAACGGGCCTCTGTACGCCTTTGTAGACATACCCTTAGAAATCAGCCGTTTCAAGCTACAATAGTCATTTACAACATTATCAATGTCTACACTGCATTTCTGATCAATTTGATGTTATTTTAATGGACAAAAAAAATTGCTTTTCTTTCAAAAACAAGGACATTCTAAGTGACCACCAAAACTTTTGAACGGTAGTGTATATATACAGTACCAGTCAAAAGTTTGGACACCTACTCATTCAAGGGTTTTTATTTATTTAGACTATTTTCTACATTGTAGATGTCATGCCCTGATCATAGAGAGCCCTCGGTTCTCTATGGTGTTTAGGTCAGAGCGTGACTGGGGGGGTTATCTAGTTTATATATTTCTAGGTTGGTGGTTTGTGTGGTTCCCAATTAGAGGCAGCTGGTAATCGTTGCCTCTAATTGGGGATCATATTTAGGTAGGCTTTTTCCCCACCTGCATTTGTGGGATATTGTTTTGTGTTTGTGCATCACGTAGTCACGTTTAGTTGTTTGTTTATTGATATATTTTGTTTTGTTTAAGTTTCTCTTTGAATGAAATATGTGTAACTAAACATCCGCTGCGCCTTGGTCCCGTTCTTACGACAGCCGTGACAGTAGAATAATAGTGAAGACATCAAAACTATGAAATAATACATATGGAATCACGTAGTAACCAAAAAAGTGTTAAACAAATCAAAATATATTTTCGATTTTAGATTCTTCAAAGTAGCCACTTTCAGGGTGGAAATGACCGGACCAAGGTGCAGCGTGGTAAGCGTACCTTTCTTTTTATTATGAAAGTCACAAAAAACAACCAAAAACGACCGTGAAGCTGACTAGGGCTATACAGGACACTAACACGGACAACTACCCACAACTAAGGTGGAAAAACAGGCTGCCTAAGTATGATTCCCAATCAGAGACAACGATAGACAGCTGTCCCTGATTGAGAACCATACCCGGCCAAAACATAGAAACATAAAAACATAGAAATAAACATTGTTTTTCAATCACTCCACAAATTTCTTGTTATCAAACTATAGTTTTGGCAAGTTGGTTAGGACATCTACTTTGTGCATGACACAAGTCATTTTTCCAACAATTGTTTACAGACAGATTATTTCACTTATAATTCACTGTATCACAATTCCAGTGGGTCAGAAGTTTACATACACTAAGTTGACTGTGCCTTTAAACAGCTTGGAAAATTGCAGAAAATGATGTCATGGCTTTAGAAGCTTCTGATAGGTTAATTGACATAATTTGAGTCAATTTGAGGTGTACCTGTGGATGTATTTCAAGGCCTACCTTCAAACTCAATGCCTCTTTGCTTGACATCATGGGAAAATCAAAAGAAATCAGCCAAGACCTCAGAAAAAAAATTGTAGACCTCCACAAGTCTGGTTCATCCTTGGGAGCAATTTCCAAACACGTGAAGGTACCACGTTAATCTGTACAAACAATAGTATGCAAGTATAAACACCATGGGACCACGCAGCCATCATACTGCTCAGGAAGGAGATACGTTCTGTCTCCTAGAGATGAACGTAATTTGGTGCAAAAAGTGCAAATCAATCCCAGAACAACAGCAAAGGACCTTGTGAAGATGCTGGAGGAAACAGGTACAAAAGTATCTATATCCACAGTAAAACAAATCCTATAATGACATAACCTGAAAGGTTGCTCAGCAAGGAAGAAGCCACTGCTCCAAACCCTCCATAAAAAAGCCAGATTACGGTTTGCAACTGCACATGGGGACAACGATCATACTGTTTGGAGAAATGTCCTCTGGTCTGATGAAACAAAAATAGAACTGTTTGGCCATAATGACCATTGTTATGTTTGGAGGAGAAAGGGGGAGGCTTGCAAGCAAAGAACACCATCCCAACCGTGAAGCACGGGGGTGGCAGCATTATGTTGTGGGGGTGCTTTGCTGCTGGAGGGACTGGTGCACTTCACAAAATAGATGGCATCATTTGGAAGGAAAATTATGTGGATATATTGAAGCAACATCTCAAGACATCAGTCAGGAAGTTAAAGCTTGGTCGCAAATGGGTCTTCCAAATGGACAATGAACCCAAGCATACTTCCAAAGTTGTGGAAAATGGCTTAAGGACAACAAAGTCAAGGTATTGGAGTGGCCATCACAAAGTCCTGACCTCAATCCCATAGAAAATGTGTGGGCAGAACTGAAAAGTGTGTGCGAGCAAGGAGGCCTACAAAATTGACTCAGTTACACCAGCTCTGTCAGGAGGAATGGGCCAAAAATGCACCCAATTTATTGTGGGAAGCTTGTGGAAGGCTACCTGAAACATTTGACCCAAGTTAAACCATTTAAAGGCAATGCTACCAAATACTAATTGAGTGTATGTAAACTTCTGACCCACTGGGAATGTGATGAAAGAAATAAAAGCTGAAATCAATCATTCTCTCTACTATTATTCTGACATTTCACATTCTTAAAATAAAGTGGTGATCCAAACTGACCTAAGACGGAATTTTTACTAGGATTAAATGTCAGGAATTGTGAAAAACTGAGTTTAAATGTATTTGGCTAAGGTGTATGTAAACTTCCGACTTCAACTGTATATGTAGCTTGTAGCTTATGCCTATCTCCAGAGAGATCCAGAGAGATAGAGATATGCTGTGGCATAATACGACACCGAAATGCATTTCCATTTCTTTATGTCAGATGGCTACTGCGTCTGCTATACAGATAATTTGCTAATTTTCGATCCGAATATTTTGTATAATGAACAAAAATTGGAACGCAACATGGAACAATTTCAATGATTTTACTGAGTTACAGTTCATATAAGGACATCAGTCAATTGAAATAAATTCATTAGGCCCTAATCTTTGGATTTCACATGACAAAATTATTGGTCACAGATACCTTAAAAAAAAGGTAGGGGTGTGGATCAGAAAACCAGTCAGTATAGGGTGTGACCACCATTTGCCTCATGCAGCGCAACACAGCTTCTTCGCATAGAGTTAATCAGGCTGTTGATTGTGGCCTGTGGAATGTTGTCCCACTCCTCTTCAATGGCTGTGCGAAGTTGCTTGATATTGGCGGGAACTGGAACACGCTGTCGTACACGTCAATCCAGAGCATCCCAAACATGCTCAGTGGGTGACGTGTCTGGTGAATATGCAGGCCATGGACAAACTGGGAAATTTTGAACTTCCAGGAATTGTGTACATGGGGCCATGCATTTTCATGTGGAAACATGAGGGGATGGCTGCGAATGAATGGCATGACAATAGAGCTCAGGATCTCATTAAGGTATCTCTATGCATTCATACTGCCATTGAAAAAATGCAATTGTGTTCGTTGTCCGTAGCTTATGCCTGCCCATACCATAACCCCACCTCCACCATGGGGCACTCTGTTCACAACATTGACATCAGCAAACCACCCGCCCACATGACACCATACATGTGGTCTGCGGTTGGACATACTGCCAAATTATCTAAAATGACGATGGTAGACAAATTAACATTCCTGCAGTCAGTTCTGGTTGACATTCCTGCAGTCAGCATGCCAAATCCACACTCCCTAAAAACTTGAGACATCTGTGGCATTGTGTTCTGTGACACAACTGCACATTTGAGAGTGGCCTTTTATTGTTCCCAGCACAAGGTACACCTGTGTAATGATCATGCTGTTTAATCAGCTTCTTGATATGCCACACCTGTCAGGTGGATGGATTATCTTGGAAAAGGATAAATGCTCACTAACAGGGATGTAAACAAATTTGTGCACAACATTTGAGAGAAATACACTGGGGTCTTTTATTTCAGCTCAAGAAACATGGGGCCAACACTTTACATGTTGAGTTCATATTTTTGTTCAGTGTATAAAGATAAGCATTATATTGTTAGATTACAAGAGTAACTCTGGTAGGCCTGAAACAGACTTCCTCACATCAAGTTCAACTGTCGGAGTAAGTTTGAGCGCCGGGGTGCACTACCTTCATATTATAGGCCTGCAGTAGCTAAAAATTAATAATAGCCACACCATACCAAACCTTCCCAAACATTTCTAAACTTTATTAGGGTAATATCAAAAGTTAGTCAAGCCATTGTTTACAGGGAAAATATGGGCAGAAGAGTGAACGTAAACCAGGGAAAAAATGCACAACCCTCCCCTGTGCTCAAGAAAAAAACACTGAACAAGCAAAAAATAAGTTTGACAACCCCCCCTATTTTTGACCACCTCTCCCCCCAAGTAAATGTTGATCTGTCACTTACTTGAGTGTACTTTTAACAGAGATTATATTTACTTTAGAGTGCACAGTGTAGCAATACAAGTGAAATCAGTCATTGACACAGACATGATGGCGTAGCAGGAAGATCGGTATGCTGAGAACCAAGAAATTGTGAGTTCAAATCCAAGGTGAGAAAATGTTGAATAATAATTACTGTACAAAATCAAATTAATTTATATAGCCCTTCGTACATCAGCTGATATCTCAAAGTGCTGTACAGAAACCCAGCCTAAAACCCCAAACAGCAAGCAATGCAGGTGTAGAAGCACGGTGGCTAGGAAAAACTCCCTAGAAAGGCCAAAACCTAGGAAGAAACCTAGAGAGGAACCAGGCTATGAGGGGTGGCCAGTCCTCTTCTGGCTGTGCCGGGTGGAGATTATAACAGAACATAGCCAAGATGTTCAAATGTTCATAAATGACCAGCATGGTCAAATAATAATAATCACAGTAGTTGTCGAGGGTGCAGCAAGTCAGCACCTTAGGAGTAAATGTCAGTTGGCTTTTCATAGCCGATCATTAGGAGTATCTCTACCACTCCTGCGGTCTCTAGAGAGTTGAAAACAGCAGGTCTGGGAGAGGTAGCACGTCCAGTGAACAGGTCAGGGTTCCATAGCCGCAGGCAGATCAGTTGAACAAAAGAATCATGTGTGTCAAATTTCTGAGTTTAATACATTTTATGTCAAAAGCACTGTGTGTTCCACAGCTCTTTTTTGTGAAGATGCCCAAAAAATTACTTCTAGTTGAATGAACATCATGTAAAGTTTTCTCAAGTTGGAGGTAAGTTTGGGCAACTAAAACTGTTAAGTTCAGCTAACACTTTGATCGAAAAGTTGAGTAAACTAAAAAAGCCTGTGGAACCAGTTACTTAATAATAATAATTAGTTGAAACAAGTACAAAAATACAAATTACAGTCCAGAGGGAGACTGAGAGAGGTAGCAGTGTGGGTGGCGCCCTTGTTAACCTCTTAAAGTAAGTGTTGAACCCTATGAACTAGCATGCACCCTGCATCAGAGAACAGGCAGCGCAGCATTTAACAGAGGAAGCTTCAAAGGGGATTTCTTGTGTGGTTAATGCGATTACTCATCAAAACATTGCCGATCCACATGCGCCTCTGACCGGCCTCATTTCAAAACTATTCACCCACTTAGCCATCTGCATGATCTCTAAATGCTATGTTTTGTTAAGGACCTTGCTGTGGATACCGCAATGCTCAAGCTCAAGGCAGCTGAAAACGGGCGAAGATTCGTGACTCCAGCAGCTCAGGCCTGGTGCAACTTCAGCTCCCTGGCTCTCCTGACTGCAGGGCTCTGATTAATGACAGAGGTTGTGGGTGGGTGGGAGACACAGATCTGCCCATTACTACACTACAACGTTGCAAATGGCTTCAATTACTGTGGAGTGTGCTGCGCTGGCAGTAAGAGGAGTACTAGGAGTGAGAATGAGAACCATCATGCACCATCCATCAGCTCTGTGAAGACCAGAGAACACCTCGTTCACACAATGTGATGCTCCGCCACAACTCCTTCACTACACAACGCTGATGGAGGAGAAGACAGTGTAAGCAGAAAAAAGGCAATAATCAAATTTGACAGGAATTTGAAGTCAAAAAGTGTTGGTAAAATTACAATTGTACAATGTACAAAACAAAATCAGGAAGATAAAGCACTTTTCCTGTTGAAGGTTTCTGTGGAAGTGAAAAGAGCTGTGGACAATGATTCCCCCCTCAAAGGTCCACTCCAGTTTCCCCTACAGCATTGTTATAGTATCACCCCAAACTGACAGACTGGACTCAGCGGCATTGAACAGTAACATGTTGAGGCTTTGCCAATTGGCTGCAAAGTGACACCAGGCCCTGTCTGCCCACGCCTGCCCTCGCCCCTGGCTTGTGAAACCCCTGGCATGAGGGAACATTCAGACAGGAACAGCCAAAGAGATGGGGATTCCCCAGCATCACGCCCCCTGTGTCTAGTGCAAGGAGCAGATTCCCCCTCAGCTACTTGTGTAACAACCAGCTGTCTCAATCCATCGACTGACCCACATTTCCTAACCTACACACAGGCGGCACAGTAGACTCCCGTGGTTCCTCACGACCAGACCTGCTTCACCTTTTACCACTCAAGCCCCTTGTTACTTTAAGTGGCAGTCATAGATTAAAACAAAATGACAACTGATTTGCAATGAAATTGAGTCAAGGATTGAGACACTGGAAATGGAAAATGATCATTAGGAGTCTCCCACCCACGGCTGAATGCTTTCCCTCCGCAAATCACATCAATTAATGTCATGGGCTATGAGAAATGCTCTCTGTGTCATACCACATGGAGTGAGGACAGACGATCGTCGGAGAACATACTTCTCGGGGGTGGAGGGGATAGATGGGATTCCCCCTGCTTCTCATGTCTGTCTGTGTGGAGTACCATCCTCATGATCCATGTTTATACTGTAGGCCTATAATACTCACCACAGGTCAGGTAGGCCTTCCTAGAGAAAAGACAGGCAGATAGTGATACAATGTCTAGTATTCAGCCAACTCTAGCCAACTGTTAGAAGATGAGACTTTTATACTCAACCTGTGTATTATGTGCTCATATCTAAGCCATGTTTTCCCTGTGCATTCAGATGACATATTTGATCATATCACAGTGGAGCATTAATTCGCTAATTTCATTTCCTTTGGAAGGAGAGCAGAGTTGCAGAGAGGAAATGTCTTGGAGGGAATCAGAATCATATGGGGATTAATGATGGGTGGATCCAGTCTCACCGCTGAATTTGATCACTGAATGTTGTATGTTCATGGGAAATGGTAGCTACTACAACTGGCTAGTAACGAAAACCTTATCCTGATCACATTGAGCCAACTCACAGACATCAATCAGAGCTTTCCATCTTCCATTGAAAGAAATACAAAAACAATAGAGAGCTCCAGCTTCATTACTCTTTAGTTATCACAATAAGGAATTATTTTACTTATGCAGTTCTCACTGTATGAGCACTTATCCATGACCCTTTGTTAGCCATTAGTATTGACTATATTGTTACAATAATGAAGTCAATTCCACACAAAATGCAGTTATTTTCTTGAAATATTCTAAATAGTAGAGTATTATTCAAACCATTCATCACAATTTATCTCTTTAAACAATTTTTGACACAGTGAATACCTTGATAATATGAAAGATTTTCAACTCAACCTCCCCAAATGCAAGTTAAATAAAGAAAATGCTCAAGAGTGCATCTACTTTTAGAGTTCTTCCTGCGGTTCTACTGTACACCAAACAAGCTTCACTCTAATGTGCTGTGATTGTTTGCTGACAAAGCTGTCAAGACTTCAAACAGAGCAGAGACTGGATGCTCCGCTCATTCAGGCCGCCATCCTTGAAGTCTCAAACCACCCTGATCTCTTCTCAAATCACTCAGCACGCCCCTGAGCAGAGCAGACAGCCGGACACACCCCCTGTGAGATGTATCCAAGCGCAATCATTTTTTGGTAAAAAAAGAATGAAAACATACAAATAACAAAGCTCTTCTGGCAGCAGCAACTCAAGGCCTTTTTTGAAAGATACTTGAATAAATAATTAGTATTAACTGCAGTGTTTACCCCAAACAAGCCTACTGAGAGACAGCAATGGTACTAAGGAGACAGGCTACACTTGCAAAAATACTGTAGCTATTCATATTATTGAGTAGGCTAAACTATAGATTCATTACTATCAAAATGACCAGTATTACCAACATTTCAGCATGGCCTCTCTCAATAAGAGAGATGAGAGAGGAAATAGCTAGAGAGCTGGTCAGGAGGAGGACTGGGCAGAAGACAGAAGCCAATGCATGCAGGTGTGCGTGGGATCCCACAGCACTCAGCCTGACCCCCGCAACAGCAATAGCTACAACACAATGACTCACTAACCTCATTAGCATTTTCCTTATTAAGTTCAAGCACTTTGAGAAAATAGTCTTCGGAAACTGGCTCAAAATGCTTTGATTGAGCGCTCACTTTTATTTGTGTAGCTAGTTATTATACCCTTGACAGCAGACAGCCCAGAGGAAACAGCAGAGAATCATGATAAAACATTTAATGGCTAGGGAAAATTTTATTGTTGTTTTGATCAAAATGTTTAAGGTGGAATTTGGAGCTCAGAGGTGTACAGTCTCACTTGAACTAACATATTTAGGAATGTGAAGTTATTAAGTAAAAGTGAATGGAGAACGCAGAGACAGGGTCTGCAATGGCAGGGTTATGCATTTCGCACTGATAGTCTGTCCAGTAGTGTTGTTATTATACAGAATTACACTACTAAAGTGGGCAGCTGAAGTATTGAAAGATTAAACAAGTGTGAATGGAGTGTTTACCTAGGGAGGACTTCTCCTCTTTGGTGAGTGGGAGGGTTATGTCTGACGGCTACTCCAACAGCAGCGATGTAGACCATAGTTTTCTGGGGGGTTGGGAGGGACGGAAAAGAAAGAATAACTTTTGATTAAAAATAAATAGACAGGGACAGATAAAATATGATGTAGAAGACAATATGACATAGAAGACACCATGCCATTTGATCACCCATTTAATATGCTTCTTAATAATTGTTAGTATGCATAAAAAGTATTTGCTCGAAGTAACTCAACAAATTATTTGCCTTTTCTTTCGCTTTCATTCTTTTCCATGGGCTATAATATCATGTCTTTGAAGCTCACAATGAAACAGTCTGAAGCATTGCCTGTTGAGCTCTGTTAGGTAGCCTAGTGGTTAGAGTGTTGGGCCAGTAACTAAAAGGTTGCTGGATTGAATCCCAGAGGTGACAAGGTAAAAATCTGTCATTCTGCCCCCTGAGCAAGGCAGTTAACCCACTGTTCCCCAGGTGCTGAAGACGTAGATGTTGATTAAGGCAGCCCCCCGCACCTCTCTGATTCAGGCATTCAGTTGTACAACTGACTAGGTAATCCCCTTTCTTTGCATTGAATGGAATGACTGGGTGAACATCTATGTGACCAGTGAGGGGAAGATGGGGGTTGAGAGGGGGGACGATAAGACAAGTGACAGCCTTGAGCAGGTTGACCAACCACATCAGCTCGCTACGTGCCCCATCATTAAGTGATCTTATTGGACACTGAGGCCATGGTGCGCAGAGACTACTGATTAGGAGAACATCACATGGCTGAACCCCCACTGTACTGCCTATGCATTATACATCATAATACTGTAAGTGGGGTTTGATTTGAAATACAAGCAATGCACTACAACAAGTATATGGTAACCAATAGTGGCTAGCCATACTGTATGATGGCTCTACAATAAGTAGACATTAGGACTACTTGAAGTCCATCAAAATGAAATATAAAAATCTTACCAGACAATTTTCTGGCTTTAAAACCCCTCTCTTCAGTCCGTTTCCATGTGAGTTCAGGAAAAGATATGGTCAGTTTCTTGGGGGTGGTAATACTACACATTAGACTATGTGATACAAGGGGTTTGGTGAATGTAAGGTTATATTATAACAGCAGGGCCAAGGGAGTGATTGTGAGAAGCCCATAATTTGTCACCAGAGGGCTGAAAATCCCAGCTTGTAGGAAACTGGATTTAAGACTCAATTGTTCACCAGGCTCCCATCTTTACTAGATCTGGGCTTAAATGTGTCAATGCACACTACATTTGGGATCTGCAATATTTAATATCTGGATACTAAGACAATTCCCAGGCAAATTAAGTCTGTGATTGGATTTCAGGAAAGCAAATTCCCATATTATTAATTGTATATTAGCTTCTTGTTGCCTAGAAACCGGAGTGCATTCAGACTGAAATGAACTGAGCATTTATTGACATAAGCATGTATGTTCAATATTTTTCTGGTTAACCTCCCATATCCTCAAGAACCACATGTTCAGACAATTCACCGCAAATTGCACTAAACGAATGCTTGCTTAATAAACCTGGTTTCTTACTGTTGTAATGCTGCATGCTTGTGTGGGAGGTATAGTTGTAAATATGTTGTTTCTGGAAGTGACTAAAACCCACTTAAGGTGAGGATGGAAGTCCCCATCATACTCTTCAAGTTTTGCTTCAACTCTCTCTCCTGTTATGTCTTGTCTACTGTTCAATACACACAGGCTCCCCCCACAGGGTATTAAGGGTATAACACTAAAAGAGAGCACACTGTTCTCACCCAATGTCAGTGGATATATAATTCATGCATGTATATTGAGAAATAACAATCCTTTTTGGTGTACAACGTGGATCCCTCCCCATTTTGATTTTCATTATGCCAGCCAAAAAAAAAGAGAAAAAATTTAATGAATGAATGTATTCAATAATCTTGGTGAAAGAAAAAATCATACTGCGAAACAAAAGGCTTAAAGTTACTATATCCAAATACATGTATTCTCTCAGATATTAAAGAATGATAGTATATCTACACCAGGAAAGCCTGAGGAGTCATGTTTTACTCATTACCTGATCTGATTCGAATTCCTATATCCATATATTTATTTAGCCATCTATTCTTTTCATCATGGGGGTAGATCTATTTAGCATTTGACGCAGTAACGTAGCTGCCAGAAGACAGCACGTAGCCACCCTGCTTCCCCTCACACTGATTGCATGCTTCATTAACCAGAGGACCCAGGACAATCAGGGGAGGGCTCCACCACCCAGCTCTGAAAGGGCCAGGGCACCCCTCTGATTGCAGATCAGCAGCCTATGAAATATGCAGGTTTGCATTTTTCATCATGAATCTTGTTCTGGAGGCAGCTCTGTAGAGTGGTCACTAGCTGGAACAGCCACAAAGTCATACAATCTGATTTTAAACCTAACCCTAACCTTAACGCTAACTTTTACCACACTGCTAACCCTAATGGCTAATCCTAAACTAAAATAAAGACCAAAAAGCACATTTTTGTCTTCAGGAATTTTTACAATGTAGCCAATTTTGACTTTGCAGTTGGCCTATCTAAGGGGAAATGGCTCAGTTCTGCCTCCAGGACAAGACTCATGACAATCAACGTCAACCTATGAGAAATACTGGATGGGAGGACCCATGGCTCTGACCTGAGCTCCGTGGCACTGGTATCTTAATAGTGGCAGTGTATACATATGATTATGGCACAGAGACAGTCGAAAGAGGGAGAGTTAGATTAGATGCTAATGGTTTAGCCATTAGTGCTAAACCAAATAAATAAGTGCAGTAGATTTATGTGGATGGAGATCATCAGCTGATTAATGTGCAGTACGATATATCACGTTCTAATTTCCTATTTAGGAAAGTGAAATCAAATCAAATCAAATGTTATTTGTCACATGCTTCGTAAACAACAGGTGTAATGCTTACTTCAATGAACAGTACCGATGTACAGTACTTCACTGTGCAGTATGTGCCTACTTCGATCATTTCAACAAAGCATATGCTCAGTTGCCTGCAGAATTTGCTGTCTAAGCGTCACCAACTAGAATCAAGATAACATGTCTTTATTTTTTGTGCAATATGATCACATCAACAGTAAATCAATGCATATCAACTGAATGTGCATTTTTAGAGCTGAGACAATTGTCTGAATATGCTCAGTAAAATACATAAATTGATTGAAATTAAATATACTTTTTAGAAAAAACAATAAGAAAACAATTGTGTATTGAGATTTTGTTCTGACACATACAGCAGGCTATGCTAATATGACCATCACAGAGTTACAAACTAAAATGATCTATTCAAGACTTCCGTTGACTCGTTAATGAAAGCCAAACCAATTAGCCTAAGCCATGTTTAAAAATGACACATGTAAACTAATCAAATAGTTATTGCATATTTTGACATTAAATCATGATCAGTGTTGTACTGTTTTTTCCTGGAAAGGAATCACTATATAGGGCCAGTGCCCACAGGCTGATAAGAAACGCTTTCTTTTGATTCATTTCAAACATGAGTACTTGTAGCTTCATCCACTGATCAGCGAGAAAAGCTTTATTTAGAATAGCCAAAGACTGAGTTCCAAAGCCTGCTGGATCCAAACTCATTGCCATAGCAACAGGTAGTCAACATTTGAGAGCGCAACTCACAGTTTCCCACTTGTTCTTCATGCTATGTTCTTACTCACCCTCGATAGAACAACTCACTGCCCTTTAACTGCACAAGGAGCATGAAATTAACATAAAACAGTTTCAACTATGATACACAAGCAAGGTGCCATAATACAAAGTCAAATACCATCATCTTTTTCATGGTAAAATACAGTATGTGACTGTGGTCAAAGTACACACCACGCATACGGGCATGCATAGGCTATTTAACCAACTGATGCTGATATTCACCAGCGGTATAATACTCAGATATTCAGTGGTTTAATTTACTCTCCATAACTTTTTTGATGTCAGAGCATAGAGGGTTGGGAGTGGCACAGCAGAGTGGTGAGGTCAACCTAGACCTCTTGGGGACTAACACCTATATGCATGACATTCTCACATGCTGGGCCAGCCTCCCTATGGGGACCTAGTGCGTGGGCGTGGCAGAACATGTGAAAAGGCTTGGTCACTGACTGACTGACAACTTGCTATGTTAATTATTTTCATGTTAAGAAGAGGAGGGGATAGCACCACTGAGAGATGAAAAGTGATACTTGATTTATCTTATTATAGAAATAATAATGTATGGCATTTATGAAGTACTTTTCACCATAGTCTCAAAGTGCCTTATTCTCACTTCAAATCACCTCACCCACCACCCACGTTTTATCAATTTCTTCAGTGTCATTAGTATCATAGAGGCATGTATGTGGTCTACTATACAGAAAAAGGTTCTCATATAGTACATAAATGACAGTGTTGTAAAGGGGATTGAAATGTCACAGAATTTATGGAGCTTATCTTCTATCAAGGACATCAAATGACGAGTATTCAAGCTCCAGGTAAGAATATCTTAACAAATAAATCATTTATTAGTTCAAAACACTTTAAAAGCTCTGGGGTTGGCGATAAAAACGATGGGTGTATATATACAATATGCCATAAAAAAGGCTCAAACATACAAAACAGTAATCAATGTAAACAAAAATAATAATAATACAAATATCAAAACTGAGAGTTGATGTCACAAGTGGCTGGCAACCCATGGTTAAAGAGCTACACATCTGACATTGATGAAGAAGCAGATGCAGTCTTACAAAGAGGCATAACACCCTTCATAAGGAACAATGTATTGCACTGTGTATAGTGTGTGTATAGTATGAAGTGACAGGATAAGTGATGGGACTAAAACAGCTTTATAACAAAGAGAAAAGCATTCTGCATCTCATACAGTTCATACAGAGCACCTGTAAAAAAAGAGAGTACAAGATAGAGATATATCAAGTTGGATCAGTGCAAAACTATCGACACCCTGATGAAAATATATGCATATTAGCCAGAAAACATACTTGAACAAAGTATTATTCAGAACTCTTGGTTTTTTAATCTGTGGAGTCTAAGTACTTCCTTCTAGAGACACAAAAACTGCTTTATACTTTCAAAAACACATAAAAACAGAAGCAGATTGCATACAGCTCATGGGTCATGACATTGTTTTGCCAATGTATGATAGTCATATGACCTCTTTTGCATCTTGTATACCCGATTTCCTCGCACAGTAGGCTTATAAATTACATGGATGTGCATATGATTATACTGATCTGAAGTGATTTGCCCTGCTGTGCAGATTTTGCATGTGTATGTACAGCGGGGTCCGAAATTATTGACACCTTTGATAAAGATGAGCAATAATGACTGTATAAAATAAATAATTAAAATACTGAGCTACATTATATGCTAAAAAAATGGGGAAATTATTTTATTTTATATTAATACAATTGCTCAGAGAAAGAGATTTTGTTAAACTTGTTAAAAAAAGAAAAAGAAAAAGGTAGGGTTCAACATTATTGCCACCCCTAAAGATTCTTATAAATAAAGTAGTCAAAAGTTTAGTATTTGGTCCCAACATTAATGTGGATGCTACCATGATTATGGGTAATCTTGAATGAATCGGAAATAATGATGAGTGGGAAAGTTACAGAGGGTCAAAGATCATGCTAACCTCTCACTATTATGACCTAAGATGTCGCCGTACTGGATGGCCGACGTTTTGCGAGCTCCAACCCAACGCTGCTATTTTGTGATTATTTTGGCCTTTATTTTTACTTTATTTTCACAAAATGTATCTGCTATCATTTCTTATAACCGACAAGAACTTTTGAACATCAGATCAGCAGTTACTTACCCCAATTCCGGCATCAACTTCGACTCATCAGCCCTGAGCTATTTTTATAATTCTGACCCAATTTACGGGGTACCCAACAGGAAACGCCGGTGTTACAGAGGCAAGAGAGGGGGAATCCTGGCGAGATTAAGGCAAAAGAAAAACCAGCCACCTCTTCCCTCTATTCTATTGGCCCAATAATAATAAGATAGATGGATGACCTTCGGTCAAGGATTTGCTACCAACGGGACTCTCGTAACTGCAATATTCTCAGCTTTTCTGAAACATGGCTTTTAGACAAGATACCCCATATGGCTATCCAACTCGATGGATTCTCCATTCACCGAGTGGGCAGGACAGTAGAGCCAGGGAAATCGAGAGGGGAAGGGGTGTGCCTCTTCATCAATGATGGATGATTGGCTGAAAGAAATTGATGATTAAAATATTGTAGTGGCTGTTTTGTTAGACTTCAGTGCAACTTTGACATTATTGATCCTAGTCTGCTGGTGGAAAACTTGTGTGTTACACCCCCTGCTATATTGTGGATGAGTAAAGCCAGTGTGTCTATGTATGCGGATGACTCAACACTATACACGCCACCTACTACAGCAACTGAAATGACCGCAACACTTAACAAAGAGCTGCAGTTAGTTTCAGAATGGGTGGCAAGGAATAAGTTGGTCGTAAATATTTCAAAAACTAAAAGCATTGTATTTGGGACAAATCATTCACTAAACCCTAAACCTCAACTAAGTCTTATAATGAATAATGTGGAAATTGAGCAAGTTGAGGTGAATAAACTGCTTGGAGTAACCCTGGATTGTAAACTGTCATGGTCAAAACATATTGATACAACGGTAGCTAAGATGGGGAAAAGTCTGTCCATAACAAACCGCTGCTCTGCCTTCTTAACAACACTATCAACAAGGCAGGTCCTACAGGCCCTAGTTTGTCGCACTTGGACTACTGTTCAGTCATGTGTTCAGGTGCCACAGAGGGACATAGAAAATGACAATTGGCTCAGAACAGGGCAACACGGCTGGCCCTTAAATGTACACAGGGAGCATTAAACATTAATGATATGCATGTCAATCTCTCATGGCTCAAAGTGGAGGAGAGAGTGACTTCATCACAACTTGTTTTTGTAAAAAGTGTTGACAAGCTGAATGCACTGAGCTGTTTAAATTACTAGCACCCATACATAAACCACAAGACATGCCACCAGAGGTTTCTTCACAGTCCCAAAGTCCAGAACAGACTATGGGAGACACACAGTACTACATAGAACCATGACTACATGGAGCTCAATTCCACATCAGGTAACTGATGCAAGAAACACACACACAGGTAGAGAAACACGTATACGCACACAAACACAAGCTCACACACTCTACACACACGTACATTGCAATATTGTTGTATGCTGGTATTATACATTTTGTATTGTAGATACTGTATGTAGTAGTGTAATAATGTTATATGATGAATTGTTTTGTCTTTTGTTTTATGTGTAATGTAGGTGCCTTAATGTGTTTGGACTCCAGGAAGAGTAGCTAAAGGGGATCCCTAATAAATACAAAAACAACAAATGGCGTGACTCGAGCGCAGTCTCAACCCATTGTTCACGCGTCTTGGAATAGCTGATGGTCAACCCTTCTACCTTCCGAGGGAGTTTACAGCTGTTATCATTACTGCTGTATTGTCACGCCCTGACCTTAGAGATCCTTTTTATGTCTCTATTTTGGTTTGGTCAGGGCGTGAGTTGGGGTGGGTATTCTATGTTCTATGTTTTCTATTTCTTTGTGTTTGGCCGGGTGTGGTTCTCAATCAGAGGCAGCTGTCTATCGTTGTCTCTGATTGAGAACCATACTTAGGTAGCCCTTTTTTTCATCTGTCTTTGTGGGAAGTTGACTTTGTTTAGGGCACATAGGCTTTAGCTTCACGGTTTGTTTTGTAGTGTTTATTGTTTTGTTCGGCGTCTTTTCTTAAATAAAAGAAAATATACGCACACCACGCTGCACCTTGGTCCTCTTCTTACAACAGCCGTGACATGTATACATTCCACCTGGCTCTTAACGAACTGCACGAGGCTATAAACAAGCAGGAAAACGTATATCCGGAGGCTGCCTTCCTTTTGTCGGCAATTGTCATTATGACATGTGATTGCCAACTTCAATCCTTCACCATTAGGGATGATAGAGTCTTATACCACTGTTACTCTGTCCACAAGCAAGCATGCAAGACCCTCTCTCCTCTCTCATCCGCCATTTGGCAAATCAGATCATGACTCCGTACTCCTGCATTCTGTTTACAAGCAGAAGCTCAAAACAGGAAGTACCCGTGACTCACTCTGTTGAGAAAGGGTAATCAGAATCATTATGCTACAGGACTGCTTTGCTAGCGCTGATTGGAATATGTTCTGAAAGCTGAGCTAAAGGACAGGGCTACCGCACACAGGGCCATCGCAGACAGCCCTGAGAATACAGCTGAGGACAGAACCAAAAAGTCCCGCTATGACCTCCACAGTCGTCAAACGAGCAAAAGGACAATATAGGAAAAAAGTTTAATCATATTACACAGGCTCCGATGCCCGTCACATGTGGCAGAGGTTACAGTCCATTACGGATAACAAAGGAAGACCCATATGGTATTGAAACTGATCCTGTATATAGCTTCTTACTTTCTCGTGTTCATCTTATTTCTTATTTTTATTTATTGTGTGTTTTAGTTCTACCTTAGGCAATGTTTTTGTATTACATTGATATTGATTACTGCATTGTTGAAAGAAAGGCATTACACTGTACTTGAAACTCTTTCAACTCTATTACTAATAACACGGGAGGTAAGCATGTCTTGGGGGTATGATCTTTGACCCTCTGTAACATTCTCACTCATCATTATTCACAAATCATTTACGAGTATCTGCAATCATGGTAGCATCCACAATAATGTAGAAGTGTTTAGAAACATATTATATTCTTAATTACAATAAAAGTGACTCCAAAATGACACAATACATTATTTACCATTCATTTCAATTGGGCACAAAATAATCTGAAACACAACCAAAGCTAACTGCAAATCCATCCAAGCTTGATGTAGTCATTGCGTGCTAGGAATATGGGACCAAATACTAAACTTTTGGGTACTTTATTTCTAAAACAATCTTTAGGGGTGTCAATAATTTTGACCCCTACCTTTTTGAGAAAAAATAAATAAATAAATATTTATTTTAATTATTTTATTTATTTATTTTATTTTAAGGGGTGGATCAGCTTAATATTGCAGAAAGAATGTTGCTTCCAATGTAATTGTCTGCATCATTTCCAATCCCCCATATTTTTGGGGTAAATATATACTGTATATCCATACACGCATGCATACATATATACATACACATACCTATATAGACATACATACTTTTTAAAGAATATACCTTTATTATTACTCCCACAAACCCTACCACCGATCCCCCAATTGGAGTAAACTAATAAACACTTCTGCTTTTACCTTCAATTTATACATTCAGCTCCATTCAACCCCTCCCATCTATCTCTCAACATCATCCATTTCGGATTTCTATTTGCCATATATTTTTCAACTGTGCTGTGATGCTTCACAAAATAACTGAACCTTCCTATTCTCATAGCTTCTACAGATTGTAAATTAAAAATAAACATTTTTGCTGAAATAATTATATTATTGATTGATTGACTATGGCTCTTCAAATCACCCAGTATTGCTATCTGTAGCGTTAGTTCTAGGCAAATTCTTCAGCCATTCCTGGACCTGTGACCAAAAACGAGCTACATATGGACAATACCAAAATAAATGATCTAATGACTCTGCCTCCTCACAGCAGAATCTGCAGAGCTGGGAAGATTGTATCCCCCATATACAGTGGGGAAAACAAGTATTTGATACACTGCCGATTTTGCAGGTTTTCCTACTTACAAAGCATGTAGAGGTCTGTAATTTTTTATCATAGGTACACTTCAACTGAGAGAGACGGAATCTAAAACAAAAATCCAGAAAATCACATTGTATGATTTTTAAGTAATTCATTTGCATGTTATTGCATGACATAAGTATTTGATACATCAGAAAAGCAGAACTTAATATTTGGTACAGAAACCTTTGTTTGCAATTACAGAGATCATAAGTTTCCTGTAGTTCTTGACCAGGTTTGCACACACTGCAGCAGGGATTTTGGCCCACTCCTCCATACAGACCTTCTCCAGATCCTTCAGGTTTCGGGGCTGTCGCTGGACAATACGGACTTTCAGCTCCCTCCAAAGATTTTCTATTGGGTTCAGGTCTGGAGACTGGCTAGGCTGGCTAGTATATAACATTCTATTAGTTGCAAGAATTTTGTATAGTAATTTAAATTGAAAAATTCGAAGTTTTGAATCCGGCGTTGTTTTGCGTATCAATTCATAAACCATGTGCCATGGAATGGGTACATCGAAAATCTCTTCCCAACTATTTTGCGATTTATATGGCACAGCTGTCAGTTTTTTGGTCCTTAAATGAAATTGGTATATGTTTTTATTTATCACACTTTTCTTTAACCATTTATGTTCTTTAGTACAGGGCCGACATACAAGTTCCTTACTTTTTTCCCCTTCTACTTGCCTCTTCCATTTTTGTGGCAATGCTGCAATTAATTGGTTGTAATTTTGGGGAGAGCAGACATTTCCATATGTCTGTGTTAGCTGCATGTGTGATATAACTCCACCAGTCCTATTTATGATATCATTCACTAAAATTATACCTTTTGTAAACATTTCTTCGATAAATACAGTTTCTTTTATCAATTAGTATATTTGAATTTAACCACAATATTTGTTGCACTATTTGTTCCGTCCTTTCAGGTGGATTAAACTGAAATTGCAACCAACTTTCTAAGGCTTGTTTAAAAAATAAAGATATTTTGGAGATTATTTCCTTTTCAAACAACCGAAAGTGAGCAGGTGTAATCTGAATAAAGGGGAAAAGGCCCTTCTTGAATATAGGATGAGACATTCGTACCAATTGACTAGAGAACCAGTTTGGAATTAAGTATAACTTTTGTATGACTGATGCCTTTAGTGAGAGGTCTAATGCATTAATATTTAATTTTTTTTTTTTTTTTTTTTTTTCATATAATTTAAAAAGGAGGTCACTAGGTGTAGGCAAAACCATAAGCAAATAGGTAAACTGTGATATAACTAAAGAGTTAATCAGGGTGATTTTTCCACAAATAGACAGGTATTTTTCTTTCCATGGTTGCAAGATCTTATCTATTTTTGCTAACTTTCTATAAAAATGTATTGGAGTGAGATAATTTCTTTCTTTTGGGATTTGTATACCGTTTAATTGGTAAACTACATGGTAATGTAAAATGTGCATTTTTTTAGTGATCCAATACGTAATATGGTACATTTATCATAATTTGGTTTTAATCCAGAGAGGATAGCAAAAGTATCTAGATCCTCTAAGAGGCCGTGGAGAGACTCTAATTGTGGTTTTAAAAGAAAACATGAATCATCAGCGTACAATGACACCTTAGTTTTTAAGCCACGGATTTCTAATCCCTTAATATTATTGTTCCCTTAATATTATGATCTAATCTTAACAGCTAACATTTCGATGGCAATAATAAATAGATATGCCGATAGTGGACAACCTTGTTTTACTCCTCTAGATAGTTCTAAAATTTTCTGAGATGTAGCCATTATTTACTATTTTACACCTATGGTTACTATACATAACTTTAACCCATTTTATAAGAGATTCCCCAAAATTGAAATATTCTAGGCATTTATATATAAACTCCAGTCGTACTTTATCAAAAGCCTTTTCAAAATCAGCTATGAAAACCAGGCCTGGTGTCCCCGATATTTCATAGTGTTCTATTGTTTCCAGTACTTGTCTTATATTATCTCCAATGTATATATTACTTGTTAAACAAAATCTCTTTCTTTGGGCAATTGTATTCATATAAAATAATATTATAAAAAAATTGAGCATACAATATAGCTCAGTATTTGAATTATTACATTTTATACCGTCATTATTGCTCATCTTTATCAAGGATGTCAATCATTTCAACACCACTGTAGACATGGCTCGTTAAAAAGGTGTAAAGTCAGTTTATACCTCTCTGAGTATGACCTGGCTCTGTGCTCATAATGTGAAGAAAAGGTATGGAGAGGAATCCTCTGACAGGACACATCAGGTAGGAGGCTGGGTGGGTGGACGATGGAGGGGGTGATCAGGAATACCCACTTGCCAAACCTCCCCTCTCCTTGTCTGTGTGGGTGAGTGCTTCCCTTTGTCAGCAAGAGTTACTCATGCTCTGCCTGCCCCCCTCCCTGCAAAATCCACCACCTCTTCCTCCCCCTCGCTCGCGCGCCCTGCAAACCCACACCTACGACAATGAGCACCCACGTCCTTCTAATGCACTTATGAGGGCAACATTCTTCCTTTTACTTGCAGTCAGGCTAACAGACGGGGAGAGAGAGCATGACAGATGGTGTTCACAGCTCTATTTCTAAGGCTGGACTTGTACCGCCACCACCACCACCACCACCCCTCCACCTTCCCCCTATCCCACTCAACCCAAGCCCATTACTGACTCCTTATCTTCACCTCTCTCTCTCTCTCTCTCTCTCTCTCTCGCTCTCTCTCTCTCGCTCTCTCTCTCTCTCCCTCTCTCGCTCTCTCTCTCTCGCTCTCTCTCTACAACCCCATTCATCGCAGGGTTATTGTGAATTAGTATTCAGTGTCTCACTGGGAGGATCACAGTTTGCAAATTCAATTATTGTTCCAAACTAGCTTATTTACAAGTGAAATGTAGAAAAAAACGATTACATAATCTGAATAAATCACAGAAAATGACTTGTATTTGATTACATCAATAATAGAGATTAAACAGAATTTCTGATACATAATTGTTTTGAGAATGGTACCACATCAATCAGCAAGTATAGTCTTCATTAAATATTTGTTTTGAGAATGGTAAATAATTTAAAGAATCACCACATCAATCAGCAAGTATAATCTTCATTCAATATTTGTCTCTTTGCTAATACGGTAAGAACCAATTCTTCCATTTGGGTATCAAATGGGGGGGGGGGGTAAGGTTACTCTGGCATAATTTACTCAAAGATTTGAACAAGGTCGTGTTGTGAGCCTTCATTTCTTTTGGATAACCAATAAGAACATGGAAAATCACAAGCATAGGTTTCTGCAAAAAAGAAAAAGGTACATTTGGAATTGTAGAATAAAACATTTCCAAGAGATCATTTCTTTTGTGAAATAAATGACAGAATTTCACATAAAAATCGCAAACACAGCTAATAAAATTTATCAAGAAGCAATCCTTTGGCACTGTAGAGGAATGGCTTCGGCGGGACAGAGGTGAAAGGGAGACAGTGGGGGAGTCGCTCCAAATCTGCTGCAATGCATCATCAATTATACAAATGAACCCCCCTTAACATGTCCTCCGTTGGACTAATGGGTTTTGGTAAAGAAACTAATTTGGCCATGGTAATGAGCTGATTTAGGAACACAAACAATTCAGTTATTAAGTGAACTCAACTCCATCACTACTGACACTAGCTGACACACTGGTTAATGTACCAAACCCCACATAACCTTAGTCTGGAGATTCTCATTAGCACTACCACCATGGTACTCAAACCACTGACTTAAACTACCGACCAAACTCAATATTACAGTAATCTATTAAATCTAAACTGCATATATTAGCAGCCTAAATATGACTTAGATTAGTGGACTTTGTCAATGAGGCTACTTTATATCGCCAGAGCTCACAGCTTATGCGTCAGGCAACCAATTGCCTCAGGAACCACACCTGTGTGGAAGCACCTGCTTTCAATATACTTTGTATCCCCAATTTGTTTTGCTTAATCTAAATAATTGTATGCGTCAGGCAAGCAATGAAAATGTAGAGGAGGCGGGAATACCAAACAGAGCAGACGGGAGTAGATGTGTCACATGACAGGATTCGAAAATATTTGAGGGGAAAACGTGAGGGAAGAAGAACAAAGTTCTGCAGGAGCGAGCAGCAAAAGGCAAAACAAGTTAAGTTGAAACTAACTAGCAAGTTCTTAATTTTTCACATTAATGTCCTGTTTCCAGCTAGTCTAAATAATTTATTAAATACTAAATGTGATGCGAGCTAAAGTTAGTTAGCTAAAACATATTTCTTATTTTTTTTTGCAAATGTTAGCTAGCCAACATTTGGAATAGCTAGGCAGCTAGCTAGCTCATCAGTTTTAGCCTAATGTTAGCTAGCTGGCTTACTAGTAAAAAATTTGGCCACATCTGCAATCCTCATGCCTCCTTGCAGCATGCCTAAGACACGTTCACACAGATGAGCAGGGACCCTGGACACCTTTCTTTTGGTGTTTTCAGAGTCAGTAGAAAGGCCTCTCCAGTGTTCTAGGTTTTCATAACTGTGACCTTAATTGCCTGCCGTCTGTAAGTTGTTTGCATCTTAACGACCGTTCCACAGGTGCATGTTCATTAATTGTTTATGGTTCATTGAACAAGCATGGGTGTCACGTTCTGACCATAGTTCTTTTGGTTTTGTCTTTGTTTTAGTGTGGTCAGGGCGTGAGTTGGGTGGGTTATCTATATGTTGTGTTTCTATGTTGGGTTTGTTGTTTGGCCTAATATGGTTCTCAATCAGAGGCAGGTGTTTGTCATTGTCTCTGATTGGGAACCATATTTAGGTAGCTTGTTTTGTGTTGGGGTTTGTGGGTGGTTGTCTTCTGTCTTTGTGTTCTCTGCACCAGATTGGACTGTTTCGGCTTTGCCACGTTTGTTATTTTGTATAGTGTTCACGTTTATCGTCTTTTTATTAAACATGTTGAACACAAGCTACGCTGCGTCTTGGTCCGATCCCTGCTACACCTCCTCTTCAGACGAAGAGGAGGAAGGCTGCCGTTACAATGGGAAACAGTGTTTAAACCCTTTACAATGAAGATCTGTGAAGTTATTTGGATTATTACGAATTATATTTGAAAGAAAGGGTCCTGAAAAAGGGGCGTTTCTTTTTTTTGCTGAGTTTATATACTTTATTATATTCTACTGTATTTTAGTCAATGCCACGCCGAGATTGCTTGTTCTAATATTTATAAATTTCTTAATTCCATTCTTTTACTTTTAGATGTATGTATTGTTGTGAAGTGTTAGAGCACTGTCGGAGCTAGGAACACAAGCATTTCGCTACACCTGCAATAACATCTGCAAAAAATGTGTATGTGACCTATAAAATTTGATTTAAACGTTGTTTTCCCGTTTTTTTTTCCATCAAAATGTGTTTTTTGCATTCTGGAACAACTTTCATGTGCCATAACAAATCAAATCAAATTTGATTGGTCACACATATTTAGAAGATGTTATTGTTGGTTTAGCCATGTTTGGCTGAGATAATGGATGGGCTGGACATACCGAGATAAGTTTGGATTGGTCTGCCATGTAGCATTATTCTGCCTATACAATGAGTTGCTCAGTATGTGTAGATAATCCTTAATAATTTTTAAAATATAACGTTAGCCATGGAGAACTGCAAAATGTTGGTACTGCTCTCAATAACATTGCTGCACTGAATTTAGCAGGCAATATCGACAAAGATCAGTGGGAGAAAGTTGTGACGGACTACTTTCTGTACAAAGTCAGTGTGATCCAGAGTGACTTGACACAATGCGGGCCAAACAAGCTGTACAAGCAAAAACACGTTGTTAAAAGGGTTCCAGCCTGCCATGAAGCATCCATCCATGTATGCGGGTAAAAGTCTAGCTACATTTTCTGATATTATACGTTTCTAATTTTGTCAGTCTTTTTCATTGCAAGTTTAAAGCGTATTGCTAGCTAGCTAACATTGAACCTAGTTGGTTAGCTTTAGCTACCGACTTATATAAATGTGATATTTTTGTTGTTGGTTAAGGAGCTAGGATTCTTACTTACTTACAAGCGTAAGTAAGCATTTCACTGTAAGGTGTTGTATTCGGCGCATGTGACAATAAAATTGTATTATTTCAGTTTATTTATTTTTTGAAAAAAACTTTTTTTTGTACTTTGTCATTATGGGGTATTGTGTGTAAATTGATGAGGGGAAAAAAATGATTGAATCTATGTTAGAATAAGGCTGTAACGTAACAAAATGTGGAAAAAGTCAAGGGGTCTGAATACTTTCCGAATGCACTGTGTATATAATATTCTATTGGTTGCAAGAATTTTGTATAATAATTAAAATAAAACAATTCTAGGTTTTGAATCAGGCGTTGTTTTGCGTATAGTTCATAAACCATCTGCCATGGAATTGGTACATTGCAAATCTCTTCCCAACTATTTTGCAATCTATAAGCACAGCTGCCAATTATTTTGGTCATTATCACAATTTTCTTTAACCAATTTTGGTCTTTAATGCAGGGCTGACAGACAAGTTCATTATTTTTCCCCCCCTTCCACTTGCGGTAATGCTGCAATTAGTTGGTTGTATTTTTTAATTTTTTTTACTTAGAGTGATGCACGGCTGCGTCAATAAACTCTTAAGGATTAATGTGGATGCTACCATGATAATGGATAATCCTGGATGAATTGTGAATAATGATAAGTGAGAAAGTTAGAGGGTCAAAGATCATACCCCCAATACATGCTACCCTCCCTTGCTATTGGTAATGGTGAGGTGCGCATGTCTTAGGGGTACGATCTTTGACCCTCTGTGTAAGCGTAGGTAAGAATACAAATGTTGATGTGTTTTTTTCATTGTGTGTGTGTGTGTGTGTGTGTGCATCCATGTCTGAGTACAGCTAGCTCCTAGAGCAGAAACATCAAGATAACACAATACAATTCTGCTTTTAGAGCAGTAAAGTCTAGGCCTAGTTGAGTTTACCCGAGCTGCTCCTTAAGCAGCAACATGAAGATAACACATTAGCCTAGAGTTCTGTTCTAAGAACAGCAATGTTAATAGTTTACCTAAGCTGCTTCTAGCACAGCAACATCAGAATAGCACTGTACAGTTCTGCTCTTAGGGCAATACAGCCTAGATCTACTTGAGCAGCAGTACTGATAGTTTACCTGAGCAGCAACATCAAGATAACACAGTACAGTTCTGCTCTTAGAGCAGCAGAAGTCCCAGTTGACTCAAACTGGTCTTAGAGCAGCACTATTTACTGTGGTTGACACAGTTATTTTCCAAGAGCAGCAGCTCTCCCTGTTCATTCATGCTGCTAGTAGAACAGCAACATAAATGATTTAGCTGGCTAGCTAGTTAGCCTGCAGGCTTAAATGGTTTACTACCAAGCTAGCTTAAACCAGGTTAAACCAGTTGACCTAACTCGCTAGCTAGCTTGGTAACTAAGGCTAAACTAGCTAACATTAGGTAGAAAAAAACATTTTAGTAACTAACTTTAGCTTGCATCACATTTAGTATCTAATCAATTATTTAGACTAGCTAGAAAACAGGACATGAATTTGCTAAATTAAGAACTTGGTAGCTATATATAACTTAACTTCTTGCTGCTCGTTCCTGCAGAACTTTGTCCTCCTCTTCTTCCCTCAAATATTTTCGAATCCTGTGATGTGAAACGTCTACTCCCCTGCCTGCTCTGTTTGGTATTCCTGCCTCCTCCCACCTCCTCTCCATTTTCATTGTGTCACGGATACCCCCTGGTACTGCTGCTCATTCTGTTCACCAGTTCCGGAGGTCGACGTCATCGGCCTTCTAGGCTGCACTGAACTGTGTCATTACGCACACCTGGTTCCAATTCCTCACTGATTGTGTTTGCATATATGTGCCCTTTGTTTCCCCATTGGGCTTTTGATTATTGTCCGTTGGTCATGAGTACCTATGCGTTGTCTCAGCCTGTGCTGCGTGTTTTGTGCATTGTGTATTACGGGTCTCGTCCCGTGTCGTTCTACAAGGTGTACCCTCGCTCTTTTGTTTGGGTACATCCCAGTGTTTTGTATATGTGTTTTTTTATTTTTTTAACCCAGATGTATTCCTGCGCCTGTGTCCAAATCCTTTACACCAGCGTGACACATTGGTTGCCTGATACTACCAATCATAATCATTTCTGCCCTGAGGATATGTTTGAGTAAGTAAAACTCCCATCATTTCGCTCATACCTTATTACTAGAGAGGAGATGGGCCCAGGGGTGTAATTTAATGTTAATTCAGTGATGATAATTCACCTCCATGTCTTCCTCTTGAACTCTTTAGTCTCTGCTAGCTAGCGATGAGTCTGTAGTGCAGTGCTGATTAGGGAAGCCCCCAGCCTTAGTTCCCAAGATAACAATCATTTAGACTGGGGGCTGGCTGACTCATTTGGAGGGAATCCTGGAACGCACTCAGCTGCACACTCGCCCCACCCCCAGCTTCATCAGCACAACAAGCAAACAGGGAGCTGACATGTCCCCACACAGGGCTTCCTACTGCTGGGGGTGGCCGTGGAAAATCCCCGGCTCTCTCTGATTTCAGTACCAGGAGCAACTACATCACAGCACACACAGGGTTGGGCAACCACTACATGGTTACTGCCTGCACCCTGCAACCTACAGTATAAGCCTGTATCTAACTGCAGGCCTAACTGTAACATGACCCAGTTACAGGCACTTCCTACCTACGATGTTTAGATCATATAAAACTGTGTGGATAAAATAGAAGAAGAGGAGGAGGAATGGAGAGAGGGTAGGGGGGTGGAGAGGAGATGGGGTGGAGGAGGAGGTGTAGGACAAAGCTCATTCTCATTAGAGAACAAAGAGTGTACAATTAAATTCATGATATACTGCACATTACATGGAGAAAAAAACCCGATTAAAGAAACGTGTTGGGCCTGAATGTGGAGGGGAAGGAGGAAGAGGTGGACAAGGCAGATAATGGCGGAGATAGTGTTTTTACTACAGGTACCTCTATGTACTGTATTTGTACAAGGTTAGGAGGATTCTACACTATGATATCAACCACTATGGTATTAAATATCAACACAAATAGAGATTGTGTTCTCTGTTAGATGCTTATTACTATATTTTTTACTCAATTTATAGTTATAACAGTGCCGCAAATGGTGCTGCCACATGCTACACAGTATATCTCTGAAAATACAAAAAATACAACAATCTAGCACAGTACAATCACAAAAGTCAAAAGATAACATTTGGTTGTGTTGGGTTCCCGTGGTTATTTCTGTTTATCTCTGCTGCGTGCCTCATTCACGGTTCTTTAGTCATTACCAGTTGAGAGCTGCTACAAAGGGATTTAAGAGGCAGCATTACTGTTTTGAATCACTGGATGTTTAATTCTTCTATTATAATTGAGCTAGGAACAGAACAGAGGTTATGGTAACTGCTGGAAATCTGTCCCACTTCACAGAGAGGTTAATGAACCACACAGTTCCTATGGGAGATGGAGTATGCTGTTCATTTGACAAACGTGGGAAATAAATGCTTTTATGCTTTTATTGACGGTGACCAAAAACGGCCTTTGCTGGAATTAAAGGTTTTAGTCTTTTGGGTGCTTTGCTATCTGAAGCATAACAATGATGTGGAATGCATTTATTGGAAGAAATTAAGTACATAATTGTTTGAATGGCAATTACAGGCTGAAATATGTCTTCATTAATTCAAAAAAAAATCTGAAAACATACAATGCACATTGTACAGTAGGTGATGCAACCACTATGTCTGCTTTGAATACATTTCAGGTAAAATGGGTCATTTTTCACAACATTGTTTAAAAGTATGCATATTTCCTCAATCCATTTACTGTGCAGGGCTAGGTTATTATAGTGGGGCAGCTAGACTAGACTGAATGATGAAGGCTAGTGGAATTAATAGATATGATACCTACCTGCGATGGATACAAAGGTGTTAGGCCCGGGTCCAGCTAACACGATATGTACTTAAACAGTATGCACGATTAAGAGCTTAAATGGATTATCTTCCTACCACTCAAAGTGCACTGATCGGGATAACAATAGCCTCTCTCTCCACCGCCATTCTCTCCAAGCAACGCTGTATGCATTGTTTCCATATAGCCTGCACATAATGCCTTGTATGTGCACAGTCCACTGCACAGCTTTACCAGAGGAACACACAAGATTCAGTGCTCCACAATCCCTCTTAACCTTTGACCCGTGCTCATTGTTACCTGTGAGCAGCACAGTGGTGAACATGTTGTACTCTCTTACTGCACAGCCCTGCGAGCTGTTTGTGTTCTGCAAGGATGGCGGCCAGGGGAGGAGGGAAGGAAGAGAGGGAGCTATTTAATCCCCCCCCAAAGGAACTCCCCTCTCAACCCATATCATGAACTCGCAGGCAAATCGTATTGCTGCAAGGCACACCACACACACTGTGCTGTCTTTTTAATTTCATCAGCTGAAAGAAATCTATACAGTCCTTTGGAACCTCACAGAGCTGCAGAGAGAAGTGATCTACATTACCCTGGAATGTAAACAGGTTCCTCCACCAACTGTAGCATAAAAATACACCATTGTAACAAAGAAACCTCTTGGGTATGATAATGGTCAATAGTACAGATCAGAGGTCTTTGCAGATTTTACAGTCAGTAGAGCTATAATGTATTGATAAAAAAAAGTTTGTACATCATTATGTCAAATCTATGTCACTGCATGTATTATATACCAGACAACTAAACAATAAACAGTATTTCATAACCTGATGGATGTCTTCTATTTAACTGCACACATTATGTGCCTTTTATGCATAACACCAAGGGAGCTGTTATCCATATACTTTACATGGCATTATAAAGCCTCTACACCTGCTTTATGTGTCATCACGGACCTACCAGAACTGCACTTCCTTCCTGAGAAAGCTAAAACAGTGTTGTGACTAAACCCCATGGAGGGAGTCAGGGGACAGTTGGCTGGTAGGGACAGGACAGAACGGACAGGCTGGGGTTTCACAGCCGCCAAGGCAAGGCAATCTGCTGTGAACAGATCCATGATCTGCTGATCTGTTGACTCACTGCTCACTATCTGAGGCCAAGCTTTTCATTTACTAATAAAGACGTATACCATGCTGCAGTAAGTGCTAGCACTAACACTCTGAAAACAACAAAGGTCAAATTACCAAAATAAATGATGTGCGAGAGCCACTAACATAATCTTTTGGATTCAATTTTTTATCTTTCAGACTATATAACCTCAAACCTAGAAAAAGTAAATAACATTTTGAAGCAATTTTTTGTATATTCAAGATGCTGCCTGTAACTCACAGTAAACATTTTACTGACGAGATTGACTTGTTCTACATCTTAAAATTTTAGAGACATATTTAAGTAAAAAATATGTGCATTTTCATTCTAATTGGCTTACATTCTAATACAAGCCCTGTTCTCTAACGAATATGTCAACATTATGAAATGTTGTTTTAACTGCAAATTAACTATGATCAACAAAATATACTGTGCATCTTTGCATGTAGGCTATGAAAACTTGACCACTTTTCGTTTGAGTATTTTCATATACAGTGCATTCGTAAAGTATGCAGACCCATTGACTTTTCCACATTTTGTTACATTACAGCAATATTCTAAAATGAATTAAATATTACATTTACATAAGTATTCAGACCCTTTACTCAATACTTTGTTGAAGCACATTTGGCAGCGATTATAGCCTCGAGTCTTCTTGGGTAGAACGCTACAGTTTATCGCATTCTTCTCTGCAGATCCTCTCAAGCTCTGTCAGGTTGAATGGGGAGCGTCGCTGCACAGCTATTTTCAGGTCTCTCCAGAGATGTTAGATCGGGTTCAAGTCCAGGCTCTGGCTGGGCCACTCAAGGACATTCAGAGACTTGTCCCGAAGCCACTCCACTCCGTTGTCTTGGCTGTGTGCTTAGGTTGGTTGTGCTGTTGGAAGGTGAACCTTCACCCCAGTCTGAGGTCCCGAGTGCTCTGCAGCAGGATTTCATCGAGGATCTCTCTGTACTTTGCTCCATTCAGCTTTCCCTCGATCCTGACTAGTCCCCCAGTCCCTGCCACTGAAAAACACCCCCACAGCATGATGCTGCCACCAACATGCTTCACCGTAGGGATGGTGCCAGGTTTCCTCCAGATGTGACGCTTGGCATTCAGGCCAAATAGTTAAAACTTGGGTTCATCAGACCAGAGAATCTTGTTTCTCATGATCTGAGAGTCCTTTAGGTGCCTTTAAGCAAACTCCAAGCGGGCTGTCATGTGCCTTTTGCTGAGAAGTGGCTTCCGTCTGGCCACTCTACGATAAAGGCCTGATTGTTGGAGTGCTGTCGAGATGGTTGTCCTTCTGGAAGGTTCTCCCATCTCGACAGAGGAACTCTGGAGCTCTGTCAGAGTGACAATCGGGTCCTTGGTCACCTCCCTAACCAAGGCCCTTCCCCCCCAATTGCTCAGTTTGGCCGGGCGGCCAGCTCTAGGAAGAGTCTTGGCGGTTACAAACTTCTTCCATTTAAGAATGATGGAGGCCACTGTGTTCTTTGGGACCTTCAATGCTGCAGAAATGTTTTGATACCCTTCGCCAGATCATCTCAAGGATGATCAAAGGAAACAGGATGCACCTGAACTTGATTTGGGGTCTCATAGCAAAGGGTCTGAATACTTCTATAAAAAAGTATTTTTATTATTTTTCATTTTTGTATAAATTTGCAAAATAAATCCAAAAACCTGGCATTATGGGGTATTGTTTGTAGATTAATTTTTTATCAATTTTAGAATAAGGCTGTAATGTAACAAAATGTGGAAAAAGTCAAGGGGTCTGAATACTTTCCAAATGCACTGTAATCATCCTTGATTATCATGCCACACATATTCTAAGAGGTTTGTGGATATTTTGGGAAGGCTTAGGTATTTAAGTATATAATAGACTAGCAAGCATCCACTTCAGTGAGTGCTATTTTAGGTGATGGTTGATGGTGAGATTTTTGTATCAGCATGCCTTCCTCCCTCCTCTTCACCTCACCCTAAGAGGAGTCACAGTGCTCCCCCTCACAGAATGGGCTTTCCTCTGTGGCCTCTGCCTCCCTTTAACTCCTCCATTCATTCCCTCTATCCCTCCTTCGTTTCCCTTTCTCCTGCTCTCCATATCTGTGGACCAGCTTACACAAGAACAGGTAGGCTGGCTTCATTGAGCCTCCACCTGTTCCCTGGATACAGCGCTCACACACTGACGACTGCCAAAGATCCTGCTTTACTGACTAAGGGGGGAGGGGGATGACAAATACAACAGCTTGTGTGGGGGAACATTGTCTGTGGCTGTGAGTCGAAATCCTTTCAGGAAAAACAGGATTTTATACACAATGATTGTGGGTGTGAAGAAAGGGGGCACATATTAAAAGAAGCGTCTTTATGTATGGAGCTAGTGGTTTTAAACAGTCGTTTGCATGGAGATGGTCCAATCTGTTTTTCAACTGTCTACACTATGACAGACTGGATTAGAGAGGGCTTTTAGGGCTGTCCTTTATGTTCTTAGAGAGTTACTTTAATACTTCCAGGACAATGTGCTTGGCGAAATTGAGATAACACACTGATATACTACAGTATCGGGGATGAAATAACTACTATTTCAAATCTTCTAAAATGATGCACAGTGATAGAGACCAACTACAAAATGCAGAGGCCAAAAATATCACGTCACAACAAAACTACTCAGAGACTCAACTAGACAAAAAACGCCTAAAACCTTCAGATTCACAGATGCCTATTCCCAGCTCCTTTCTCATCCTTCATGATCATAACAAGTGTCTCACAGGAACTCAAAGGCAAAGCTGCTCTCATTCCTTCTGCAGCGAAACCTTCTCAGTCACCTCGCAACAGCAAACCAGAGCAGGCGCTGCTGGGAGGCCAGTTGTTATAGTGATGGAGAGGCTGCAAAGGTTACCAACACGAGTACTGTGTGTGTGGACGGGGGATGAATCTGACAAGGGAGCGGAGGATTCTTATGTAATGCCCCCTTTAGGTAGCACAGAGCAAACTGCAGCAGCGAACGGCAGCCCACACTGCAGCATAACCTGTTTGTTAATATGCTTACAACAAGGACAAGCTGCTTGTAGGAGCCATAGTATGATTATTGCATTTAACCTGTGCACTTTTTAATTGTAGACCTCATTCCAAGATTGACATTTTTACCTGCCATGCATGATTATGAACCCACACAGTCCTGCACGCACACCTCATTCGCCAAATCACTCACACGCATGCACGCACACACAAACGATCATGCACTACACTTAATAATGGCCTCTGAATGGGTGGGTGTGTGGAAGGAGGGAGTGGCTGTGTGAGTTTGGTGAGGCGATGACTTCCTCATGATGACCTCCAGTTAACAGCACCTCTGACATTTGTCTGGCCAGAGAGAACAGCAGGATGGAAACCCCCTCAACACTAAGCACCTCCAGCTGGACAGGGATGTTAAGGGGCTATTGCTGACTGACACCAAGGGAAGTGTCAAATATTTCCAAATCAAAAAGTAAGTGCTCAACACAAGAACAATTTCTGTCTGGGTTTGATTCATACTAACCATCAATACAATACTAAGCATTGGCTTCATATGAGAGTGCACTTCATTTTAGCACATTAGTCTTAGAGGCATTACAATGCACAGGAGGCTGCTGAGGGGAGGACGGCTCATAATAATGACTGGAATGGAGTAAATGGAATGGTATCAAACATGGAAATCATGGGTTTGATAAGTTCGATAGCATTTCATTAATTCCGTTCCAGCCATTACTATGAGCCCGTCCTCTCCAATTATGGTGCCATCAACCTCCTATGTTACAGTGAGTGTTCTGAAAGACACATCAATCTCTGTATCGAAGATATAAAAACCAGATGCTTACTCAATTGAGCAATGCTATTCTAACAATTTTCCCACGTCTAAAATACAAAGAATGTTCTCAAGGAATAACAGAGGTAACATAGGAATTACAACATGTGTATAAACGTGTTTAAACTAGAAAAGTAGACATTACGTTTTTATTTTTATGACTTGGCATTGACGAGTAATTCTCTCAAATTTTTGAAAACCTTACACACACGAACGGTTAACTTAGGTATGTGCATGTTTAGCAACTTTTTGAAAAAAGAAATCACATACAGAAAAAATATAATTGTTAAATTCCTTTGTCATAAGATATGGATGTCCCGTAAGGTTATTTGTGTTTGTTGGGAACTGAAGTGCTCTACTGGATTAAAAACATACTGCATATGTTTGGAAATCTGTTTCCCTGGGCGTATGAGTGGAGTGAGTGAGCGTGAAGCAGCAGCTTGCGTCTCCTCCAAGAGAGAGGGCAGACACTCTCATCATTAGCTGGGCTTCAATGTGCTCCTCTACCTGCTCCAATCTGCACAGCTAGGCTCCACACTGATGCCAGACAGATGTTCCCACCACGAGGTGCAAAGCACGGAGAGGGAGAAGGAGCGAGAGCGCAGCAGAGAGGCAGAAGAATCAAAAATTCAGCAGAGAGCACAATAACAGTTAAATTAGGAATAATAGCAATGGTTCTTTGTTCTCGGGCTGGTGCTAAGCAAGGTTTGCTTGGCCTTTGGCTAAATATTTTTGGGGCATCTTTCTGGGAGGGAGTTGTCTATCAAATATATTTTTAAAATTAAAGTGCAATCTGGATAATTACATGAAATAAACCACAAAAATATTTTCCTGAAAAATATTTAGCTAACTATAGCAGAGGTTATAAAGGATGTCTCAACAAATGTATACAATTGAGTTGAAAATACCTCAGTTTACTTTCATAGAGACCTAACAAAACAAACTCCTACAGTATCTTCCTTGGGTCAAACGATTAAGAGGCAGAAATTCCTCCTTGACAGCCACAGCACAGTCTAACTAAGACGAGTACATGAGCGTACTTGGCACGCTGACTTCTTGAAAAGCACTGTCCATTAGGGGGAAAATATAATCCTATCGTCAGTCAAAGGACATCTTGAGGGGCGGAGTGCAGCATTCCTAAAGGCTACAACAGAGTACACAAACACAACAGCAGCTGGTCTGACACCATCACAATACTTCACTGTTTGTATTTGTATGTTCTAGAGGGGCCTAAACAGATTCACATGGGTCAGTTAGTCTGTCTGTCAGCCATGTCCTTTACCCCTGTTTGTGTAAGTCATGCCAGAGGTCTGGGTCTGGACCCTTGGATTCTCCCATGGAAGGTAACAGTCACTATGTGTACAGAGGTTGGCTTGGTGCTGCATATAAATAGTGCATTATTAGCTTCAGGTTGTATGCTATCATAATATCTGCAATCCATTAAAACCCTCTGAGGTCTATCGCCCGCGTGGAAATTGGTGATATCATCACGTTTTATTAAATAAAACCCTGAGTGTTTACGCTAGAGACTGGGCTGTGTAGAAATCCATTGAATCCGCCGGTGTCAGCCATTCGACTATGCGGTAGACAGGCGGTTCAGAAATCTGTGTTTGCCAGACAAGAGAGGATGCCGAAAAGTTACTTTTCACGAAAACGTCTGTGAAGTCCAAGCTGTTTTGCTCTACGACGCCCAGAAGCTTCACGGGAGTCGTCTCAAGTCAGTGACACCGACGTCCCCACTCTAAACAGGTCTTCTAACAAAATCGTTTGTTAAGGCTGAACAGTTTGAGCTACAAAAATGAATATGACCCCCCCATCGAAAGCTGAGACTCTCAAGAACGTGGGCTGTTTTGCGCTACGACCCCCATAAGCTTCACAAGAGTCTTCTGAAGGTAACCCAGTACTGGGTGGCCAAAATGAACAAAAGTTAATAGGGGGTAGAATGTGCCAAAAACAAAGGGGTTAAATATGGGTCCCCCCCAAAAAGAGCTTTCTTATATCTCTAAGATATAGGACAGACACATCAAAACATGCTTCCATTTTATTTATTTTTCGATTATCTGTTTTGCCATGTATGAACGTGTTATTCAATGTGTTTCTATGGGCTAATAGCAGTAAGGCTATTTCATCAAATCATTAAAAAAAAACAATCAAATTGCTAAATGATCCAAGGTATAACCATCTTAAAACAATTCCATATGTTAGCTTAGTAGAACCTCCCTTCCCCAAAGGCTTAGACTCAAAAGGGTGCTGTATATCACATAAACAATAATAAACTACAGTTTTTTCTAAGTTTCTGTATAACTTGGCTGAGCTGTGTAAAGTGCAAACTGTAGCTGGAGGATGAGGGTTAAAAACCAAAAAACTGTTACATCCAACAACAGTGTATTTACATAAGCAAGCTCTTTTTAGATACTAATGACTTGCTTGTTAATTATCGCTGCAAGACAATACAAGAACATCAGCATTGATTAAGACTTTGGGAGAGAAGAGAGAGGGAGGGAGAGGTACACAATCTGGAAGCCAAGTTAGTCACAGAGAGAACAAGCTGTTGAGGATTGTCCATGATTGATGCAAAACACCGCAAACTGTTTAGGGTATGCTAAATTTCATTTAGCTTAAGAGGTCAATTGGAGTGAGCAATAAACTGGGGGATATTTCAGCTCATCAAATATACAGCTATAAACCCATTCACCATCTGCTCAAACCAAATCACATTTTTACTGCAAGTTGATACAAAATAAAGTGAGAACCCTATTTTCAAAATGTAATTCAGCTCTATGTACTCATAAAACATCACTGAAAAATAAAATACTAATTTGAAATGATCTACTCAGCATACCCTGCATTGTCAGAGCAGAAGAGCAATTGACTATATATATTGAAGTCTAATAGTTTTTCACTCCTGAAAAACGAATCCGAAATATGAATTGATGCAATTCAGATCAGCTTGCATAGAGAAACAACAGCTAAGAGGACAGAGAGGAAGGGAGCTGTAGGGAGCAATTAAAGATGCGAGACACAGCGATACACAACGCTGAGACAATTGGAGCTGAGAGAAGGAGCCTCCACAGACACAGAGGGCTGAGTGAAAGAGCACAGAGACCTGAGCCAAGAGAATCACAGAACCCTGAGATGTACATTTCATGATTCCACTTCAAAGATAAGAGGTTTAAGCAGCAATTACACAGCTCCATCACATGAGTAATTAACGGTTGTATGGTAACAGGCAGCACCAGCTAATAACGGTTGTATGGTAACAATAGTTGATAAATATCAAACATCATCAAAAAGCTTTACATGTATTTTCTTCATTGTCTCAATGGACGAGGAAAGACAATGAAAACAGAGAGCGACAGAAATGTTAACTCAACTGTGTTGTTTCAAATTAATAAAGTATGTCGACATTTAAAGTAGCCCTCTGAAATACAAGTGGATTTTGGCATGGGAGCTGGCACAGGATGAAGAGACATTCTATCAGCAGATGTGCTAGCGAGAGGGAAAAACGGGTCCTTTAGATACAGTAAAGACTCAGCCCTTTGAGTGAGCCAGCATGTCTTTGCTCTGTTAGCATGCTTTCTCTAATGAGGCCTCAGTTAAGAAGACCATTCCTCCATACATCCTTTCAGATACTTAATATCCTTTGGTCTGCGCTTATGGACTGCCCTCTTCAATTTAAACCCCAGGATTTTAATGGGGTTCAAGTCTGGAGACTGAGATGGCCATTGCAAAATCTTGATTTTGTTGTCAATTAACAATTTCTTTGTGGATTTTGATGTTTTCTTGGGGTCATTGTCTTGCAGGAAGATCCACCTGTGGCCAAGTTTAAGCTTCCTGGCAGAGGCAACCACGTTTTTGGCTAAAATCTCTTGGTACTTGGTAGAGTTCATGCCGTAGATGTTAACAAGGGCCCCAGGTCCAGTGGAAATAAAAGAGCCCCACAACATCTAAGATACACCACCATATTTTACAGTGGGTATGAGGATATGTTCTGCATATGCATCCTTCTGTCGAGGCCAAACCCTCCACTAGTGTGCGTGGCCAAAGAGCTATATTTTCGTCTCATCTGACCATACAGTGCCTTCGGAAAGTATTCAGACCTCTTGACTTTTTCCATATTTTGTTACTTTACAGCCTTATTATAAAATGGATTAACTAAACATTTTCCTCATCAATTTCAAACAACACCCCATAATGTCAAAGCAAAAAAGATTTTCAGATTTTTTTGCAAACGTATTAAAAATTAAAAACACAAATACCTTATTTACTTAAGTATTCAGACCATTTGCTATGAGACTCGAAATTGAGCTCAGGTACAACCTGTTTCCATTGATGATCCTTGAGGTGTTTCTACAACTTGATTGGAGTCCACCTGTGGTAAATTCAATTGATTGGACATGATTTGGAAAGGCCCACACCTGTCTATATAAGGTCCCATAGTTGACAGTGCATGTAAAAACCAAGTCATGAGGTCGAAGGAATTGTCCATAGAGCTCCGAGACAGGATTGTGTCGAGGCACAGATCTGGGGAAGGGTACCTAAACATTTCTGCAGCATTGAAGTTCTCCAAGAACACAGTGGATCCATCATTCTTAAATGGAAGAAATTTGGAACCACCAAGACTCTTTTTAGAACTGGCCGCCCGACCAAACTGAACAATCTTTGGAGAAAGGCCTTGGTCAGGGAGGTGACCAAGAACCTAATTGTCACTCTTACAGAGCTCCAGAATTCCTCTGTGGTGATGGGAGACCTTTCCAGAAGGACAACCATCTCTGTAGCTTTCCACCAATCAGGCCTTTATGGTAGAGTGGTAGACGGAAGCCACTCCTCAGTAAAAGGCACATGACAGCCCGCTTGCAGTTTGCCAAAAGGCACGTAAAGGACTCTCAGACCATGAGAAACAAGATTTTCTCGTCTGATGAAACCAAGATTGAACTGAATGCCAAGCATCACATTTGGAGGAAACCTGACGCCCTCCCTACAGTGAAGCATTGTGGTGGCAGCATCATGCTTTGAGGATGTTTTTCAGTGGCAGGGACTGGGAGACTAGTCAGTATCAAGGGAAAGATGAACAGAGCAAAGTAGAGCGAGATCCTCGATGAAAACCTGTTCCAGAGCGCTCAGGACCTCAGATTGGGGCAAAGGTTCACCTTCCAAATGGACAACAACACTAAGCACACAGCCAAGACAACGCAGGAGTGTCTTTGGGACAAGTCTCTGAATGTCCTTGAGTGGCCCAGCCAGAGCCCGGACTTGAACCCGATCAAACATCTCTGGAGAGACCTGAAAATAGCTGTGCAGGGATGCTCCCCATCCAACCTGACAGAGCTTGAAAGGATCCGCAGAGAAGAATGGGATACACTCCCCAAATACAGGTGTGCCAAGCTTGTAGCGTCATACCCAAGAAGACTCAAGGCTGTAGTTGCTACCAAAGGTGCTTCAACAAAGTACTGAGTAAAGGGTCTGAATACTTATGTACCCAGAGGGTGGTGCGGTCTGCCCAACGCATTACCGGGGGCAAACTACCTGCCCTCCAGGACACCTACAGCACTCGATGTCACAGGAAGGCCAAAAAGATCATCAAGAATATCAACCACCTGAGCCACGGCCTGTTCACCCCGTTACCATCCAGAAGGTGAGGTCAGTACAGGTGCATCAAAGCTGGGACCGAGAGACTGAAAAATAGCTTCTATCTTAAGGCCATCAGACTGTTAAATAGCGATCACTAGACAGCTTCCAACCGGTTACGCAACCCTGCACCTTAGAGGCTGCTGCCCTATTTACATAGACTTGGAATCACTGGCCACTTTAATAATGGAACACCAGTCACTTTAATAATGTTACTAAGCATATACTGTATTATATTCTATGTTATTTTAGTCAATGCCACTCCGACATTGCTCAATATAATATTTATACAATTGAAGTCGGAAGTTTACATACACTTAGGTTGGAGTCATTAAAACTCGTTTTTCAACCACTCCACAAATTTCTTGTTAACAAACTATAGTTTTGGCAAGTCGGTTAGGACATCTACTTTGTGCATGACAGAAGTAATTTTTGCAACAATTGTTTACAGACAGATTATTTCACATATAATTCACTGTATCACAATTCCAGTGGGTCAGAAGTTTACATACACTAAGTTGACTGTGCCTTTAAACAGCTTGGAAAATTCCAGAAAAGGATGTCATTGCTTTAGAAGCTTCTGATAGGCTAATTGACATCATTTGAGTCAATTGGAGGTGTACCTGTGGATGTATTTCAAGGCCTACCTTCAAACGTCTTTGCTTGACATCATGGGAAAATCAAAAGAAATCAGCCAGACCTCTTGGCTGATAAAATAAATTGTAGACCTCCACAAGTCTGGTTCATCCTTGGGAGCAATTTCCAAACGCGAGAAGTTACCACGTTCATCTGTACAAACAATAGTACGCAAGTATAAACACAATGGGACCACGCAGCCGTCATACCGCTCAGGAAGGAGACGCATTCTGTCTCCTAGAGTTGAACGCACTTTGGTGCAACATGTGCAAATCAATCCCAGAACAACAGCAAAGGACCTTATGAAGATGTTGGAAGAAACCGGTATAAAAGTATCTATGTCCACAGTAAAACGAGACCTATATCAACATAACCTGAAAGGCCGCTCAAAAAGGAAGAAGCCACTGCTCCAAAACAGCCATAAAAAAAGCCAGACTACGGTTTGCAATTGCACATGGGGACAAAGATCGTACTTTTTGGAGAAATGTCCTCTGGTCTGATGAAACTGTTTGGCCATAATGACCATCGTTATGTTTGGAGGAAAAATGGGGAGGCTTGCAAGCCGAAGAACACCATCCCAACCGTGAAGCACGGGGGTGGCAGCATCATGTTGTGGGGGTGCTTTGCTGTAGGAGAGACTGGTGCACTTCACAAAATAGATGGCATCATGAGGATGGAAATGAGGTGGATATATTGAAGCAACATCTCAAGACATCAATCAGGAAGTTAAAGCTTGGTCGCAAATGGATCTTCCAAATGGACAATGATGCCAAGCATACTTCCAAAGTTGTTGCAAAATGACTTAAGGACAACAAAATCAAGGCATTGGAGTGGCCATTACAAAGTCCTGACCTCAATCCCATAGAAAATTTGTGGGCAGAACTGAAAAAGTGTGTGCGAGCAAGGAGGCCTACAAACCTGACTCAGTTACACCAGCTCTGTCAGGAGGAATGGGCCAAAATTCACTCAACTTATTGTGGGAAGCTTGTGGAAGGCTACCCGAAACGTTTGACCAAAGTTAAACAATTTAAAGGCAACGCTACCAAATACAAATTGAGTGTATGTAAACTTCTGACCCACTGGGAATGTGATGAAAGAAATAAAAGCTGAAATAAATCATTCTCTCTACTATTATTCTGACATTTCACATTCTTAAAATAAAGTGGTGATCCTAACTGACCTAAGACAGGGAAGTTTTATGAGGATTAAATGTCAGGAATTGTAAAAAACTGAGTTTAAATGTATTTGGCTAAGGTGTATGTAAACATCCGACTTCAACTGTATATTAATTAATTCCATTCTTTTACTTTTAGATTTGTGTGTATTGTTGTGAAGAGTTTTTAGATACTACTGCACTGTTGGAGCTAGGAACACAAGCGTTTCGGCTACACCCGCAATAACATCTGCTAAATATGTGTATTTGACCAATAAAATTTGTTTTGAATTGTGATATTTCCGTTTTGTATTTTTTATAAATTTGCAAAAATGTCTAAAAACCTGTTTTTGCTTTTGTCATTATGGGGTATCGTGTGTAGATTGATGATAATAATGATTTTTTTGATACATTTTAGAATAAGGGTGTATCTTGTCCCCACAATGTTTTTGGGGACAAGATACAGACAAGTTTACCACTGTTCCAGAGTTTTAAACTTGTTGCCCTATTAGTGGTAAGTGGTATATTTGTTTTTTCAGTAGTTTGTTTGTACCTATTATCTGAAAGTCAACAACCATTTGTCTCTTTTCATTTGTGAGTTCTTTGCCTTTCCCCATGGAGACAACGGGACTTTACATGCTTGTTACCTCATTTTTATACCCCAGTTAAACAGGAAGCCATAAAAGGCCACAATACCATTTCTTAAACTGAGATTAACTTAAAAAAGTAGAATGTTGATGCAGATTCAATTTTGTTTGCTTTTATTTACCAGAATCTTTTGGGGTGCCAATCTTTTTGACACATATCATTTTAGATGATTTGTTTTACTTATTAAACAAAATCTATTTCTCTGAGCAATCATATTAGTATAACATAATACAATTGTCCTGTTTTTTGGAGCATTTAATATAGCTCTGTATTTGTATTATTTAATTTATATTATTTTTGCTCCTTTTGATCAAGGGTGCCAATAATTTTGGAATTGACTGTATATGGAGTATGGCTACTAACTAACTATTGGAAATGAGCATATTATTTTTCAAACAGTTTTACCTCTGACCTTACCCCGGATTCCACATTCACCTCTACCCCCATGCATATTGAATAACTGACACAAATCAAAAGGGCTAAAAAAAACAACTAAGTGCCAATTTCATTGAGTGAATAACTTTAATGTGTTGTAATGTTGATGACAGCTAACAGCATGGCGTGACCAGTGGTTATCCATGATCTTACTTAAAAAAATACCTGGAAAAAGCAGCAGACAAATAATGACCTCATTTACATTTTCAAGAACATATTGCTACTGCTATCTTGGTTTTTACCAAGACTTTTTTACTTTTTTTTACTTTACAAACAAATATTATATTCAATAAAGGGTCAGAGAATGGTCAGATTCTTCTGAAAAAAATGTATCCTAAAGAAAGTAAAAATACAAGGGTTATTCATTTGAACATTACCTGTACATACATTGCCTTCAGAAAGTATTCACACCCCTTTATTTTTTCCACATTTTGTTGTGTTACAGCCTGAATTTAAAATGGATTACATAGAGATTTTGTGTCACTGACACAATACCCTACAATGTCAAAGTGGAATTTTTGTTTGTAGAAAGTTGTTGAAATTAAAAAAAAATGAAAAGCTAAAATGTCTTGAGTTTTTTCAGGATAAAAGGAAATGTAATACAGCTAAGTACAGGCATAATCCTAGAGGAAAACCTGGTTCAGTCTCCTTTCCAACAAATACTGGGAGATGCATTCACCTTTCAGCAGGACAATAGCATAAAACACAAGGCCAAATCTACATTGGAGTTGCTTACCAAGAAGACATTGAATATTCCTGAGTGGCCTAGTTACAATTTTGACTTAAATCAGCTTTAAAATCTATGGCAAGACTGGAAAATGGCTTTCTAGCAATGATCAACAACCAACTTGACAGAGCTTGAAGAATTTAAAAAAGAATAATGGGTAAATATTGTACAATCCAGGTGTGCAAAGCTCTTAAAGACGTACCTAAACTGACCCACAGCTGTAATCGCTGCCAAAGGTGTTTCTAACATGTATTATTTCAGGGGGTGCATACTTATCTAATCAAGATACTATTTATTAGTGTTTCATTTTTCATAAATGTTATAAATGTTATAATTTTGACATTAGAGTATTTTGTGTAGATCTTTGACCAAAAATGACAATATAAATACATTTTAATCCAACTTTGTAACACAAAAAATGTGGAATATTCTAGGTGTACTTTCTGAAGGCACTATATTAGTGTAAACCCCCAAAGGTATTTAGAAATAATTCAACACATTTACAACCACAATTGTTATAACTAAACTGAGGTTATATGATGTCACCTAGTCATTCCCAGCAATTCAACACCTCCCACTGAGGGTAGGCATCAGAATCCTCCTTAACCCCCCTGACCAACCACCAGCCACCATCACCCAAACATCCTGCCACACTGGCCAATCACCACGCAGGTAATCTATGTCAACGCCCACACAATTGACAGGAAATTTAATTGCTGGCAGAGACGTTGTCTGTCAGCGTACCTAAAATACATTTGTTTATTCTCAACTGGTCAAGTGGCCAGACAGTAAGGACCTTTAAAAAAAGAGCAAAGGGAGGTGTACTGTAAGTTAATGGTGGAGTATGATATTGTCAGCTACAGTGCCTTCAGGAAGTATTCACACGCCTTGACTTTTTCCATATTTTGTTGTGTTACAAAGTGGGATTAAAATAGATTTAATTGTCATTTTTTTATCTACAGAAAATAGTCAGTAATGTCAAAGTAGAAGAAAAATGTGAAAAAAAAATGATTAATGAAAATAAAACAGATATATCTTGAATAGATAAGTAATCAACCCCCTGAGTCAATGCATGTTAGAATCACCTTTGGCAGTAATTACAACTATGAGTCTTTCTGGGTAAGTCTCTTAGAGCTTTGCACTTCTGGTCGTACAATATAATTCTTTAAAAAATGATTTAAGATATGTCAAATTGGTTGTTGATCATTGCTAGACAGCAATTTTCCAATTTAAGTCAAAATTGTAACTAGGCCACTCGGCCACAATTATTACATTCAATGTCGTCTTCAACTCCAGTGTATATTTGACCTTGTGTTTTAGGTAATTGTAACGCTGAAAGGTGAATTTGTCTCCCAGTGTCTGTTGGAAAGCAGACTGAAGCAGGTTTTCCTCTAGGATGTTGCCTCTAGTCCTTGCCGATGACAAGCATACCCATAACAAGATGCAGCCACCACCATGCTTGAAAATATGTGGAACTCAGTGTTGTGTTGCGTTGGATTTGCCCCAAACAACACTTTGTATTCAATTAATAAAAAATGAAAAGCTAAAATGTCTTGAGTTTTTTCAGGATAAAAGGAAATGTAATACAGCTAAGTACAGGCATAATCCTAGAGGAAAACCTGGTTCAGTCTCCTTTCCAACAAATACTGGGAGATGCATTCACCTTTCAGCAGGACAATAGCCTAAAACACAAGGCCAAATCTACATTGGAGTTGCTTACCAAGAAGACATTGAATATTCCTGAGTGGCCTAGTTACAATTTTGACTTAAATCAGCTTTAAAATCTATGGCAAGACTGGAAAATGGCTTTCTAGCAATGATCAACAACCAACTTGCATTGAAAAACCTCCCTGATCTTTGTGGTTGAAATTGTACTTGAAATTCACTGTTCGACTGAGGGATCTTACAGATCATGTTAAACACTATTATTGCACACAGAGTGAGTCCATGGAACTTATTATGTGACTTATTAAGCACATTTTAACTTATTTAGGCTTGCCAAAACAAAAGGGTTGAATAATTATTGACTCAAGACATTTCAGCTTTTCATTTTTAATTAAAGTCAAGGGGTGTGAATACTTTCTGAAGGCACTGTATGAGAACTCATCTAAATGAGGTCACTGCTCTGTAACAAAGTGGACTGTAACAGTTAGTGAACTTGTCATCATTATACTAATGATTAATTATCAATACTAGGACATTTTTTGAAAATCAAGCCAGAACATGGTTGTGTCTCCAAAGCTTAAAGGAAAAAAAATACCTACCACTCAAAAACTATATTTAGTATTTGTTTCATTAGTCCACTGTTGATACAGCTCTAAAATGTTTTGCGTGTCGGCAATCAAGTTTTCAAGATATAGAACTTTCAAAATACAGTATGATGCGATGCAAATGAACAGCCTAATGAATCACAATATTGAGATTTCAATTTCATTTAGTGAACATTATGGATTATAATACTTGCAAATAGCCCAGTCATATCACATTTGTATAGATTACATTAAGCCTCTATGATAACAAAGAGAAGCAAAATGTGTCAAAGCTTCTCTGTTGCTTGTATGGATGCTCTTCAAGTCACTAGTGCTAATCAACTAGGTTAATCACTGGGTTGCAGTGGAATTCAAAAATGTCTGCAAAACCTCAAAATATTTGAGGCAATCAACAACTTAACACACATTTGGCGTGAGAACGCAGGAACGTGAAAACAAATGGATGGATGAAGATGAGCAAAACATTAAGAGAAATAGGGGGATCGGAACAGTGCCCATTTCGGGGGTGTAAAATATGGAGAAGTGTGGATCATTGGAGGAGCTGCTCTGCCTCGGGGAACAGATGAAGGGAGGATGTTCTGCCAAGATCTCTCCACTGGAGGGGGAGCTGAAGGCCCACAGCTCTATAGAGCCTGCTCCTCTACTCGCCACGCATGCTGCTCTCCTCAATCACAGTCTCACACGCTTGCATTGACACGTCCCAGACTCTCGATCAGCAGCAGAGGGAAATTGCTGCTGACAGGGCCTCACAAACTTTCCCCGCCATTTAGTGTGACTTACTCCCACACTTTTGTCACAGGCATTTATTGCACAAGATGCATGATATGAAAAACTTCTTCCCCTTTTTAACATGGTGGGATTAAAAACTCTACCATTCATACGATTTAAGCCTTGCAACCTAGTCTCCAATTCAGGAAACAAAATCTTACAGGTATCACAGAATGGCATATTTAACTACAACAGTGACATTCTGTATGTGATACAGGCTGAATATTATTGACAGACCTTGAATTTAAATGTTGTATCCGGTTTGGATGTCCTGTCCAGTAAGTGTTGAAAATGGCATACCCACTTTATTCGTCTGCTTACCTTTATGTCCGCCACCAGGTAGCGCCTCCAATGAGAGCAAGTTGGTTTACTACAGCTGGGAGCGTCAGGGTCAAACATCATTGAAACATTACTTTCCCCCTGAAAACAAAAAAAGATAGACACTATTGTATAAAAAGTGGCTTCCAACATTCATTTAATGAGGAGGTTTTGGATCTGATACTGCTGTAGCTAGCCTGTCAGTTATCAACAATGGAGTGTTGGAGGTTACATTAACTAAGTAGTTGTGAACATATTCATGCTATCATTCTGTCCCTTCTGGTGTATCTTTACTCCCTTCAATCTGTCAGTGGGTAATTCTTGTGAAAAACCATCTCAAGTAAACACTTGATCACAGTCACTGGACGATAACTTGGCGTTTTAATTGCACAAAATATTCCACTCTGTCTGTCCCTCAAAGTTAGAGAATTATGTGAGCAGATTGAATTATTGCTAGAGCACATTTGTCATCCCTGGTTCTGTGCCCAAAATCTGTCAGACCATATGATGGGATTTTTTTTATTATGTTCACTTTTCCTGCAAACAGAGATATCAATCAAGGCTAGTCCCAACTCACAAGGTCTCCATGCAGTAATTAAGACAGGAGACATGAGCACAGTGCTATATGTGCTGCTGGGGCATGAGCAGGTACAGGAGAAACACGTTGCTCTGACAGTAACATCCAATCACATTTCAGACCCTGTTTTGGTGGTGCAGTGAAGACCACCACTGTCACTTTATACAAGATAACATGATGTTGACACTTGCTTTCACAATCTGTTTGTTGTGTCCTATCTAGAGATTCTTAAGACCTCAGAAAAGTATTATTACTATCGTAAGCCGGTGTACCTGAATGAGACAAGACTGTAGTCGTGGAAATAAACATTTTTGGAAATACAAATGTTCAGTGGGATACTTTACCTACCTGACAAGCAGCAATAAGCGTAAACAACTAAGCCTAATAATAGGATAATGCTGTAGTCTCAGCGATAGTGCCTCCAGGTAATACCCAAACATACCAACAACAATGGAGCCTCCTCCACAGCCTGTCAGAGACAGACTCCATCGTTGACCCCCCTGGGCAGCTTACCAACCATGACCTGTTGCCTTCTCAACCGTTGTAATCCTCATTTGTTTTTGCTACCAGGCAAAGACAGCGCGATAATGTAGGTACATTAATACTTAAATTATACAAAGATGAGTTCAAAAAGTAGCACTCCTTCCAACAGCACTGTATACACACAATTTAATGCAATTTAAGTAGTGAATTAGGAGTATCTTGGTCAAATGTGATCTTTAAAGCTCTAGCAGCACCTCATACGACAACAAAATTAACTACAGCACCTCATGTTATCTGGGATAGAAAGGGGAAAACAAATACAACAATAATATACACAGTACTAATCTCAACTCTCAATATGTGTTTTCTCATGCAAGACAAAAGCCCAGCTATAATGGTCAGCAAAACTCAAGTGTGTGTGTAGCTACCTGTAAGGAGCTGGCTAGTCCAGCTGGCACTCTGGAGAAAAAGAGACTCCCTCCATGTCTGCACTTCACACATTGTGGCATGTACCCTTCCTTCTCTCTTACAGGGACAGTTTTTTTCTTCCATCTGTCAAAATCCACATTAATTACACACAGATATGCATAAAAGACTCCAGGGAAAAGCAGATGCATATTTCCTGCCTTCTGAAATAAAATGAAAACTACAGGCGCAAAAAAATAAATAAATACAGCATATAAAAAAATATACAATTTCATGTTTTAATAGCAATTAAGTGTTTAAGTGCACATACACACACAGATTACACAAACATAGAGACTATTGTTCCTCAAACAATTATTCCACTTTAATTCTCAACCCATTGTCCTATTTAAACCGTTCACTACCCACAGTATATGAGGGCAATGTGTGTGAACTGATCTCAATAGATGTCTCAGGGTTGAACCATTAAAAGTTGTCTGTAGCTCCACTTTTCAGATGAACATTGTGGCAAACAAAGGTTATTGTTGAGGGTCATTTCATCTATTATCCCTCACATTTCTTTCATTAGCAATGAGTGGATTCTCTCCAGTGCGTTCTGTGTTGATGCAGATTATATTCTGTGATACATAGCCCAAGTAAGTGATGGCTGACCTATTCAGATGGCTGTGGGAGGTGACAGGGGTTGACTGTCCACTCTGACATTGTCCATGGAACCTCACAGTGTCCTAACAAGCTGGGCCGAGGGCGATGGAGCCAGGGAAAATCAGGGTAGGTGTGAGCCCCAGGCCATGCTGTTCCAATGGGCCATTAGACAGAATGGGAGTGTGCTAGCCTGGGGTGCAGGCTGGAGGCGGGGAGATTGAGCCTGCAGTCTCTTGGGATTAACCTCCCACTGCCTGCTGTGATCACAGCAAAACGGCCCTCTGGGACTGTGTCTTGGACACAGGGCGGCTTTAATTAGCCCATGCAGCCGGCTGGGTCTGGTCTGGGTGTGGGCTGGGTCTGGGTTGGGCTGGGTGTGGGCTGGATGTGGGATGGGGCTGGGTGTGGGCTGGGTCTGGGTCTGGGCTGGGTATGGGTTGGGCTGGGTGCGGGCTGGTTCTGGGCTGAGTCTGACCTGCACTGGGTGTGGTCTGGGTGTGGTCTGGGGCTGGGCTGGGTCTGGGTCTGAGCTGGGTCTGGATTGGGCTGGGTTTGGGCTGGGTGTGGGCTGGGTCTGGGTCTGAGCTGGGTCTGGATTGGGCTGGGTGTGGGCTGGGTGTGGGCTGGGTCTGGTAGACTCTTTTATGGGAGGAAGAAGGAAGTGTCTCTTCATATTCATATTTCTCAAAGTGGAGATGGAATGAAGGAGGATGAAGGGTACATTGTCTACTACTGCTAGTGCTAATGTCCAAATGTTTATGTCAAATGCATACTGTTTTGACTCATATATGAATACAGGAACGGGGGACAAAGCCAAGATGGGGGACAAAGCCAAGACACACAATGGTTCTCTTATAGATAACCATCAAATGCAGAGGTACAGTACTTGCAACACAGAGGATGGGGAAGAACAAAAGCTGAGAAAGCCCGTTGTCTCAGAGGGTGTAAACTACTGGTTTACCTTTGAGTGAACTCTACTGGGGCTGAGAATCTGATAGATGTCTAATCGCTGCTCTCGCAGAGCTGCATGGGCTATTGAGCTCAGCTCTCTGCTTACTGATGACACTATAGAGGGTGGGAGAGAGATGGAGGGAGGGGAGTTGGGAGAGAGAGGCCCCTCTGTGAGTTTACAAGTTCATGGTTTATCCCTGACCCAATAGGAAACGGTGTCGTCCATGCAGCTGCCTATTAATATCCCCATTGCTTTATCCTCTGTGTTCTTCCTCTCCTTCAGCAGAGGCTGGCAGAACCCACAATGTTTCATTAAACGGTCAACTGTGCTCACCGCTCGACCCAGAGCAAAGCAACGCATCGATCTCAAATCCCTCTTTAAATAGCAAAAACACTTGAACTCTTTTGGTAATTAACAGGTATCTGTGTTGTGATTAAGAGACGGTGATGGCTTAACAAGCATCGACTGCAGCTTAGAACAAGGTTGGTGGATCGATCTGTAAATACAGAAAATTCTCCCCCTTGAAAAGCCCTGGAAAAATAGGGGTTTTAATGTTAATGCGATAAATACTCCTTCAGATACATGAAATAATACTGCAATCCTAAAACATCTAATTAAGACTAAGCAACAACTGCAAAACAGATCAAATTGTACTCAACCAAAGACATCCAACATATACTTATTAAGCCATACACACCTGGACAAACAGATGAGAGACACACAGCAATCATTTCAGCTGTCACACAACACATTAGGCAGTAGGAAGGGAAGCCTAACAGGTCTGGAGATTGGTGGTGAGAGAGAGAGAGACGGAACAGGGGAGGTGGGAAGGAGGGAGCCATGGGGAAGGTTAACTGTGGTCTAGGCCACTTGTTCTATCAGGGTCAGAGGATGAGGTTCATCCTGGGGGAGACAGGTCAGAGGTCAGAACTCCAGCAGTAATTGAATTCTGTCCAGGGAGTGGTGGGAGCAGGGGGCCCATAGATGAGATGGAGATAGAAGCGGGACAGTGGCCATGTTGAAAGGACATGGTTGTGTGCAGTTTCTGGCTGGAACTCACCTAGAGGTCACCAACCTTAGGGGTGAGGGGGGCCTTATTGTCATTAATAACAGCTCCCCCTCACATGCGCAGAGGCTTCGTAACCTCGTTCTTCACAACTGCCAGTACACAACCCCCCTTTCTGCCAGTCACAAAGGGCAGCACAGTAATCTGGACAAGATGAATTGGGTGCAGGAAACCACTCAGAGAAATATTCTAACAGTCCTTCCCATGAAAACCCATCTCTTCTCCAACTGAAACTCTAAATTCTTCTTTAAATGGTTTCTTGAACTGGTTCTTTTGAATGACTAATAAGCCACTTTATATTTAGCATGATATGAGACATCGACCCTTAATCATCCTCTTGATGATTGTGCTATATGGATCAGAGTGCAGGAGGATGACATATCACAAGACTTGGACAAATGAATGATTCACCTTGCACACAACTTGTCACACTGTTTGGCCAAAAAACATCTCAGAGAAAAGGAAAAGCTCAGGCAGAAAAGAGAGCATAGAGAGCAGTAGCGGAAAAAAAGTAAAAATAAATTGTTGCCTGTTTGCATGTTATTTTGGCATTAATACGTGTCACATATCAGTTTGCAAACAATATAAAAAAAAACACAAAAAACGCGGAGTTAATAAAGACTCATAGAAACTTGGTATTTTTTTTGCTTTCTTAAGGCAGCTCCAAAATGCAGGTGTTTCAGCCTAGCTCAGTGCTTTCTCTGGTGGTGAGGCAGGCAGCGGAAAATACGGAGCGCAGGAGTTGGTAATGTTTTCTAGGTGCGCCGTGATTGGCTCAGTGTTCTGTCACTCATGGGGACACTACTGTACGTCACTGCAAAATATATGGGAAGAGCTCAAAAATTCAAGCCCCTTGGGTGCTGCCATAGAGTTACCTAAGAAGTAGCCATCCAAGAAGGCTCAAGGTCATTGGCCACTGTCACGCCCTGACCGTAGAGAGCGTTTTATGTCTCTATTTTGGTTTGGTCAGGGTGTGATTTGGGTGGGCAGTCTATGTTCTATGTTTTTCTATTTCTATGTGTTTGGCCGGGTGTGGTTCTCAATCAGAGGCAGCTGTCTATCGTTGTCTCTGAGAACCATACTTAGGTAGCCTTTTTTAAATTATTTTCCGTGTGTGTTTGTGTGCACCTCGGTTGCGTCACGTTCTTTGCTGTTTACCTGTTTCTTTTTTGGTTGTTTCGGTTTCACTTTCATTAAAAGATGTGGAACTACATGCACGCTGCGCCTTGGTCAATTTATGACAGGGAGTTTGAGGATAGCGAGCGTGACAGCCACAGATCAAATGATGTCAAATCACATTATATCTACCGTAGCTTTGATTGGACTTAGCTAGCAAGCTAGCAGTTATCATCATGAATCAAGGCTACAATCTACTGGCAAATCCTTTTCAATCCTTGTTATATGAAGAGAAATAATGAAGAGAAATTATAGAAAAAACGTATCGGTGCTCATCGGCCATTGGACTTAAACATTACACAACAAGTTGGAAATCGCAAATTCAACAATGAGTGGTTTGGAAGGAATCAGCGGCTAACTGCAAGCATTGCAAAGCAATCACTAGCCTGCTATTCAGTGGAGTGGGTGTGTGATCCAAGTCTGGGTTTAAGGGTCTCTCTTAAGCTTAAAAAGATAGACATTCAACACTGGCCATGCTGTCAATCCAGCATGACTTCTGCTACATTCAAAACAACTGGAAACTAGGAACTGGGAAATGTTAGACTTCAGTGAGTTCAAGACAACTGGGAACTTAGCTCCATCTAGAAATATAAGTTTTGAACGGTCATCCAACTCAGAATTGCAAGTTGGGAACTCGGGTCTCTTTCTAGAGCTCCGACCTGAAGTCACTGACATCACGATTTTACCTTGTTTTTTTTCAGAGTTCCCAGTTGTCTTGAAAGCACCATAAATCCAGAGAATGGCAGACTTTGATTACAAAATCCTGTTCAAGTGAGTACAGCACAACAAGGTGTGTCCAAAAATGTCTAGTATGCTGCTGCATAAATGATGTAATATGCCAGGGAGATAGGTATACTCTAGCTAAGAAAGTAATACTTAGTGTATGTTGTGTAGTAAGCTGTTAGTAGCCCATGTGCCTCACCCTAATAATTTGGTCCATTTTCCCCTCATAACTTAGCCTACTGTTCTGACTTGGTGGTGCACATGTAGCCTATAGCCTGTTTTAGACACATGTCATTATTGAATATTGTAAGAGCTTTCATAGTCCTCTATATGCCCCCTGAATGACCCATGTTCTGTATTCTGTCGCTGTACATTTCAAAAGTTCTGAACAAATAGTTATATTGACTACGTCCATCTTAGCTCGCTCATCAATGTCTTAATCGTTGTCACACCCTGACCTGAGATATCTCTGTTTTCTTTATATTTTGGTTAGGTCAGGGTGTGACTAGGGTGGGTACGTTAGTTTTTTATTGTTTAGGTTTTTTTGTAAGTCTAGGGTTTTTGTAGGTCTAGGTATTTGTATGTCTATGGTGGCCTGATATGGTTCCCAATCAGAGGCAGCTGTTTATCGTTGTCTCTGATTGGGGATCATATTTAGGTAGCAGTTTTCCTTTTGATGTTCGTGGGTTCTTGTTCTATGTTTAGTTGCCTGTCTGCACTACTCATATTAGCTTCACGGTTCGTTTTGTTATTTTGTTCGTTTGTTCAAGGGTTCGTTCTTATAATAAAGAAGAATGTACGCTTACCACGCTGCGCCTTGGTCTCAGTCGTATGACGAACGTGACAATCGTCCCCTTATTCCATAGTTTGTACATCCCAATTGTCCGTAGAAACCACATTTGTTTAAGCAAAATCAGCCATATCAGCTATGTTTTTTAAAAGGTAGTAAATGAGGCTGAATGAACTGTTTCGCTGCCAGACAAGGCTCTGCTGATAGCCAGCTGTAGCGATGGTTACGGTGTTGGTTACGGTGTTGGGACTCTGCTGTTGGGACAGCTTTATGTAAGCCCTAACAGTTTGTGGGCACCGTTTGTCACCGTTATAGTGCAATTAATGTATTGTTTAGTGTTGTGTTGTGTAGTGGCTTTGCTGGCATGCATACATTTTTTGGGGAGTTTGCCCCACCAAGATTTACCTGCGAAAAATTGCCACTAATAGATACAATGCTCAAGTGAGTCAATGCTTAACTCTGCTGGAGTTGGATCCGACCTCCATCACCAAAGTAGCGGTCTATTGGTCTATTGGATGCCTAAAGGAAACGAGTGGAGGATGAGTGACTGAGACTTGCTCTACACACGTACACAATGCATATAAATGCCATTAGAGCCATTTGGTGAAAACAAGAAGTGACATATGCTGTAATTTGCTGGCCATTGTTATCATTGGGCAGTGTGCTTAACTCTCTGCTGGTGCAATTAGCAGACTCAGCTTCCCTGCCATTCAGAGCTCCGCATCAGCTCACTGCCCGAATAATGCTAGAACATCTAAATGCAGAGGGCCTAAAGGGTAATACGCTAATTACAGTATAGCGAGTATAGCTTTTTTATCTTTGATTGATAATTGATCAACTGTTTCATGATCATTTTGATCCAAATTGAGCAAGTTGCCAGAGAGTTTGTACCAATGAAATCCAATGCTCCGCTTGTTTCCCACTCTAAGGACTGCCCACTACCTCCAAACGTGCCTATTTTTAACTCAGCCTGCCTCCTACACAGAAGAGGAGGGTGGAGTGGCTCGTGGAACCACAGCTCCAGGAGCCACATGGCCAAAGGAAAAACAGATCTGGCACTACGAAGCATCAACTAGGACACAACACAACATCCAAAGTCAACAACTCGAGAGCACTAAGCATGAAGAGGCACCAGTTCAAGAGTTACATCACAGAGGAATGTGAAACACCAGTTTACATGAATATTTAATCACATTAACACCTTTCTTTTCATTGCACTCACCTAACCACAACCAGACTTTAACCTGCTCTGCAGACAGCTATCTAGTTATACACTACACTGAGCTCCAGTCTCTTTTGTTCATTTTGTGCATCATCATGTCACCATAATTCATAGGGACATGAATGATCACAGGGTCAACATATGATCATCATAACTTTCCCACTCCCTTATTCTACTGTATTATTGATTGTATGTTTGTTTATTCCATGTGTAACTCTGTGTTGTTGTATGTGTCGAACTGCTTTGCTTTATCTTGGCCAGGTCGCAGTTGCAAATGAGAACTTGTTCTCAACTAGCCTACCTGGTTAAATAAAGGTGAAATAAAAACTAAAAAACATGGGAACCATGTCAATTACAGTTTACAAATTTACCAATACTAAACAACTGGTATTTCAGAGATGTATAAAAGTCCTAGATGTATATAATTCCTATATAACACCTGAAGCTATTATATAGGAATTATCCACTCACTCTTAAACACTGTAAAAAAAATTAAAAACATTTTTTGAAAAAAGGACTCCAAACCCTAAACAAAACAAATAAGAACAGCAATCTCTGTAAATGTTCAAATCCCCATGTCCTAAAATCAACCGCTCCTCTTGTTTTTCCTGGTGGAAGTGTATTTCTTTGGTTTCCAACACCATACTGTAGCATCAGCTAACCAGGTGTAGTATGGTTCAGTCTGACTGAGGCTTGGGGGGGGGGGGTATGGAATTAGTAGAAGCCTAGAGTATGATTCCTGCATTTCTCTCAATGTTGAGGACTCTTTTCACCATACCAATGCTTGCGAAAACAGTCAAGCTCATTCTAAGCTTGTTAGTCACCCTGGATGCGATCTTGCTAGCTGGGGCTTTCAACACTTTCTTCTGGTAGCTCTACACACACACCTACTCACCACCATGAAAGCATTTTTGCAAATGCACATGCTCATGCACAGTAACTGGCATTAACAGGTACTTGTATGTAACAGGCACAAGCATATTCAACACCTTAGACAAAGAAAAAACATATGGTAAACGGAGCAAAGAGAAATCTTTTTGACATGTATCTCTGCAGTACAAGGAGCTCAACATACAGAACGAGGTAAATAACAACACAGGACTGAAATCCATAATTACTCTTTTTATCATACTTACTTTATACGAAAGGTTATAGTGTTGCGCTGCCATTTGGTTGGATTGTGGAGGAGCACACTAACGGGGAATGTGAGTGCCGCTAAAAGTCTCAGTAGACATTCATTTTGAGGAGGAAAATGTAGATACAAAATTAATACATGTAGGCCTATACATCATGCAAAAAACATTTGGAGAAATGCATCATTGAAAGAGAGAAAAAAGAAGCGTATATCTATTTAAGACACCATATCATTTTAATCCAGCGATGAATAAAATCTCTATGTACACAGTGCCAGGATTTTTGCAGCAAAGAAATACACTTGGTACAAGTGCACTCAAAACAGCTAGTCCTCCAAAAGTCACAATATCGGGAAAGATTATATTTCAAAGCTATAACTGCCTGAAGACAATTAAATAAGGTCTCTGAGAGCTGTCTGATATCCATCCCTCTGAGAGGGATATTCTAAATATAAACATATATTGGAAATGGGTTTTTAGTTTGACTCCAGGCAGGTATATGGTTCCTATGGCAACCTTTTTTTCATTTGTGATAATAAGGAGGGGGGGGGGGGGGGGGGGACAGTGTGGAACACTACCACATCTTTTACATTTGCACTGCTGAAACAAAACAGTGTGATCTCAACGTGATCTCTGGACAATTAATGTCAGGATAAGAGCGTCTGCTAAATGACTTAAATGTAAATGTAAATGTAAAATTCAGCCCCCGCCCCACCTGTATGTCGTAGCCCCTTATAATAATGACAATAATTAACACAGTCTTGCTGCTTTAGACAGGAAAAAAGTGAGTCATGAGTAATTAGTACATACTGTGTCTATAACTAAGTAAATAGTCTGGAAAATTACCCCAAGACTTTTCTTTCCCAAAACCCCCTTCTGTTTGCCTATCAGAGGTGTCAGAGCTGTTCACAGGCACTGTGTGCTTCACCAGCCTGGATGCCTTCCATGTTCTCTATATCATGATTCATGAATGCTTCTGATGCACTATACAGTGGGAAAGTGTCAATTATTCCCACATTTGCTTGTGCCCTCTGTTTACTCATGTCTGTGTAGGAAGATGCCATTGACACCATTCATGGACAGCCACCAGAAGACATCTACATACTGTCTTAGAGTGTACTGTAGGGTGGCGGAGCTTAGTGTCTATCCGAGGAGGGGCAGTGCAGTCTGTGCCTGTGTGTGTGGCCTGAACCAGGTCCAGCCTGCCAGTTCACAGGGAAGGATTTTTCAGTATGTCTCTGGGAGTCTCTGGTTTCAGTGGGCGATGCTGGGTGTTGGGAGACTAGGAGAGAGGAGTGACCAGGGCTTGGAAGCTTGACGTATTCAAACCAGACAAGCACAGTCTGTGTTCATATACTGTATCACCAGCCCACCAGTCTGACAATCAGGGCCATGTGATCAGAAAGGCGCTGAGTAGTTCAAGGAGCACTCATCTCACCTAACAGGAGGTAGAGAGCTAAGAGGTCAGTGCATGACTGAAGTCATGGCTGAGTAAAAACAAAACGTAAACACTGTAAAAATTTACCTATTTACACAACAGTAAATGGGTAAAACACGAAAAGACTTAGAGGTTCTCTCTCTTGTTTTTTTTAACCCCTTCAATCTCAACCTCAAAAAGAAACTGCAATAAAACTATTGAGAGAAGAACGGAAAGCCTTAGTTCGGAGGACAGGATCAAAATGATCCTCCCCGTGGCATGACATTCATTTAGTAAGTGTTGATATATCAGGGCTTCCGAGTGGCGCAGCGGTCTAAGCTACTGCATCTCAGTGCTAGAGGCGTCACTACAGACCCCGGTTCGATTCCCGGCTGTATCACAACCGGCCGTGATTGGGAGTCCCATAGGATGGCGCACAATTGGCCCAGTGTCGTCCAGGTTAGGGTTTGGCCGGGGTAGGCCGTCATTGTAAGTAAGAATTTGTTCTTAACTAACTTGCCTAGTTAAATAAAGCTTAAATAAAAAAATAAAAAATAAAAAATGTAAACAAATATATGTAAAGCCCTGTTGAGAGGAAGACACAGGGCAGAATGACACAGATTTCACAATACTGAAAGTGTTATCAGACGAGATGCAGGTTTATGGTTCAAGGGTCCATTCATACAGAGAATGCTCTCCCTCTCCGCCTGCCTGACACACTGATAAAGACACAACAAACAAAGCAGCTCCACACACAGCTCCATTCTGGCCTCTCCCCACGGGTGTCATATATCATCCTACTGAACACTCCACAAGCAGAATCTCCTTTAACCTCCACCATTCATTTGAATAAAGCATCCTTTACGAAATTCTAAGATAAGTACATGAAAACAGAGCGATATGTGAGGTCAGGCATAACAGATAGATTATCGAACTGACACTGATCTGAAGGTCTGAACCCCATTCAAAACACAATTAACCACCAAAGCACATAATCTTAGCAGATGTGTCCTTTTCATCCTTGTTTGACTGTCATCCATAACCTGTCTACCTCTGACGGACCCAGGCATACTTGACCCTGGGGAGTCGGTAGCTGCAGGCAGAAGTCATCTTATCCTGGATTTACATAGATAAATGCAAAGCAATAATTCTGGGGTCAACCAGTGGCCTGAGTCTTGACCTGATGTCTGCTCTGCTGCTATCTAATGGTCCACTCTGGCCATTAACCATACTGACAAGAGCTTAGCTGTCTTATGTGGTTGTTCCACAACCAAGAGTCGACTACCTGATAATGTATTGTACTGAACTGAAATGATGCCCAGTTCTCAGTCTCTACATTACAAAAATCTGTCCTTTTTTAAACAGTAGCAACCCAAAAAATAAGGTCCAGTGTGTTCAGCACAAAGCTGCACAGATGCACAGGATCAGCCTAGTGGCAAATACGAGGAATCAACCACTTAGGGTTATATCCACATCCAGGCTGAAAGACACTCCAACATACACAGACACAAATCCTGTTGAGCTGAGCAGAGATACCCTACATACTACCAGCCCTCCAAGGCACAATTAGGATTTCACGGGAGGGAGAAATCCACATTCCAGCACAAGTCCTTTCTTCCTCTTCAATATCAACTTTTTACTCAAGGAAGAACCTAATGCACCACTCAATAGGATTTGAATAAAGAAATAAAAACAAAGCCAGAAAAAAACGATCATTTTCAAACTAGGTATTCATGGTTGACTGAAGAAAAGAAGAAAAACTGTCTTCCAGTTTCAATCATTTCCCCAATTCTATACAATATGAAAAGAAGCAACCACTGGTGGTTTGTGTGAAGTGTGTAACTCAGCCATGTTGACTGAGATGAAGATCCTGTATGGATCGCTACAAACAGCTGCTCTTCTACCATCTCTCAGTGTCCTAGACGAAGTACAGTACTAGAGTAAGAGGCCAACATTTTAACACAGCAAAGAGCTGGCTGACAAGAGTTGTGGAGGAATAGCTACATTATGAACAGGAAAGCAATTGGAGGAAATATTTGACAGAACATGTCCACAACATACAAAAGCAGTTAAAGGTTTAAAATAGGAAAATAATGAGGGTGTTTTCACACTTGGTCCCTTTCAGCCAATTCTTGGGAACTCAGTGCAGTTCCCTTATTTTTTTGTGTAGTGTGAACACTCCAAAGGAACTCAGACGCTCAAAAGAGTCCCCGAAGAGAACCGAACTGAGACCATCTCGAGAGGTGGTCTGAGTTCAGTTCACTTGAATTCCTTAGTCCAGTTCCCTTTTTTAGGGCAATGTGAACACAAAGATCCCCAGGTTCACTTGTCATTATTCCCGCACCCCACACTAGATTACTGCAACACCGTTTCCCCTGCCATAAAAAATGTGTGCTGTTTTTGGATATTGATTAGCAATTGTCAAGGATGCACAGACATTACAAAATATGTGTGGAGTTTTGTACTGACACAATGTTCAGGTTATGTGATATTTAGGCTAAGAGAGCTCCATAAGCTGTTTATTCGATTGTGGGGTTTGAATAGTGTGAGAAGACAACAAATATTATTTGGTCACAGCATAGGGTACAAAATCAATGCTTAATCTTAAAGGGGCAGTAGCCTATATTGGGTGTACAATTTTCAATTACAGCATTATTTGTTCTGCAGTTATTCTTCTGATATTTATTATGTTACCAATAATATTTACATGTTAATATTCACTTCTGATTATCATTATTATGTCTCATCTTTTAACTAAATGCAATCTATTGCTTCCAAAATGTAAGTAGGTTTATCTAGCTGTCTCATAATATGTTCTGATAGAATGGCTGGTCCTGCACTTTGTAAAAACCCAGCGTGCATTGAGTGAATATTGGAAAAAGTTCTTGGTTCCTTTCTAAACATAACAATGTGAATGCAAAGAGGACTCGGACCACAAAATAGGTGAAGTGAACTGGCAAAAGAGTTGAGTACTCATTCAAAGGCAAGGGCAGTGTGAATACAAAGAGAACCAAGGTATTTTGCTTTTTTTCCCACCCCAGATTTCACTTTAAAGAGGACTGAGATGGGTTCTTTTAAAGAGGACTATATGTGAAAACACCCTGAAATGAAGAATGACAGTTCTCATGATGTGATCACTGCATTCTACTAGGGACATGCATTAATTAACTAAGGTTAGAACAAGTATTTTTCAGATTCACTCTGACAGTATAATCAGCTTAATTTGATATAGCCAATAAACCCAATGCACCCTAGAAAATAAAGAGTAAATTGATGCAATTAAGAACAATAATTTCCTTTTAACAGCTTTCGAGAAACAATGTTTTTTTACTGACAGTGACATCAGCTTTTTGATAAGAGCATGAGAAGAAAAAATTCCCTAATTTACTATGAAGATCTCAACATCTATTACACTGTGAAGTGACTTTGATGCTAACACTATCAGATGAAATTATGACAATAAATGGGGAATGCAACATGGGATAGTCACTAGCTGATGAGGAAATGCCTGGCAGCAAAGCCTGGACGTAGCACATCGCAGCACATAAGGGCTCAGTTTTGGATCAGTTACTTTGTTGTGACCAAGGCTTCCCAAGTGTCCAGACAGTGGAGCCGAGATTGAAAAGACCACATTGTAGCTGTCACTACCGATTCCGGCCCAGAGCTATTACCCTGCCTGGAGAAAAGGTTAAGAACATCCTCCACTTGAGAAGTGCCAAAACCTATTGACAGATGTGCGCTGGCATACAGAAAAATCATGCCTGCACTGTGGTTATGCCTCAGTTTTCTAACTATTGATATAACTTCTCATAACATTTACCGAACAAAAAACCTCAAAGCATCTCGCCAACACCTTCTTTATGAGAAAGCTCTTTCAGTGCAGCTCAAAAGCTGAGAGAGCTTCAACCCTCCACCTTACAGTGTGGGCAGTTCTGGCAGAGACACGTGCAGAACGACACCGACTGAGAGTGCAACAGTTATCAACAGAGCCAAATCTCCACGGCTGAGAAAGTTGACTCTTGCCCACCTCTGTTTTATTGAGTCCACAATGTCCACAATGCCTTCCAGGTCTCAGTGCATTAAAGGGGATGATCTCGATACAGCTTTAGCCACTTCAGGGTAATGCAAATCACTTTAATATGTTAAGAAGATTAAACTGGATAAATGTCTAGATACATGTTTTTTTTAAACCACATAAACCGCTCTGGTGTTTTTATTTAGAGAGGGGAGGTGTGTGCGTCAGTTCAGACGATCAACACAAACCCTCCAAAATCTCATGCCATTGGCTGAGGAAAATTAGGCTTATTCGAGATTTTGCATTTTAAGCTTCTTGGATATAAGACCATCCCACTTCTTTCTTATTATTTTAACACCAACCCGTAGGACAACAAAACACAGGTCACAATCTCATATCTCCGTTATGCTACTCTTGAATTTGATTTGGTTGTCTTGTCTTATCCTGCCTATGCCAATATATGGTCTTAATTTTGACCATGAAATGTTGGTATTTTCAAAGGGTTCATAATCTATTGGTAAAAGTATGAGAGATATCTAAGTAGGTATGGTGAAAGGAATATGGAAATTATATCCCTTAGAAGCTTAAACTTTTAATGATACTTTAGATAAAAGTATTATCCTGTCACACTTAGTAGTTTAAACTTTTAATAATACTTTAGATAAAAGTATTATCCTGTCAGAGTATGTGCCATATTTCTATAGTTTTGAAATCTGGTAAATTCACTACAACTATATCAATAACCATTGGATTTATACATGTGTTTTCATTGGTTGATTGGTTTCCCTGGCAATGATTTTGGCTTATCAAAATCAAAATCATGTTTTCCATTTATTACTGAGATATATCAAATTCAATCAGGTGATCAGGTATGTTCCCAACGCAGGATTTATTGTCAATCCTTTTCTATCAGAGGAATGGTGGAACTGAGAAGGTGTCTGTCTGTCAGTTTGCCATTCTGTTAAACATAGAAACTGTGCTCGAAATTGTTGAGTGTGAAAATGAAAGGGAGAAATGGAACAACAATAATGTAAAGGGATTAACAAATAATTTGCATACCATTTCCACTGCTTCCAAACCACAGGATCAGAGGAATGACAAGAAGGTGATGGCTGCTAAGTCGTATCACCAACTGCATTCTCTGGAGAGGAACAAAGCCAGCTCAGATCAATCAGAGTTTGCTTTTAAATCAGAGATGGATTCATTTAACATAATCATGTCTTGGTCACCACTCTCAGAACAGATAGACAATAAACAGATAAATATTGGCCTATCAAAGCTACCTCCTTAATTGAACAAGGGGAAGAGATGTTCTTATTTCAATTAGACAAATCTTCTCGCTCTACAAACTCTAACTTTCCGTACAGTGCAGTACATGAACACAATACAGCAATTACAACCCAATTTGAGGCAGGTACATAACAAGTTGAGTCGAGAGTCTTTTGCCCTCATTTCACTCAAGTGTATTTCATCCACCTTTCATGTAAGCACTGTGGTTATCATTTCATAAACTAACGTCTCTGAAAGAGAACGAGTTAGTCCTGCTTTCAAAACTTCCACTTGTTTCCAAAATGAATTGGGTTCAAAATTGCTATTAAAAACTATTTTAACATAAATAATAACTTTATTCTACATTTCGGATGAAGTCTATACTAGCAAACACTGGTAAATTGTAGCAAAAAGATACTCCACAGCAGATAAAAACAAATACTGTGTTTCAGGAAAATAAAGAACCCACAAAACGGAGTTCAGACAATAACATCACCGGGGGAGATGAGGACGTTCTTAAAGAAGGTGAATCAGAGGATTGGGACAGAACTGTAACTAAACCTAAAGCTGGACTACGGATGAGAAGCACATTACAATTTTGGAAAAATTCCACAGAGCCAAAGCTTCCTCGTAGGCTGTTAACTTTATATTCTTTAACTCTCATCATCACTCAGAAATGTGAGTGACACACTCAAAGGGAAAGTTTAAATCCAATAGTTCTGTCTGTATAGAGAAGAGACGCCTTGGAGAAAGGTACAGTATAAGACAAAAGGAGGCACTAGCATGGAAGAGTCAAGCATGATTTGAAATGTCACTGTTGGATTTCACAGCACTGCTCAGTGAGGCCACAGACAACTAATTAAAAGCATCTTGGACTTATGTGACATTTCTGGGCACATTTCATGATCCTAACGCCAGACTGAAGGTGACAGAATGCTTACATTGTTAACATTAGCGCTAATTACTGAAGGTGGCTGAGGTTGCTGCTGTGGTCTAGCTACAACGCTAGATGGTTTCTGTGCCCTCATATAAATAGACATTTAATCTTGTATGTTTATCCTAGCATCCACAGCAGCAAATGCACTTTCCTGTGCAGATTAGGAATCTCTGTTCAAACAGATCTGAGAGTCAATGTATATGAACTGACTGAAATGGAAAGATGGCACTTCCATTTGAATAATATTGACAGGGACCACAGGTTGAGTACTGACTGTCTTTTCATCCTCCTCTTTCAGTTGTCTTTGCTCTTGATTCTTTCTGTTTTCCCCACCAAAATGAAGCAAAACTGATCATTATGAAAATGCATGACCAGGGTTATGATAGCAGCCAACATTTGGACAATATTCCAATAACTCCAGGATTTACAACATGTTGTGTATCAAGTATCACTTTCACATGACTTTCCCCTCTAATACTGCTGCTTGCACACTAACCTGGCCTTAGCCATTCACACCACATGGGTATTCCCCTGATCTTCCCTTATCCCCTCATGGTGATAAAACACAACTCCATGGTAATTGAAATCATATTTTACTCAAATCCACTGTGTAATACTGTTTTACTACATGAGCTCCTATCACTATGCAAAAGAGAGGGAATGAGAAAGAAAGATAAATAAAGAATAGAGAGGATACTGGCAGTAATGTATCAACAGGACAAGTCATAATGATTGAGTGGGTGAGTGTGTGAGTGATAGAGAAAGAGAGAGAAAAGAAGAGAGATAAAGAGAGGAGTGGAGAGAGAGAAGAATACAGAGAGGTCAAGAGGGGTAAATGAGCAGGTTGGAGCATCACCACAGTGCACACCTCACCTCAACCCAACACAGTGGCCCACTCACCAAGGGCAAACTTCATAGCATGGCAGCCTGTGTTAACCTATCTGGGCTTTGTAGTATGGGGTGCTGTACAGAATTTACATTTGACACAACATGTAAATCATTCATCTTTGTGGAAACTCGGATTATGTGGCTTATTGCCTCTCAACATTCAACTGATTATGCATAATCAATCCTGCGCTTCTGGTAAGAGAGGTTGTAATTCTTTACTCTTCAGAGCCTCGCATGAATCATACATGTTGCGTAAGAATGGACGATGACTGAATAAATTGGGTCACGGGTCAGCTTAACAGGGTTGTTGTTATGACAAACTGGAACATTAGCTAGGGAAATAAACACCCTGAATCTTGGCTAAATGAGCTGGTGTAATCCTACCAGCCAACTACACCCACCTGATGACACTGGATTTACAACTAGACAGACATCACGTTTCATTTGCAGACCTTGGGTCTCATGTAATGATAACTAATAGTATGCAAAGTGTCTTCAGACATCTAAATATACATCCCTGACTCTTCCACTGAATGAGGACAATCGCCTACAGAAATTAAAATCCCCGTCTCTGCACTCTCACATCCCCAACAGGAAGATCTTTCAGGAATCCTGCATGGGTGGACGTGTAGGCTTTCCTGGGAATGACAGGGTCTGTTGGAGAGGAACCCCACCCTCGCGTTCTCCACCATGCCAAGGCTGTTGAGAGTGGGCAGCTAGCACTGAGACGGCAGCCTGTCGTGGGCACTGCCAGCCTTAATGCTGCCCTGTCGTCATCAGAGGCTTGCAGAAAAGAACACTGAGATTCACCAAGAAAAGAGGAGGGGGATCGTCACATTTAAATCCTCTCTTAACGCCCCCACATGGTTTAGCCAAGCGTAACAAATCATTCACACAGAGTGAGACAGAGAAAGAGAGAGAAAAAGATATTAGCAGCAGTAAGCAAGCTCAAGAGATCATAGTGAGGCAGTTCTAATCGTAGTAATGGTTTAAGCCCTCATACCCTCCACCAGATGCGAGAAAGTCTCCACAAAAACTAAAATCCCCCATGCCTAAGACTGTGCCCTGTGGCTCTGGGCCCTCCTCAAAAAACAAACTCCACAACTGACTTACATTTTAGAATACCAAAGAAGTGAAGAGAACTCCAGTGGGAAGATTTGCTTAAGAAAAGCTGAAGAAATGTATTTACAATCTTACAGTTACTGTAAGTTGATACACAACGGATACCTTAATGCAAAGCTCACAAGATCAAGTAGTGTAGCTGCACAAGAGACTACATCAAGTCTTAACCACTTCTAATGGATTGATGGTGGTGAGCCAACAAATGTTTTCCATTGTAACGTGTACCGTTATAGCAATAGATGGTGAATGTCATCCACATAACAGCAAAACACTTGTTGTGTGTGTTTAATGGCCCATGGTGTTATAAAGACTAGCCTTCTGTGGAATAGATTGAAGTATACCATTCCCAAGGGGACCTCTGGGATTCTAATATATTCCCCATTGGTTATCATTAAGTGATAAACATAACTTCAATCACTCCTAAGGAGTTTGGCCATAGTCCACTCTTGACCCTCATTTTATTTTTTTTAACCTTTATTTAACTAGGCAAGTAGGTTAAGAACAAATTCTTATTTTCAATGATGGCCTAGGAACAGTGGGTTAACTGCCTTGTTCAGGGGCATAACAACAGAGTTTTACCTAGTCAGCTCGGGGATCCGGTCTTGCAACCTTTCGGTTACTAGTCCAACGCTCTAATCATGAGGCTACCTGCCACCTTGAAGTCATTAAGACTTTATGACTTCAAAAAAGTTAAATATAAAGAAACGTGTCACAGCACTTAGGTTTTAAATCTACAGCCAACTGAAACAAACCCCTAGTGCTATCAACAAGCATTTCACCTCATCATGGTATATCATTACTACTTCACATCCACATAATAGATGCTTATGGTGATTTACGGCTCAATTAGTAATTTCAAAATGCATTGCAAAAACATATAGACAGCCTTTCCGAATGGGAAACTAAGTTCAAGTTATTTGGTGAATCATTACTTTATAGCCCAGGACAAGGAAATATATTGTTTCTGTGCTCCTTTGCTTTTGTTTCTGGTAATAAAAGCCTATTTAGAGGCATGGTTGGCTGGGCTTCTGCCCATTCTGCTCCATTACAATTACTCAGCAGGCTAGCATCGGGGTAATGAAGAGGGTGTCACAGTGGGCGGGGCTGACAGTGACTGACCGCTGCTCTGGAGCTCTGTTCTGTTCCTCAGCCACTGGCTGCTGTAACGGTCCCTAACGGCACTGCTGGCAGCACTACAGTGACAGCAAGCAGACTGGCTGTAGACCTACCTACCGCAGAATAAACACATGTGTGCAGTACAGTAGTACACAACCTCCATGAACCCTCCTGCTCAAGCCTCAGCTAGTACTGTATGTGTTTTTAAAAGTGTCAGGGAAAAAGGGAATTACATTTCAAAGCCCAGTAAATAAAGTTTGTATTGATTTGATATAACATGTAATCTGTTTTGCTGTCTTCTACCAAAAGGGAATCATGTAAGACAGCATTATAGATAATACGACCATACATCAATTGGAGTTTGGCCGACATAAGGGCAATAGATCATGTTCAAGCTAGACTGCTTAGCTCTGGAATTTATAAACTACCTCCTAAATCGAGGTGGCTTTCAATTTTAGTTTTTGATTTAATGATATGAGATTTTGGTCAGAGTTGATTTTGTTTCATCTTTAGTTTCACAAGGGGCTCTAGATTTTGAACTCCATCTCTCAAACTGAACCACACTTGCCATTGGGTCCATTACAAAAGTAATGCATTGCTCATCGGTACACCTGCAGGTCTTCACACCTGTTCAAACCATTGTTTATTTTTACTGTGACATTAAGAGCTATTGATAAACTGTATTTTGTTCCCTATCACATCATGTTTTCATCTTTGGTGCTAATGCCGAATGCATTTAAAATATGAGTAGGCTAATGCTTATCAAGGGATGTGCTGGTGGTGTCACCTTTTGACATGATAAATGACAGTACGATTATTCCATAGTTTGCCAGTATATAAAATTAAAAAGTATTATTTCCACATTGTATCTTGAAAATCTGCAGATTTTCTATGCGCATCTTGCAACTCTGAGTCAAATCCATACTGATAAAACAGTAATAAATGTATGTATGCTGTTACATACACCGGTCTCTACAATTTTAAAGCATATTATACCAGATCTTAGTGATTTAGTGAATCATACTGTATATTCCACTGATTTTATTCCCAGTAAAATAACAATGTTCTACGATTGAATTACTGAATAATCTGTATCTATCACAAAAAACCTAATAATACAGTGATCAATTTATTTGCCTATTGTACTGTAGTGAGTAGAAACAATAGATAACTGAAAACATTATTTAATTATTAGCTCTACGATTTAGATTAAAACTTAATTTAAAAAAGAATCAACATTTAATCGTCAGTAATTTAAGTCTGTATATAACGCATCAAATCTATATAAAAGATGAGATTTCAAATCACAATGCATTTTCAGCATTTAGGCTAAGAAACATTTGTGTAAAATATAGGGTGCTTGCACCACCCTCTGGTCAACATTGGTTATAACAACACTGACAAAGGAGAAGAACGTAAAGGCCTCAGAGACACAAACCAGAGTGAAAAATAGTGACACGCCTAATGTTGTATCATTAATTAAAGAGTTTGATGAATATGTTTATTGTACACACCAAAGACAACAAAATTGCTCATCATCACTGCATTCACTGACTGAGGCCTGAATAATTATTATAACAATTTGACTTGATGTACTTATGTGCTTTAGTGCGCTCTAGTGTTAAAATAAAGAAGTTAATTCAAATTATATTTTGGAATCAGATACATTATAGATTCCTCTCACCTTTCTCAGCGCTGACTAGGCAGTTGTGTTTTCTCTATGGAGAACCCTGTTCTTTGTGATCTTCTCTCCGAGTTGACAATCCCCAGGGACGATCAGTCACTTCTAACCCCCCAATGACGAAAAGGACAGTTGTTTACTTACACAAGGCAGTCATCTTCCAATCTCATCCCTTAGTAATGGAGGATTATAGAATGTCTGTATTGGTAAAGGGCATGGCATTTTCAGATTAGATCATCCCAAAAAGGTACAGTGCTTACTTGCACAAAGAAGCATCCAATGGGCTATTGTCAGAGTCTGGCCTGATCCTTGATGCACCTCAGAAAGCCCAGCAGCCACAAAGAGTTCGAACACCTTGGACCACATGCAGCATCATAGCCTGTCAGCAACAACAGATGACTGGAGATGTGTCAGTTGAGATCGTTCACTCAAGTCCTGCTTGGCTATTGGACACGTTTCAATATACAAAGTCATAAACGGGGACATCCATGTGCAGGCTGCTACTTTAGATTTATTATAACACTATTTACACATTTCAAGAACACATGCTACAGAACTCCAGATTTACAGCTCTTAACAAACAATACAAACATCTGTAACTCTCCAGAACAACAAAAAGAAATACCTGTTGACTAGGGAAAATGTCAGACCAGGCTATTAACACGGAGAAAACATTTCAATACAAGGCTTCTTTATATCTATGCAATTGTGATTGTGCAGCAGATTCTTGTCCTGGTGCTGCTACAAGCTCCCTTTGGTTTGTGCTTCTCTGCAGCAGTAATATAGCACCTATGGAAAAGAGTTTCAAAAGTTCTGAGTTATAACTTTTCTTTTAATCTAGTCATAATATAATCGCAATTTTTAACACCTGATGTTGTCTACTCATCTACGCATATGAGCTGTGTAGGTCTACATGTCATACCCCCATAATGTAATTCAGTGAAAATTGAAGGCTATCAGTCTACATAATGAAGTGTGCATTTATGGTTTTAACGACACTATGTCCTGCATAATGCACGAAATCAGCTATTATCTATGCTGAAATATGTACAGCTAAAAGCTTGTTTTATTTTCTCGGCCATATTATAACAGGCAGTCTAAAAAGAATTGGCCATTATCTATGCTTTTGATTTATAATCCAACTTTTAATGCCCACACTAAGCCAATACCATCCATTGAAATGATAATACTGGTATTTCTCCACGGTGGAGTTCATGATCAGAAAACAAATTAGAATTGGTATTCTCTGCATTCATTTGATGGGGGTGTGCTGAATTTTCCAACCGATGAGTGTGTTTTCTAGTGGGCTTGTCATTGTGTTAATCTATTGGTGTGATCTTAGAATGGTAAAAAATTGTTTACTACTAAACATTCCATTCAGAGCACGAAAATAATAAACCTAAACACGAACTAAACTAACAAAAGCACAGCTCACGATTCTCTCAAGTGTACACACATTGATTCCATACTCAGATATGTACAATTACATATACACAAAGCCTTCAGTACCACGGTACGTTGACATCTTTAGTACACACAAACTAGAGACCACAGTAACACTATCTACATTCAATGTCTCACACACACTATACATTAAGGCATGGGGTGTCTTCTTGGATGCAGTGCATCAGCAGAAGAGGGTACATTGAGAAATCAACTCAAATGCATTTCAACCACAGCATGTAAATGTCAATTGTCAAGTGGAATGGATTAAACTAATGGAAAGAATTAGGCCCGAATCAAAACGTCAAATGATCTAAGGGTATATTCTATAAAACATTTGATTTATAAAATATTTCAAAGTGAGACAGTGGTTAATTGATGCAACATTTACCAGTCAAAAAAAATAGAGGACGTTCAACAATTACAACACGATGAACCATTTTTCAGTCCAACAATTACAACACAATGAATCATTTCACTATTTGACAAAACAGAACATTGACCACAACCAAGCCTACGTACTCTGATGTACAGTACAATACAGGATGATTCAAATGGTTATGAGCTGGGATGGTTTGCCAAGTGACTTATCCTTTCACTAGATACATATGTCAAACCTGGCTTTTTCAATTATAGATTATAGCAAAAAATCACATATGAACTTTATCTTAAAAATGTAAAGCTATTGGCTTGAGCTCCTACCTATACTTCCATTATCTATACCTTAAATTACAGATTATACGGATCAGCCATGTACATGCAGTCAAATTGCATTAAATGAACATTTAAGCAACATTTTGAGATATAATGTTAGCTTTGTAAGTGGATTCATGGCATTTAAATGACTGGAAAGCTCATTGAGGGTCTCATACGGGATTATAATTTCTAAATGCATGGAGGAGAACAATATCCTACAAAAAGCAATGTCTAGTATCTATAATTATTTTATTGTATTATTTCACAACGAAATGCTTCCCAGTAGCCTACTGTATATTAGCTGGGAGGGTGCTCTAGGTTATATTTTCATTCCCAAGCTGTAGTGCCACTTCTTTTGACTCAAAGCAATTTGCCTGCATACCATACATGTAACCAGAGGTCAGCACAAGCATTTGGAGAAATGTGAAAATTACAAATAACTATCCATAAAACAAACAGAAATCCAGTAGACTATCACACTACATTAAGTTGCCAAAATAGCACAAAACATGGATTTTAAATTTCTTTGATAATAAATTAGCAGCATTCATAAGTATGTGTATGAAACAAATAAAGTTTTGTTATACATACATATTATTTCCAGTCAGTTACCACCATCCTTCTATAGTAATTCAAGGGCACTGTTATGTAATGGAGACAACTTCATGTAAAGTTATTTTTTGGGGAAATATATATATACACACCTGCTGTAAATTCTCAATATTCAATGAGCACCATGCTTATAAATCAAAACAATACTGTGGGTTGTCTTCGGTGAAATGACAACAGGGAGATAAACATACACTTCAGATATCTTCACATATCTCTTCAGTGTACATTAAGGCAGGTGTGTCAAACTCATTGTGCCCTGGGTTGGATTGGACTCCCTGGCGGGCTGTATGTTTGACACCCCTGCTCTAAGAATCAACTCATCTTCCTATCAAACCTGTCTTGTAGCGCTGCTGTTATTCTCATCCTATGATCTCCAATCACATTTAGATTGTTTGCAGCATATGTCAGACACCTGTGTACAGTACTGTAGTGGCCTCGGTGCTCTTCTCATCAGGATGCAGAAAACTTGGTAGTGCAAAGCCATTCCATTGTTGCAACAAATAGCTAGTGGTGAGCTTCGTTTGTGTTTGTTGGCGTTTCCAAAAGTAAATGCTGAACAATACACTGTGACTGAGGTTCTCTTGTGTCTTGTCAAAAGATGTTGAATGTGGCTGTGTAAAAGAAAGCCCTTTTCTGGCAAGTAGCCACACGTCACAAGAGCACATCACACTTGGGTTAAAGCAACAAACAAAAAAAACATGACTGAAACTTAAGTTGATCTCAGATGGGCCAAAAGGTTTTCCAGCCAAATGGGCTACATCGGGATTTCAAAATTCAACAGAGGGCTGCACCATTTCTTTAATGACCAATTTGTTTGTCAAAATCTATTTGTGGGCCTGGAAAAGGGCAGTTAAATATTTTCTAAAATGTCCATTATAATTTCTACATGCTTTCTATCTAGTTTTAGACATTCAAGTGTGGCCTGGAGTGTTTTTTTCCCCTACCCAAAATATGAATTCCCCCCCTGTCCTATACATATAAATACAGCTGAAGTCAGAAGTTTACATACACCTTAGCCAAATACATTTAAACTCAGTTCTTCACAATTCCTGACATTTAATCAGAGTAAAAATTCCCTGTTTTAGATCAGTTAGGATCACCACTTTATTTTAAGAATGTGGAATGTCAGAATAATAGTAGAGAGAATGATTTATTTCAGGTTTTATTTCTTTCATCACATTCCCAGTGGGTCAGAAGTTTACATACACTCAGTTCGTATTTGGTAGCATTGCCTTTAAGTTGTTGGGTCAAACATTTCGGGAAGCCTTCCACAAGCTTCCCACAATAAGTTGGGTGAATTTTGGCCCATTCCTCCTGACAGAGCTGGTGTAACTGAGTCAGGTTTGTAGGCCTTCTTCCTCACACACACTTTTCAGTTTTGCCCACAAATGTTCTATGGGATTGAGGTCAGGGCTTTGTGCTTTGTGATACACCAGCTCTGTCAGGAGGAATCTGACAAAATTCACCCAACTTATTGTGGGAAGCTTGTGGAAGGCTAGCTGAAACGTTTGACCCAAGTTAAACAATTTAAAAGCAATGCTACCAAATACTAATTGAGTGTATGTAAACTTCTGACCCACTGGGAATGTGATGAAAGAAATAAAAGCTGAAATAAATCATTCTCTCTACTATTATTCTGACATTTCACATTCTTAAAATAAAGTGGTGATCCTAACTGACCTAAGACAGGGAATTTTTACTAGGATTAAATGTCAGGAATTGTGAAAAACTGAGTTTAAATGTATTTGGCTAAAGTGTATGTAAACTTCCGACTTCAACTGTATATACACATACAAACTCAGCAAAAACATAAAACGCCCCTTTTTCAGGACCCTGTCTTTCAAAGATAATTGGTAAAAATCCAAATACCTTCACAGATCTTCATTGTAAGGGGTTTAAACACTGTTTCCCATGCTTGTTCAATGAACAATAACCAATTCATGAACATGCACCTGTGGAATGGTCGTTAAGACACTAACAGCTTACAGACGGTAGGCAATTAAGGTCACAGTTATGAAAACTTAGGACACCAAAGAAGCCTTTCTACTGACTCTGAAAAACCTCAAAAGAAAGATGCTCAGGGTCTCTGCTCATCTGCGTGAACGTGCCTTAGGCATGCTGCAAGGAGGCATGAGGACTGCAGATGTGACCAGGACAATTAATTGCTATGTCTGTACTGTGAGACGCTTAAGACAGCGCTACAGGGAGACAGGACGGACAGCTGATCGTCCTCGCAGTGGCAGACCACGTGTAACACCTGCACAGGATCGGTACATCAAACCCACCGTCGCTGGACCAGCCAGGACTGTCAAAAAGTGCTCTTCACTGATGAGTCGCGGTTTTGTCTCATCAGGGGTGATAGTCGGATTCGCGTTTATCGTTGAAGGAATGAGCGTTACACCGAGGCCTGTACTCTGGAGCGGGATCGATTTGGAGGTGGAAGGTCTGTCATGGTCTGGGGCGGTGTGTCACAGCATCATCAAACTGAGCTTGTTGTCATTGCAGGCAATCTCAACGCTGTGTGTTACAGGGAAGAGATCCTCCCTCGTGGTACCCTTCCTGCAGGCTCATCCTGACATGACTCTCCAGCATGACAGTGTCACCAGCTATACTGCTCATTCTATGCATGATTTCCTGCAAGACAGGAATGTCAGTGTTCTGCCATTGCCAGCAAAGAGCCCGGATCTCAATCCCATTGAGCACGTCTGGGACCTGTTGGATCGGAGGGTGAGGGCTAGGGCCATTCCCCCCAGAAATGTCCGGGAACTTGCAGGTGCCTTGGTGGAAGAGTGGGGTAACATCTCACAGCAAGAACTGGCAAATCTGGTGCAGTCCATGAGGAGATGAACTGGAGTACTTAATGCAGCTGGTGGCCACACCAGATACTGACTGTTACTTTTGATTTTGACCCCCCCTTTGTTCAGGGACACATTATTCAATTTCTGTTAGTCACATGTCTGTGGAATTTGTTCAGTTTATGTCTCAGTTGTAGAATCTTATGTTCATACGAATATTTACACATGTTAAGTTTGCTTTAAATAAACGCAGTTGACAGTACGTTTCTTTTTTTGCTGAGATACATACACATAGTACCAGTCAAAAGTTTGGAAACACCTACACATTCCAGGTTTTTCTTTATTTTTACTATTTTCTACATTGTAGAATAATAGTGAAGACAAACTATGAAATAACACATATGGAATCATGTAGTAAACAAAAAAAGTGCTAAACAAATCAAAATATATTTTATATTTGACATTCTTCAAAGCAGCCACCCTTTGCCTTGATGACAGCTTTGCACACTCTTGGCATTCTTTCAACCAGCTTCATGAGGTAGTCACCTGGAATGCATTTCAAATAAGAGGTTTGCCTTGTTAAAAGTTCATTTATGGATTTTTTTCCCTTCTTAATGCATTTGAGCCAATCAGTTGTGTTGTGACAAGGTAGGGTTGGTATACAGAAGATGGTCTTTTACCAAATAGGACAAAGTCCATATTATGGCAAGAACAGCTCAAATAAGCAATGAGAAACGACAGTCCATCATTACTTAAAGACATGAAGGTCAGTAAATGCAGAAAATTTCAATAACTTTTAAAGTTTCTTCAGGTGCAGTCGCAGGGTCAGGAAGCAAGTTCAGGGAGTGAATACATTTAATTAATAAATGAACAAAACAAGAAACACGAACAGTGCACCGACATGAAACAGGAACAATGATGACTGGGGAAGTAACCAAAGGGAGTGACATACATAGAGCAGGTAATCAAGGAGGTGATGAGTCCAGGTGAGTGTCATTATGCGCATGACGCTGGTGAAAGGTGTGCACCATAACCAGCAGCCTGGTGACCTAGAGGCCGGAGAGAGAGCACACGGGACAGTAGCCCCTCCCCGATCCGCAGCTCCAGCCGCAGGATGCCGCCCAAGATGATGATCCAGGGGATCAGGAGCGGATCGGTCACCTCTGCTAAGGCGCGGGAACCTATCGATCTGGCTGAGGCGCGGGAGCATGACGTCCTAGAGTGCCGGAGAGAGAGCATACGTGACAGTAGCCTCTCCCGGGTGCGTTCAGTGTCAGCCACAGGACGCCAACCAAAGGGACAATCCCGGGGTTTTGGAGTGGCCGGTCGCCTCTGTCGAGGCGCAGAAACCTGACGAACCGGCTGAGGCGTGAGAGCCTGATGAGCCGGCTGAGACCTCCCCGATTGCCTCGGTCTAGGCATGGGAGCCTATCGAGCCCGCTGAGGCATGGGAGCCTGTCGAGCACGCTGAGGTATGGAAACCCTTCAGGCCAGCTGAGGCAGGGGAACCTGACAAACCGGCTGAGGCCTCCCGGACCCGACATCACCTCCAATACAAAAACAAACAAAATAAACACTCCCTGATGCTTCTCTTTGTTGAGTCGTCATTCTGTAACGGTGTACGCTGAGAGTTGGGAAGCAAGTTCAGGGTGTGACTACATTTAATTAATAAATTAACAAAAAACAAGAAAACACTAAACACGAACAGTGCACCGACATGAAACCGGAACAATGACGACTGGGGAACAAACCAAAGGGATTGACATATATAGAGTAGGTAATCAAGGAGGTGATGGAGTCCAGGTGAGTGTCATTATGCGCGTAATGCTGGTGACAGGTATGCGCCATAACGAGCAGCCTGGGGACCTAGAGGCCGGAGAGGGAGCACACGTGACAAATATAAAATATATTTTGATTTGTTTAACACTTTTTTGGTTACTACATGATTCCATATGTATTATTTCATAGTTGTGATGCCTTCACTATTATTCTACAATGCAGAAAATAGTAAAAATAAAGAAAAACCCAGGAATGAGTAGGTGTCCAAACTTTTGACTTGTACTATACATTTATCAAACCTCATGTGTCATCCATATGACGGAAACCCATCGTAGTGACAGAGCACTTTAACCCCTGCATCACAAGAACACTGGTCGTGTATACACTCATATCAACGTCAGCTGTGCAAGTTGTATACAAACCTTCAAATATGCAATAACTGTAAAGGAGTCAAACCTCCGCTATTTAAAACATAATTCTGTACAGAAAGTGGTTTCCAATAGGAAGATGGTCTAAGACGATGTCCTACATGACATTAATAGATTAATCGTAATGTAGACGTAATGCATTTTGTTGATATTTCTGGTTGAGGAGTGGTTATAATTGTACTGTACACATCCTGGTTTGGTAGATTGTACAAACACTTAAGGGCAAAGTGTTGTATCACTGAGACTTGATTTCTGTGTTGGTTTGCTGGTCATTGGTCTCTGCTATTTGTCTGTTGTAGCTGATAAGCACTTGGTTGTCAATTCAAGTCAGTCAATGGTTATCATGAGCTTAGGATCACAGTTCTGTAACCTGATGCAAATCCCTCTCATAACTTCCTCAGTTCTCCTCCTGGTGGTGTATGCAGGAATATCAACACCATATTGAGCAGTCACCTGCACCTGCATTTACCTTGCATTGTTCATAAGGTTGAAGTCACTGAGCTTTAAGGTTTTAGCTTCATGGTCTCTGCACTGCAATGTGACAGGATATGCTAACACAAAAAGCAAAAGAGGCTCATTTCGTTCATTATTTGATTTCGCTGACCCTGCAAACCCGGGAGAGTATAGCTTGGCTGCAGATGCAAAAAGAGAAATGAAGGAGGGCGGGAGGGCCTTAATGAGGGGGCCTAGTGTCTGGCCAACAGTGCTGATGCTCCACTTTCCCAAATCATCCCCACAGTGGGCCTTGCCTGTACCCTGAGAGCCAATCAGATGACAGCATTGGAACCAGAAGAGGAAGAGTTGGCAGAGGGAGAAGAGGGAAGGTTCCAGAAGAGCCACTTGCGTTTACACTGCCTCCTCTGGTACAGGAAGTCCTCCTTGTCCCGCTCCTTCCGTGCTCTTTGATAGTGGTCGTCCTCCTTCAGGAACCACACTGGTGGCCAGCGGTGCTTCTCAAAGTAGTCCTGGTTGTCTGCAAGAGGCATGGCTCAACAACATTAGCAAGATTAAATGCAGACAGATATGCAGACACAAATGATTAAGATAATGATAACTTCTCAAAAAATCCTGCATTGATGTCAATGGGAGATTTAAATGAAAGTTGTAGTTTCATGCACATATCTTTAGCTAGTATTTGCTTTACCTGTAGATTTGGCCTTCATGTCTCGAGGAAACTTGCGACACACACTATTATAGTTGGTGCAGATGTGGTGAAGGCACCAGCCACTTAGCTGTTGGGCACAGTGGAACTGCCAGAGAGACAAGACATTATAGAAGACCTTACTCCGCACATGATAAGTTTACATTTAAAAGTGCAACACTTGTTAAACAAATTAGCATTAGAAAATCTTGTGAGAATTGAGAAAAACAGTATTAAGTATATATACACACCTATAGAATTGCAATATGAACATGGGCTCCATCTTACCTGAGCCATCTCCAGGTACACCAGCACATCTCCATCAATATCAGCCCCCATCATAGCAGCCTCCATCAATACTGTCACTGTGTAGAGTTCTGTAACAGAGGCATAACACACAGGAGATCACCTAGATCAACAGAATTATATTGCCAAATCTATCTCACAACAGACTTATGCCAAGTAACATAAATATTAGGAACAGACAGCTCTCTGAACACGCATACTAGCCTAATAGACACTATTTGAAGAGAAGAGAGAGTAAGTGCATGTTATACTCTGTGTGTCTACAATGTGAGTGCAGGTCTTGCCAACAGATGTGGCTTTGTTTAAGAGGGTGTGCGCAAAAACAACTAGAGACCTGTAAGTGCAACCAGGTGTGGGAGGCAAAGACGGTTGGCGAGAACAATGAGCTCCATGGCATCTAGGTCAGTGCGGGAACAGAAGCGCCCAGTGTAGAGGTACTCCAGCACAGCCCTCATACAGCTGCGAGTTGTGTTGGGAAACAGCACCTGAGACAACAGGCACAGATCAACATCAGGTTTTCCTTCCCTAGTCACTAGTGAATTTTATTGTGATGTGTGTTTATCTGGTTATTTAGGGGACTTGCAGTAGGTCTTGTTATTGTGCACATGATCAAGACCAAGGTTTAAGAAAAGAAAACAGTGGAACACACTGTAGCTCCAGTGAGAGGGTGAAAAGGATTGCCTTACCTCTTTGGTGCAGCTCTCCACAAAGGGCCCCCCAAACATAGCTGCCATCCAGTCACAGCTGGAGATGAGCAGGGGCTTATGGGCCATGATCGTTCCATCATCCAGCTTGAACGCTACATCTGGAACACAAAGAGAAATCATACTGCCATTACCTTCTTCTTCCTCTATTATTTATTAAGTCCTGTCAAAGGTTTATCCTGTTTTTGAACAGCAGAGCAGAAACACTTAGCACAGAGTGTACAAAAGCTCTCAGAATTACATGATGTGCTCTCACCAGAGAAGGTGCCTTTGGCCAGGCAGTCTTTGATTCTGTTGGTTCGTCGTACATGGAAGGCTTTGGTGATTTCCTGGTTCATGAAGGCCTCGTTGTTAAGAATATTGGCCACCATCATGCGCAGGTCAAAGACCTCCAGCAGCTCAGCAATGTGTGCAATGTGCATCAGCTCCTTCTCGTGCTCGTCCAGCTGGCCTGTGTACAGGTATCGCAGCACAGCGCGGAAGGGCCCCAGCTGCATGGACTGGTCCATGTACACCACGGTCATAGGCCTGGGGTTGTAGGTCACTGGGTCATCCACCAGCTCCTCCTGGATGCTGACAAAAGCTCTGCTCAAGGTAGACAGCAGTTTGCCCCTCCGGCCTCCCTCAGAGTCTCTCAGGGTTCCATCACTGGTGCAGGCCCGCAGGTTGGCCCTGTCGCCCTCGTCAGTGCTCTCACACACATCGAAGCTTGCAGCACGCATCAGCATCTCGCGGCCAGACAGAGCGGTGGCGCGCGTGGGCCGCTCAGACTCCTCAGGTCGGGCGTCCAGGATGAAAAGGTCATAGAACTTGGAGGAGGACGTGGCCAAGTAGATCTTGTGAGCGAAGATTCTCTGCTTCTCCTGTAGGACCAGGATGACATCGGAACACAGGGGGTCCTCTAGAAGACGGCCAGGATGCTCCTCAGTGGTGGTGGGGGGAGGTGGTACAGTGATGATGGGAGGTGGGGGTTTGGGCGGCAGGAAGGGCGCCTGGAGGAGGGGCCGCTGCACATTGCGCAGGTGAGACTTCCAGAACTGCAGGTGGCGCCGTGAGATTAGGGCGGCTCGGATGGCGTTATCAAATACGTCCTTTACTCCAAACTGAGCCACAACACTGGTCTCGTAGTATGGCACTCCCAGCTCTTTGGCCACCTCATGGCCCTTCTCTGGAGGCAAAATCTCATTGGATTTAATCGGTCTGAAAGATGACCATAAAAAGGCCAAAAATTAACAAGATTCAGAGCAGCATCAACCTGAGGGTAAATAACAGTGTATATCGTTTACAAATCTTAGTAAAATGTGGAACCTACATTTCTAATGGTGACACAATCAATACATAAATCACAAGCTATCAAATTTCAATTGAGATGCTGGAGTTGAAAAGCACTGTTTGAGATTGAAAGCACTGGACTTCGTAGTTGTATGTAGGGCACCTTGCTAGTGGCCGTCGTGCCCTGTTGACTGCCTCCAGGTCAGCATAGCGCAGGTCCAGCTGGCAGCCCACCAAGATGACTGGAGCCCGGGGGCAGAAGTGCTTGATCTCAGGGTACCACATGGTCTTCACATGGTACAGGGAGTTGGGGTTGGCGATGGAGAAACACAGGACCACCACATCCGACCTGCAGTGACGAGTGAGGTTACGGGAGGGACAGAGAGGAAATGTCCACTAGGTTTACACTGCACCAGTTCCATGATTCGTATGAGTGAACAACGAGGTCAGCTGATCTCACCTTCCATATGCAAAGCGTCGGTCCTTGTGATGGTCCCCGAACGTGTCCCAGAGTCGCAACGACACGCTGACCTCATCCACCACATCCCTAGATCGCTCCAGAACCTGACCGGAGAGACACACCCATGACATCCATGTACATTACCAACAGCAGGGCGTGAAACTAACACCTGATCACCAGTCTAATGCACTAAGTCCAAGGTAAACATTGTGTGTTGCAGGTTAATCAAAGTGCAACAAGGTTTTACACAACTGTAGCACTTAAAATAGAGGATTTCAGTATTATTTTCCTTCACTGTCAAGTTGGCTGGTGGATCAAACACTTAATTTCAGACTCTATGCAGCTTCACCTTTCCTCAGCAAGTTCATTATCTAAAACATAGACATGTTATAAAAAAACAGACAAATAGATAAAGATTTTCATTAAATAACAATCAAAAAAGGTTACTCCACTACTCACTTCCTGGCAAACTCTGTACTGGTCTATGGCCCAGACAGTGGGTACATGCGTAGCAAGCAATTGGTACTGAGTCAGTGTTGCATTACAGGCCCGGGCACAGATAAGGCGGGTCTTCCCAACAGCGTTGTCCCCTACCACCACACACTTGATAGTCTCAACGTTTGGCCTCTCATAGTCCATGTCAGAATCCATCAACTGGGGCCTGTCAGGGCAGAGAAAAGCAGAGTTTGATAAAATGCCAAAGGATGAAGTTCAAGTTGGTTTATTAGTTATATACACATGATACATGTGTAGTACATAGTGCATTGAAATGCTTACTTACAGGTTAACCTCTCGACAACGCAAAAACAATCAATCAACTGGAGATCAAATATCAGATGTACTGAAGAGCTTGTTCAAAACACTACACTTCATCACGACCCCTCTGACCCCATCAATGAATTCTTCCTTCTGATCACTACAGCATGAGGGATCAATATTTCAGTAAGCCCTGACTCTGCTTCATCTGCATTGCTCACACTGTATACAGTGCTATCAATGGTCGGTCAAGTGACTGCATTCAAAATATGGCTGCCTGACTGAGTGCCTGTGCCAATTCAGAAGGTCCCTGACGTTCCTTACTCTTCTATTTTAACAGACGTCCTGGGGATTTCAGAGTTCTGGAAGTCAAGTAGGATGTGTTCCTGAAATTAAGCACAGACTCTGCTAACCCAATTTGTCCATCTTGGTTATACTCAGGCAGGATCTGAGTCTTGTCATTTTATACAGATTAAAACACCAAGTTTTACTGACAGGAGAGGACATTACATTTACCTGGACAAGGTGTAATAGCATCACAATCTCTCTCCAACATAAGCCACTTTCAACATAACAAAAGTGTATATGATTCACATTGTTACCCCATGAGATACATCTTTGATCAAATTAAACAGACCACAGTGCCATTATGCAAGGATCCAGCTGAAATCACAGTCCTGTATAAAACACTTGGAACCAAAGCATGTCATTCAGTAAATTCAGCCATGGTCTTACCAATAGGCCTGGCAATGCAGAATAACAGTGTTTTTTAAACAAAAATACTCACACCAACATCTGTCTTCTGATTAATTTACACCATCAGTAATATATAAGCATTCCTCCCTTGCAGTGTCTAAGAGCTTCTTAGCAAGCCTAGAAAACTGTAGGATCCAATAAATTGGTGGTGTAGAACATAAGTTGACAGACAGACATCCTCCATCTACAAATAAGGCTGCACTGACTAAATAAAATTGAGAGAATTGGTAAACATAGGCAGGCTACTTTTCCTCACCTCACGTCTCGAAAATGGTGGTTGCTGATCTCGTTATTCAGTTTCCAAGGGAACCAGATTTGCTTCTGTGTCATACCCTGCTACCACCCATGCAATGGGCAATATATTGACAGAACATAGACCTATCGTAACCGCGTTGTACTCTAACGGGGGTATGGCAACTGAATAAACTTTACCAGGGGTCCCCAATTACATTCAGCCGTGGGACGATTTTTCCTTGAGCGGATGTTCGGGGGCCGGAACATCGTTATAATTTGTAGGCTACACGGCAAATAGACTGCAAGAATCCCAAATAGATAGCCTATAGTATTTGACAAAAACAGAACACTTTCTAACTTTGATTTACATTGGGATACGATCACATATGCCTATCTATTAATGTGTGGGAATAATTGTTTAATATATATATTTAGTAGGCTATACATTATTTTTTTATGGTCAGAAAACCGAATTTGGTCCGCAGGCTACCGATTGGGGAACCCTAGTAGCCTGACAGCCATGCGCAAAAATGTAAACAATGTGTCCAGACTCAGCCAGACTGCACCATGAGGCAACAAAATAGCATAGCATACCAAGCCAGCCACTATACCGTGGGAAATTAGAATCTCACACGTGAATGAAAGCCAATTATTAAAACATACCAGTTGTCCTTCCTATCTGCCTCTTGATACTCATTTATAAAAAGGCACACCCAGTCAACCTCCGGAACGATGAGTTGCAACAATGTAACTGTTTTTCACAATGAGCACGCGAAACTGATGACATTTGAGTTTCGACGAAATTCGAGTGTATCCTGCTGTGTAGGTATTTTTGGTCTCTGTGGGTTGAGTTCCAATATAGGGCTATTATTGGATCGTCGTGCACGCCAATTCATATGAAATAGCTCCAATATTAAGTTACAGAACGGGAGAAGGCGGGGATCTTGGACGTCGGCGAACACTAAAGTCAGGGGTGGATTACCAGTTTACCGGATCACTGAAGATCATGCTACTGTTTTGGCAGAATAGATTCCTTAGTCCAATGACATTCTCTCTCGTTTGGCATGTTGGCCACGGTCTGAAGCAGACGGCGTTTAGCGAATACCGATAGTCCCGTCATCAATCAGCAAGACCTGACCAAGGCACTTTAGCTGCAGTTAAGACCTCTCGTTGTCTAATGCCGGGGCCACCAACTGTCCGTTAGGCTGTGGCATAAAATATGCAAGTCTAGCACTAGCCTATCTTGTCTGCAAGGAAGAATGCCGTAGTTATTTAGTTATACTATGGATTTAGTTTAGATTCTAATGAGCCTATGACCATTTAGTTAAGCAGCTTTAGATGAAAACTAGACTGTCATAACTAGTAGCCTAAGTTTGATAGATCATAGCCCAAAATCCACATTATTTCAGAGGATTTCGTTAATTGGATAACATAGCCATAGCCATCTTTACAATAGGATATAGCCGCTCCAAGAACTCATCATACGTTCAATTTAAGATGGATTTAGCTACTAACATTCACCCAGGTTGCTACGAAAGCGTTTTCCACCAAGCCGAGTCACTGGTCATTCGGATCCACTGCATTACGTTATGTAACACCCAGTGATTCCTTATTGTGCCATTTTGTGTTATTGAGGTGCATGCCAAAGTATTCGATAATTACAGCCTATAATTATAGGCTACTAACCCATTGGCCTATCCTTACCGCAACATAAGGAAGTGGTGCATCGGATTGACCGATGTTTGAGACGGAGAAGAAGAGGGCTCCATGGAATGCGGCTTGCACCTGACCGTAGCCTGGTTTGAACTTCATCTTCGCAGCAATGTTAAATGTAGTGGATTAAATATAGGCGACCAGCCGCTCAAGACACCAGAAAAATCCACTTGGTAAAAATAATAAACGTATCATCACTGTGTGTCAGAGGACACTGGTGGGCTTTGAGTCTGTCTGTACCGTCAACAGCAGCTCCAGTCTCCGCCACGCAACGTCAAATAACTACCTCCAGTCACCTACGTAGCTTTTTATAGAGGCACGCGCACAAACAAAAAACCCATTCATTACAAAACTGTGGTCCACTCCAAATCTCCAGAAAATCCCATTCCAAACGTAGGCTAGCCGATTTAGCTGCTGTAACTTTTGGTTCACATTCTATTGTAAAGACAGACTCAGCTAGGCTACTGTAGGCCTATGTGACATATAATGATTAAGGTTATGCCCAAACTTCAAAGATCATGTGTAAAACAAGCAATCAACTAGTATAACTACCTCATAAAACTGTAGACTATTTCAAACATAATGTGATAACTGGATTTACCAGTTACAAGTTGCTATGACTGTCATGGTGTGGCACTGTGAGTCAATATGGTTCTGGTCCTGGAATTTGAATTCGATTTTATGATCACTCGCTGCAACCTGGACTCAGGGATCGACCAAACACAGAGCTCACTGTATGGAATTACTTTTGTGCCTTTATTATTAAGCAAACATTTTGAAATTGAGAACAACATTCTTAGTATTGCAAACAAAAATAATGATATTGAAAGCAAAACAAATAATAATAATTTTGAAACGAAAAAACAAAAGTATTGTACCGAGTTAAAATTTGTTTTATATTCGGTTTTCTCTCGTCAATAGCTATTGATCCAAGCGTGCCATGACTATGAAGATGGTATATTCTGAATCAGATAGAGAAAAATCGGTCTAAGGCACTGCATCTCGTGCAAGAGGCGTCACTGCAGTCCCATGGGGCGGCGCACAATTGGCCATGCATCGTCAGGGTTTGGCCGGGGTAGACCGTCATTATAAATAATAATTTGTTCTTAACTGACTTGCCTAGTTAAACAAAGGTTAAATAAACATTTGGTTTTTGATTTAAATAATACGATTTCCGATTTCAATCTTCAATAGCTCTTAGACAAATCGTGCCGGGAGGATGAAAATGATATATATATTCAGAATCAGGGGAGGATGGACAAAAACGTTATATTATTATTATTGCAATATCCTACAATTTTAAGCGGTATTAATACTAGTCATGGCACGCTTTGTGTAAGAGCTATTGAAAATTGAAAGGAAAAAAAAGAAAGGATTTTTGTCCATCCTCCCCGATTCAAAATATATCGTATTCATGGCACGTTTGTGTAAGAGCTATTGAAGAATGAAATGAAACATTTTTCAAGTGTGGATTTTTCTCCATCCACCCCTAAGTCAGAACATACCATCTTCATAGTTATGGCATTGTCACATTCGCTGGAATAATTATCGGACCAAACTGCAGCGCGATATGGTTTCCACATAATATTTATTAGAAAACGCACAAAACAGCAAAGAAAGAACGAAACAAACGACAAACCGTGACTACAGAGGTGCTACGTGCACAAACTCAAAACAATATCCCATAAAATACAGGTGGAAAAATTATACTTAAATATGATCCCCAATTAGAGACAACGATAGCCAGCTGCCTCTAATTGGGAATCATACCAAACACCAACATAGAAAAGCTAAACTAGAACCCCACATAGAAAATAATAACTAGAAAACCCCCCAGTCACGCCCTGACCTACTATGCCATAGAAAAACAAAGGCTCTCTATGGTCAGGGCGTGACAGTACCCCCCCAAAGGTGCGGACTCCGGCCACAAAACCTGAAACAAATGGGGAGGGTAGGGGGGGGGTGATTAGTGTCGGTGACGGCTCTGGTGCAGGTCGTAGCCCCCACTCAGCTCGCGGATCCGCCAGCATCGGTGGCGGCTCTGGTGCGGGACGAAGAACCCGCTCACCCCGCCAGCATCAGGGGCGGCTCTGGTGCGGGCCGAAGAACCCGCTCATCCCGTGGATCCAGCCATGGACCCGGGCTGAACACTGTGCCTGGACTGGACCTCGGGATCAAGGAAGGCTCCTGCCATGGAGCGGGACTGGACACCAGATCTGGACTGGACATCAGTGCAGAGGAAGACTCCTGCCATGGAGCAGGACTGGACGCCGTATCTGGACTGAGCACCGGCGCAGGAGAAGGCCCCGTCCATGGAGCTGGACCGGACGCCGTGCCTGGACTGGGCATCTGCGCAGGGGAAGGCTCCCGCCATGGAGCGGGACTGAACGCTGTGGCTGGACTGGGCACCAACGCAGAAGAAGACTCTGGCCTTGGAGCTGGACTGGACGCCGTGCTTAGACTGGGCATCGGCGCAGGGGAAGGCTACGGCCATGGAGCTGGAGGTTCCGGGCTGTGGACCGTCTCAGGAGGTTCCGGGCTGTGGACCGTCTCAGGAGGTTCCGGGCTGTGGACCGTCTCAGGAGGTTCCGGGCTGTGGACCGTCTCAGGAGGTTCCGGGCTGTGGACCGTCTCAGGAGGTTCCGGACTGTGGACCGTCTCTGGAGGTCCCGGACTGTGGACCGTCTCTGGAGGTTCCGGACTGGGGAACCGTCGCCGGAAGCTCTGGACTGGGAAGCTCTGGACTGGGGAACCGTCGCCGGAAGCTCTGGACTGGGAACCGTCGCCGGAAGCTCTGGACTGGGAACCGTCGCCGGAAGCTCTGGACTGGGAAGGCGCACTGGAGGCCTGATGCGTGGGGCCGGTACAGGTGGCACCGGTCTGGTGACACGCACTTCAGGGCGAGTGCGGGGAGCAGGCACAGGACGTACCTGACTGGGAAGGCGCACTTGAGGGAGAGTGTCGAGGAGCAGGCACAGGACGTACCGGACTGGGAAGGTGCACTTGAGGGAGAGTGCGAGGAGCAGGCACAGAACGTACCGGACTGGGAAGGCGCACTTCAGGGAGAGTGCGAGGAGGCGACACATGACGTACCGGACTGGAGAGGTGCACTTGAGGCCAGAAGCGTGGAACCGGCACAGGTTGCACCAGACTGCTAACCGGATCCTCTGGTAGGTTGGTCGTTTTTCAACTCATTCCCTATTGAAGATACAGTGGGATATGGGTCATGTTGCACTTCCTAGGGCTTCCACTAGATGTCAACAGTCTTTAGAACCTTGTCTGATGCTTCTACTGTGAAGTGGGGCCGAATGAGAGGGGAATGAGTCAGAGGTCTGGCAGAATGCTTTGAGCTCGTGTCGCTCGTTCACGCGAGAGCGAGCTTTGTTCCATAGCTTTTCTACAGACAAAGGAATTCTCCGGTTGGAACATTATTGAAGATTTATGTTAAAAACATCCTAAAGATTGATTCTATACTTTGTTTGACATGTTTCTACGGACTGTAATATAACTTTTCGTCTGAACTTTTGCCTGGACCTGCCCGGGCGTCGTGAGTTTAGATTGTGTAATGAACACGCGAACAACAAGGAGGAATTTGGACATAAATTATGGTCTTTATGGAACAAATCAAACATTTATTGTGGAACTGGGATTCCTGGGAGTGCATTCTGACGAAGATCATCAAAGGTAAGTGAATATTTATAATGCTATTTCTGACTTATGTTGACTCCAACATGTCTGATATCTTCTTGGGTTGTGTTGGTCTCTGAGCGCCGTACTCAGATTATTGCATGGTTTGCTTTTTCCGTAAAGTTTTTTTGAAATCTGACACAGCGGTTGCATTAAGGAGAAGTATATCTTTAAATCTGTGAATAACACTTGTATCTTTTATTAATGTTTATTATGAGTATTTCTGTGATTTGATGTGGCTCTGTGTAAATTCACGGGATGTTTTAGAGGCAAAGCCAAATGTAAACGAAGGTTTTTGGATATAAATATGAACTTGATCGAACAAAACATACATGCATTGTGTAACATGTTGTCCCCGGAGTGTCATCTGATGAAGAATATCAAAGGTTAGTGATTAATTTGTTCAATATTTCTGCTTTTTGTGACTCCTCTATTTGGTTGGAAAATCGCTGTATGCTTTCTGTGACTAGTTGCTGACCTAACATAATGATATGTTCTGCTTTCGCCAAAAAGCTTTTTTGAAATCGGACACTGTGGTTGGATTAATGAGAATTCTATCTTTAAAATGGTGTCTAATACTTGTATGTTTCAGAAAATGGAATTATGAGATTTCTGTTGATTGAATTTGGCGCCCTGCAATTTAATTGGCTGTTGGCGAGGGGTTCCGCTAGCGGAACGGGGTTCCCCAGTCCTAGACAGGTTAAGAAAACAAAGTGGTATTGGGACAGCCTCTCCAAACCTGCCAAAGGAGATTCACATGGACTTTTACTCAGCATGCTAACCAACATGAACCGCTGGCATGGTGACAAAATACCAGACAAAGTGGGAACTGTAATGCTCAAGCAGAGTGTGACTCTCATGCCTCAACATGAACATTTGGTCTGGGGAAAACTGAAAGAAAAGCTGCTGCTATCAGTTGGTAGTACTGTAGTCATAGAGGCCACTACAGCATGATCTGCTGTAGGAAATGTCCTAGTAGGACACACTGTATGTCCTTTGAGGGGTGACAAGTGGGTCCCCATGAAAGTGATCAACATGTTGGACCACCCTATTGTTCTCCGCCGTAACACCAAGTTGGCTGATGTTCACCCATGCCTAGCCCTAGAAGACCTAGAGTTCTATTCCAGCCATGCTGAGAACCCCAGTAAGGTCCAGTCTGCTCTTCAGAATGTCACCCAAGCTGGAGAAGAATATTCAGTTAGTGGAAAAAGGGTAAAGGAGTATCTACAAAAGTTGGAAGAGTTGGGCTTAACAGAAGTTGACATAGAGTCCTGTGAAGTGTCTGATATGTGGAAAGGAAAACTAGTGGACCTTATTGCTCAGTATGAAGGCATCTTCTCCAGGGACCGACTTGACTGTGGAGAAGCGAAGAACGTCATCCACCGTATCCAACTCAAAGATGAAAAGCCTTTCAGGCTGCCGTACAGGAGGGTCTCTCCATCCGACTACCAGAAACTGAGGCAGACGTTGGAGGAAATGGAGGAGCGGGGCATCATCCCGAAAGTCCAGTAGTGAGTGGGCCTCCCCCCTTGTCCTGGTTTGGGAGCCGTCAGGAGAGTTGAGAATTTGCACTGATTTCAGATGGTTGAACCAGAGGACAGAGAAAGATGCATACCCATTGCCCCATCAAGCCGATGCTCTTGCTGCTTTGGGAGGGAACTGCTTCTTCAGTACTATAGATTTTACTTCAAGATTCTACAACATCCCCATACATGAAGATGACCGCAAGTACACAGCGTGCACAACACCCACAGGTTTATTTGAGTACAACAGAATGGCTCAGGGGTTATGCAACAGCCCAGCAACATTCACCAGAATGATGACCTCGATCTTCGGCGACCAGAACTACTTGTCCCCCCTGTGCTACTTGGATGATCTCCTGGTTTTCGGGAAGAGTGAGCAGGAAGCCCTGGACCGTCTTGAAATGGTGTTCTCCCGCCTTAACTTCTTTGTGATAGGGGGCAGCATTTTCACTTTTGGATGAATTGCGTGCCCATAGTGAACTGCCTCCTACTCTGTCCCAGATGCTAATATATGCATATTATTATTACTATTGGATATAAAACACTCTGAAGTTTCTAAAACTGTTTGAATGATGTCTGTGAGTATAACATAACTCATATGGCAGGCAAAAACCTGAGATAAAATCCAAACAGGAAGTGAGAATTCTGTGACTGGTCAATGTTCAACTCATCGCCTATTCAATTCCCTGTAAGATATGGATCTGTTTGCACTTCCTACGCCTTCCACTAGATGTCAACAGTCTGTAGAACGTGGAATGAAGCCTCTAGTGTGATGTTGGGCCGGATGGGAGGTGTTTCATTTATTGGTCTGGCAGAATGCCAGTTCCTGGTCATGCGCGTTCCAAACGATATCGTCTTGCTTTCCATAACTTCTAGAGACACAAAGGAATTCTCCGGTTGGAACGTTATTGGATAGTTATAATAACAACATCCTGAAGATTGATTCTCTACCAGTTTATTCGACCTGTTATATAAGTTTTCGTCCAAGTTCGCCTGCATCTGCGCGAGCGTTTGGACATGTGCACTAAACATGCTAGCAAAAGTAGCTACTTAGACATAAGTAATGGACAAAACAACGATTTATTGTGGAACTAGGATTCCTGGGAGTGCATTCTGATGAAGATTATCAAAGATAAGGGAATATTTATGATGTAATTTCGTATTTCTGTTGACTCCAACATGGCGGAGAAATGTTGTTATTTTTGAGCGCCGTCTCAGATTATTGCATGGTGTGCTTTTTACGTAAAGTTTTTTTGAAATCTGACACAGCGGTTGCATTAACTTCTTCTTAATAGGGGGGCGCTGTTTTCACTTTGGAAAAAATCGTGCCCAAATTAAACGGCCTCGTACTCTGTTCTAGATCATACAATATGCATATTATTATTACTATTGGATAGAAAACACTCTGAAGTTTCTAAAACTGTTTGAATTATATCTGTGAGTAAAACAGAACTCATTTGGCAGCAAACTTCCATACAGGAAGTGAAAATTCTGAAAATGAGGCTCTGTGTCAGGGCCTGCCTATTCAACTGGCTTATATTTATGGATCTGTATGCACTTCATACGCCTTCCACTAGATGTCAACAGGCAGTAGAAGGTTGAATGGGGTGTCTAGCTTGATGTGAGGCCGAATAAGAGCTTTTGGAGTGACAGGTCCGCTCTTTTGTCAGTTTTCAACGGCGCACAGGGGAACTCCACATTGTCTCCTGAAATGCGTTACGTATACACGGCGAAATGCTCCGGCTCTGATTTTATTGGATATATATGAGAAAAACATCATAAAGTAGGAATTTTCAACCGAGTTTGACCAGTTTATTCGACGTTTATTGGGAATTTTGGAATTTTTCGTTCCAGGCGCCAAGAGTTGATGGGCATGTTCGCGCCACAATGCTAGCCAAAGTTGCTAATTCGACAGAAGAAATGGACATTCTAAAACCAAACAACGATTTATTCTGGAACTAGGACTCCTTGCACAACATTCTGATGGAAGATCAACAAAGGTAAGAGAATATTTATGATGTTATTTCGTATTTTTGTGGTAAATGTTGGCTCCAACAAGGCGGAGAATATGTGAGCGCTGTCTCACAATACTGTATGCTGTATGTTGTACTAAAGTTATTTTTAAAAATCTAACACAGCGGTTGCATTAAGAACCAGTGTATCTTTCATTTGCTGTACAACATGTATTTTTTAGTAAAGTTTATGATGAGTTCTTTGGTTAGATTAGGTGACTGTCCAAAAGATCTCCGGACATTTTGGCGTATTGTGGCTACGTATTCACAATGTAAAACCAGGATTTGTACCTCTAAATATGCACATTTTCGAACAAAACATAAATGTATTGTATAACATGATGTTATAAGACTGTCATCTGATGAAGTTGTTCAAGGTTAGTGATTCATTTTATCTCTATTTGTGGATAAAAAATAGAGGTCAAAAGCTACCTATGCGGTGGAAACATGGTGAAAACATGGCGTTGTGTGTTTATCTATTGTGGTGAGCTAATATAAATACATATTGTGTTTTCGCTGTAAAACATTTTAAAAATTGGAAATGATGGCTGGATTCACAAGATGTTTATCTTTCATTTGCTGTATTGGACTTGTGATTTCATGAAATTATATTATATCCCTGTCCCGTTAGGCTAGGCTATGCTAGTCAGCTTTTTTGATGAGGAGGATCCCGGATCCGGGAGGGAGACTGTCAGGACCCGGTGTGAGAAACAGTCACTAATAGTCGGCAGAACCCAGAAGATGAGGCAGACACAGCAGTACTAGAGATGGTGGTTTAATAAAAGGAAAAGATCTTCAGGCAAAGAATCTAAATCCACAACGACAAAAATAAAGCCAAGAGGAAAAAATGGATATCCTCCAAAATACAAAGAAAATCCACAAAGTGGTAAGAACAGCAGGGAAAAAAACAAACCTCAAAAGACTAATCAAAAATAAACAAGAACAAAACCAGAGAACCTCTGGAAAATCCAACAAGAGAAATATATGTTCACAACAAGGCTGGGGCTGGGTGCTAACATACAAACACTGAGCAAAGAACTGAGGAACACACAGGGTTTAAATACCAACAAGGAAACGACACACAGGTGCAAACAATAATTAGAGCGAGGAAAAAACAAAAGGTTCAAAAAAGGTGCAATGGGGACATCTAGTGACCAAAACCTGAACAATCCTGGCCAAATCCTGACAGAATCCCCCTCCTAGGAACGGCTCCTGACGTTCCTACCAGCCTTCTCAGGGTGGAGGGCCCTGAACTGACGAATGAGGTCAGGGTCCAGTATGTCCTTGGCAGGAACCCAGGAGCGCTCCTCGGGACCGTAGCCTTCCCAGTCCACCAGATACTGCCAGGACCGCTGCACCCGGCGAGAATCCAGTATCCGATGGACGGTATAAGCCGACTGGCCCCCGATGACACGGGGCGGAGGGGGAGGTCTGCTTGCCGGGATAAGGGGAGAAAAAACAACAGGTTTTAACAAAGAAATGTGAAACGTGGGATTAATCTTAAGGGATCTTAGTAAGTGCAGGCGAAAAGTAACGGGATTCACTCTCCTGGCAACCTTAAAGGGACCGATGAATCTCTGGGACAGCTTGCGAGACTCCACCCGTAGTGGTAAGTTCTTAGTTGAGAGCCAAACTCTCTGGCCGGGGTACAGGGTAGGCCCGGGACGGCGACGTCTGTTGGCTTGTCGTTGGTACTGCTGTGAGGAACGCAGAAGATTAAGACGGGCCTTCTTCCACGTAAGCCGACAGCGTCTGATGAACCTCGAGGCTGAAGGCACTCTGACTTCTGCCTCCTGGTCCGGGAACAATAGAGGAGCGTAGCCAAACTGACACTCGTGCGGGGATATACCAGTGGAGGAGGAGCACAAGGTGTTGTGCGCGTACTCGGCCCAAACAATGAAGGATGACCATGTGGACGGGTTGTTGGAAACCATACATCTGAGGGTGGTTTCCAGCTCTTGATTCATCCTCTGTTTGGCCGTTGGACTCCGGATGGTACCCTGAAGATAGACTGGCCGTGGCCCCTATGAGTTGGCAGAAGGCCTTCCAAAACCTTGAGGCGAACTGGGGACCTCTGTCGGAAACCATATCTTGCGGAATGCCAAAGACTCGGAACACATGGTTAATCACCAACTCAGCCGTTTCCTTGGCAGAAGGTAATTTGGTCAAGGGAACAAACCTGGCCGCCTTAGAAAACCTGTCGATGATGACTAGGATAGTAGTATTACCATGGGACGGAGGAAGGCCAGTAATAAAGTCCAACGAGATATGGGACCAGGGTCGGTGGGGAATAGATAAAGGGTGAAGGAGTCCTTGAGGGCGGAGGTGAGAAGATTTGCCCTGGCAGCACACGGGACAGGCCTTGACGAAAGTGGCAACGTCTTCTTTTATGGTGGGCCACCAGAACTTACGCTGGATGAACTCCAAGGTGCGACCTACGCCCGGGTGACAGGTGAGGCGAGAGGAGTGCCCCCACAGAAGGACTTGGGATCTTGCTGCCTTGCGAACAAACAACCGATTGGCAGGACCTCCTTTAGGACCCGGTTCGATGGCTTGAGCTTGTCTCACGGTATCCTCAACTTGCCACGAGATTGGAGCCACGATCTTAGCGGCAGGAAGAACAGTCATGTCAGTATCTTCTCGAATGGCAGGAGAGTAGACTCGTGACAAGGCGTCCGGTTTGAGATTCGACCCGGGTCTATAGGTGAGGATAAACTGGAATCGGCTGAAGAAAAGAGACCATCGAGCTTGTCTGGAGTTCAACCGCTTCGCCTGCTGGATATACTCCAGATTTTTGTGGCCCGTAAGCACTTGAAACGGTTGAGAAGCCCCCTCGAGCCAGTGTCTCCATTCCTTCAATGCCATCTTAACCGCTAGGAGTTCACGATCCCCCACATCGTAATTCCTCTCGGCCGGGGTAAGCCGGTGAGAGAAGAAGGCGCAAGGATGAAGCCTCTTGTCTTCACCCCTCTGAGACAGGACAGCTCCAACACCAACCTCTGATGCGTCTACCTCCACCACAAAAGGTTCATCCGCCATCGGTAGTGTCAGGATGGGAGCAGAGAGGATGCGCTGCTTGAGTCCTTGGAAGGCCGTCTCAGCTTCTCTTCCCCACAGAAACCTTGTGTTGCCACCCTTGGTTAAAGCTGAGAGAGGGGCTGCCACCGAGCTGAAGTTCTTGATGAACTTGCGGTAAAAGTTAGTGAAGCCCAGGAAACGCTGAACTTCCTTAACGGACTTGGGGGTGGGCCAATCCGCTACCGCCCCTACCTTCCTGGGGTCCATCTGGACTCGACCGGGTTCCACTACAAATCCCAGGAATTGTACTCGAGAGGAATGGAATTCACACTTTTCCGGCTTAACGTACAAATGGCTGTCTAGGAGGCGTTTGAGCACTTGTCTGACATGCTTAGTGTGTTCTTGAAGGGAGCTCGAAAAGATGAGGATGTCATCCAAGTAAACAAACACGAAAATGTTAAGCATATCCCTAAGCACATCCTTTATGAGCGCTTGGAACACAGCCGGGGCGTTGGTCAGGCCGAAGGGCATCACCAAGTATTTGTAGTGACCAGTAGGCGTGTTGAAAGCGGTCTTCCACTCGTCACCGGGTTTGATCCGCACAAGATGGTATGCGTTCCGCAGGTCAAGCTTAGTGAAGACCACTGCTTCCTGGAGCAGCTCAAAGGCTGTGGCCATAAGGGGTAGCGGGTAGCGGTTACGGACGGTTATGGCATTGAGTCCCCGGTAGTCGATGCAAGGACGTAATCCACCGTCTTTTTTGGCCACAAAGAAAAACCCTGCTCCCGCCGGCGAGGTGGATGGACGCATGTGGCCTGCTGCCAGAGCGTCCTTGATGTAGGTATCCATAGCAGCTCGTTCGGGAGGAGATAGGGAAAAGATCCGACCCCTGGGGGGGCAGGTGCCCGGAAACAGGTCGATGGGGCAATCGTAAGGTCTATGGGGTGGTAGTTTGGTGGCCCTCTGTTTGCTAAATACCGGTTTGAGGTCATGGTAACACTCGGGAACTCGGGACAGGTCGATGGATTCTAGAGACTCGGGAGGGGAACTTGGGAAGATACAAGTGGCTTGGCACGTAGGACCCCACTGCTTGATAGTGCCCACAGACCAGTCGGTGTGAGGGTTATGGCTGTGAAGCCAGGGGTATCCAAGGACGAGAGGGAACTCGGAACACGAGATCAGATGAAAGTTCATCACTTCCTGGTGTTGGGAAACTGAAAGTCGCAAGGGGCTAGTGACACGAGTGACAAGTCCAGATCCCAAAGGGCTTCCATCCAACGTAGTAACCCTTATGGGGTCACTTAGAGGTTCAGAGGGAACGCCATTCTCCTTCGCCCAGACACCATCCATGAAGTTACCTGCGGCTCCAGAGTCTACCAAGGTTTGAAGGGGAAGCTCGTGGTTGTCCCAGGAAAGGGTAACTGGAATGAGCAGGCGGGAGTTGGATGGATGGGAGGAGGTTATGTTTCCCGTTACAGTCCTCCCAGGCCTGCACGGGAGAGTGCGTTTTCCCTGGAGCCCGGGACACGTGGAGCGGAAATGGCCCGGTTTGCCGCAATATAGACAGCATCGCTCCCTCATCCGGCGGTCTCTCTCAGCCTGGGAGATGCGTCCAACCTGCATGGGTTCCGGTGGAGTCAGCGAGGATAAAGGTGGAGACTCGGAGCTGGGACCGATAGGAGCTAGGGTGAGAGGTCTACGGTTGAGCTCTCTCTCTCTCAGACGCTGGTCTATGCGTGAAGCCAACTTGATCAGGGACTCGAGGTTGTCCGGTGGTTCCCGAGTGGCCAGTTCATCTTGGATGGTGTCGGAAAGACCCTTCAAAAAGCACACTGAGCGCCTCGTCGTTCCAGCCACTCGCTGCTGCCACCGTGCGGAACTGGATGGCATAGTCCGTCACGCTGCGCCGACCTTGGCGGAGAGTCAGGAGCTGTTTGGCTGAGTCAGGACCGCTGGTAGGACCTTGAAACACTCGCTTGAATTCTTCAGCAAAGGTAGAGTAGCTGGCACAGCAGGGACTTTGGGCATCCCACACAGCAGTAGCCCAGGCTAGGGCTTTTTCCGACAGCAGGGTGATGATATATGCTATCTTGGACCGGTCGGTGGGAAACGACGAGGGTTGCAGCTCGAAGGAGAGAGAACATTGGGTGAAAAACCCCTTACAAACACTCGGATCACCTGAGAACCGTTGGGGAGGCGGCAGACGAGGTTCAGCCAGGGGGTTAACTGCCACGGGCACTTGAATCTGATTAACTGGGGCAGAAGCGGTTGCAGGGGAAAGTTGATCAGAAATCTGCTTTATGGAAGTCATCATCTCCAACAGAAGTTGAGAATGTCTAGCCATTAAGGCCTCTTGCTGAACCAGAGCAGCTTCGTGACGTTGGACAGTCCCCTCGTGGTGGGACAGCATGGGGAAAAAATCCTGGGTACTGGCTGCCTCTGGGTTCATTTTAATGGCTCAGTGTTTCTGTCAGGACCCGGTGTGAGAAACAGTCACTAATAGTCGGCAGAACCCAGAAGATGAGGCAGACACAGCAGTACTAGAGATGGTGGTTTAATAAAAGGAAAAGATCTTCAGGCAAAGAATCTAAATCCACAACGACAAAAATAAAGCCAAGAGGAAAAAATGGATATCCTCCAAAATACAAAGAAAATCCACAAAGTGGTAAGAACAGCAGGGAAAAAACAAACCTCAAAAGACTAATAAAAAATAAACAAGAACAAAACCAGAGAACCTCTGGAAAATCCAACAAGAGAAATATATGTTCACAACAAGGCTGGGGCTGGGTGCTAACATACAAACACTGAGCAAAGAACTGAGGAACACACAGGGTTTAAATACCAACAAGGAAACGACACACAGGTGCAAACAATAATTAGAGCAAGGAAAAAACAAAAGGTTCAAAAAAGGTGCAATGGGGACATCTAGTGACCAAAACCTGAACAATCCTGGCCAAATCCTGACAGACTCGTTAGAGGTTTTAAGAACAAGTGTATCTTTAATTCTATGTAAAACATGTATCTTTGATCAAAGTTTATGATGAGTATTTCTGTTATTTGATGTGGCTCTCTGCAATTTCTCCGGATATTTTGGAGGCATTTGGTCATTTATGGATATACATATGCACATTATCGAACAAAACATAAATGTATTGGGTAACATGATGTCCTATGAGTGTCATCTGATGAAGATGTTCAAAGGTTAGTGATTAATTTTATCTCTATTTCTGGTTTTTGTGACTACTATCTTTTGCTGGGAAAATGGCTATGTTTTTCTGTGGCTATGTACTGAGCTAACATAATTGTTTGGTGTGCTTTCCCCGTAAATCCGTTTTGAAATCAGACATGTTGGCTGGATTCACAACATGTGTAGCTTTAATTTGGTGTCTTTCGTGTGTGATTTCATAAAAAAATTATTTTTATAGTAATATATTTGAATTTGGCCCGCTACATTTTTTCTGGATTTTGGCCAAGTGGGACACTACTGTCCCACATATCCTAGAGAGGTTTTAAAGGCACAGTCAACTTAGTGTATGTAAACTTCTGTCCCAATGGACTTGTGATACAGTGAATTATACATGAAATAATCTGTCTGTAATCAATTGTTGGAAAAAATACTTGTGTCATGCACAAAGTAGATCTCCTAACCGACTTGCCAAAACTATAGCTTGTTAACAAAAAATTTGTGGAGTGGTTGAAAAACTTGTTTTAATAACTCCAACCTAAGTGTATGTAAACTTCCGACTCCAACTGTATATATATATATCTGCCAACACAGTCATACACATGATGTATAATCCTGTAATATGATTCCGGCTTGCGATGGCAAAAATATATTCTAATGTGGCCCTCTATGGAAAATAATTGCCCAGGCCTGGTATAGACTTGAAAATCAGAAGCATAAAGAAGATAAGTGTTGAATTAACTGATTTGTCATGTCCATGCCATGGCAATCAGTCTGCACAATTAGCCATCACAAATTATTTTATTAAGGATATACACCTACTGTACACTTGGAGACCTGCGATACAGAAATTGTCCTACAGGTAACACTTATTGTCCTTAGAATCAATGGTGTTCAAGAAACAGGTTTCCAACATAACATTGGTAGAATTTCACTAAAGAACAAGAACATTTCTGTATTGTAATTCTATTCGCAGAATACCTTGTTAAACATGTGACTAGTGCCTGGTAACAAATTGGCACTGTAAACTTGACTTGACAATGGATAAGTCTGCCCTCCTCTTTCTCATCGGTACAGTTCGAAACTTTAGTAGTATTATTGGGGACGAAGTGATATTCCTCATCGTCTTTTCTCAGCTATGAAGACAGCTCATCAGCCAGGACAACCTGTGAAAAGGAGCACAAATTATGCAAAAAGGTTAAACATGAGTGGAAACATAACACAGATGATCAATGTACAACTAACGATAAGTGCACAAGTCACAATTCTATTACTGTTTTTGTTATTGTTCACAATAACTGTATGCTTGGGTTTAATGCATGTTGTCACAACCAACCATTAATTCACTAAATTTACCCAAGTATGGTCTTATTGTAGTTCAATTAGGTGTTTGTTATAGCACAGGTAGGGATGACAATTTACACACTGCTGCACTTCAGCGCCAAGAATGAGGACCACTGAACTAGTGCACACTTTGGGAGGAAGGGTAAAGAATCAGGACCAAGCCGACCCACTACCCCTAAACCGAAGTATGCATTCATATAATCCTCCTCATGGGCTTGAAAAGGAATGAACTGGTAGTGTAAGGAATATGGCAGAAATCCCCCCAACCATGGTGGTAACAATCCATTGCCTTAAATCCACAAAGGGGGGTTAACAAGTGCAGATCATTGGAAGAAGATGGTTAAGTGTGCACTTGCACACTCTTCATCATGGATTTAAAAGCATAGAATAGGTGTGTAAGCACTGGCAGGAGATAGTTTCCAGCATTGCTAAATCCATGAAAGAAAGTGTGCACACTTTGGGAGAAGGGTGAAGAATTGGAATGCAACTCACGCAGTAACATGACTTTTAGGTCAAATTCATATTGGTACTGCCCATGAGGAGAATCAGTGCAAAGTAATGACTTGCAACCATAGAGTTAGATACTGTAGACATCTACCTCTATGCTTGCAACCTCCACCTATCTATCCAAGTAGCAGTTGGCCTACCTAATATAGGATACCTACTTGTATCAGCTGGTATAGATTAACTCCATGAGGAGGGGAGGCAGAAGGACAAATGAACCCTGCAGTCAGAGAGTCCTCAATGTACCCTTCCATGGTCTTGGTCTCCAAACCAGACAGGGAATAAAGACGTCCCCAAGGCGGTGTAGTCCCCGGGAGGAGGTCAATGGCGCAGTTGTAGGGTTGATGCGGAGGAGGAGATGTGGCGCGGACCTTGTTGAAAACCTCCCGGAGGTCCTGGTACTCCACGGGAATGGCTGAGAGATCTGAGGCTTTTCCCAAGCCCGCAGGAGGACGTCCAGGGGCAGGCTGCGCTGCCTTGAGACAACGTGCGTGACAGAATGGGCTCCAACCCAGAATAGAACCCATAGCCCAGTTGATCAGGGTGTTGTGCCTCTGGAGCCATTACGATCCCAAAACCACGTGTACATGAGACTCAATGAGCAGAAACTGCATGGACTCACTGTGGTTACCTGACACTCGCAGGTTGATGGGAACCGTACTGGGAGTGACCCTGCCAATAGAGAGTCCATCCAATGCTCTGGCATCCATGGGAATGGAGAGGGGTTGTGTGGAGATGCCCAGCTCTGACACCAAGGTCGCGTCCTTAAAGCTCCCGTCCATAAAGCTCCCGTCCATAAAGCTCCCGTTGACCAATGAGCACCTGGAGATATTTAGACCGGTCACCCCACAGCAGGATAGCATGGGGAGGAGTACGAGTAATGGGAGATGGGAGACTCCCTGTATGGCCCACCAGTATACTCATACCTACTGATGAGCCTGGTCTTTTAATGGACAGGTGGATATGAAATGTTCTGAAGTACCACAACAGACAACTTTCGGAGCTCAGTCTGCGTAAACTTTCCTCAGATGACAACCTGGCCCTGCCCAGTTGCATGGGCTCCGGAGTAGGCTAGTCGACAGGGAACTCAGGTGACATCGGATTCTCTCAGAAATGCAGGCATCTGGGACTTCCGGGATTCTTCAGAGGCGAGGGGGAACCCGTGGAAGAGCACGTGTGGCCGGAAACAGACCTATCCCTGCTGCATTCCCGTACCCGCCCATCGATCATTATGGTCAAGGCTATGAGGGAGTCGAGGTCCATGGGCAGCTCCCTGGCTGTGAGTTCATCTTTAATTACATCCGATAATCCGTGAAGGAAGGTGTCGAACATGGACTCCGGGTTCCAGGCACTCTCGGTGGCCAACTTGTGAAAATCTACAGCGTAGTTTGATTTGTTCCAACAATGCATTGAAGGCATGGTCATGGCATTCTGCCAAGGTATGGAGTCCCTCCACAAGGTTATGAAGTAACTCCTTGTGTCTTCCAATTTGGCTCCTTGGAGGGGGCAGCGTTGCGGACCTGGTTCAGTCATGGCCAGTTCGTACTATTACTACTCAGGATATGACCCAGATGCAAACACAGGAGGCGGATAGTTCGATTCTCAGAATATGTATTATAACAAAGGGGCAGGCAGAGGTTCGTAATCCAAGGCAGAGTCAATCAGGGAAAGAACGGCAGGCAGTGTCAGGACAGGCAGAAAGGTCAGAACCAGGAAGACTAGAAAACTAAAACTTGAGGACAGGAGAAACGTAAAACACGCTGGTAAGACCTAACAAACAAGATGAACTGGCAAAAGACAAAAAGAAAACGCAGGTATAAATACACAGGGGATAATGGGGAAAAATAAGACACCTGGTGGGGGATGGAGACAAACACAAGACAGGTGAAACAGAGCTATCTACACTGAACAAAAATATAAACCCAAATGTAAAGTGTTGGTTCCATGTTTCATGAGCTGAAATAAAGGATCCCAGATATTTTCCATACAGACAAAACATATTTCTCTCAAATTATGTACACAAATTTGTTTACATCCCTGTTAGTGAGCATATCTCCTTTGCCAAGATAGCCCATCCACCTGACAGCTGTTGCATATCAAGAATGTGATTAAACAGCATGATCATTGCACAGGTGCACATTGTGCTAGGGACAATAAATCGCTACTCTAAAATATGCAGTTTTGTCACACAACATTATTCCACAGTTGTCTCAAGTTGAGGGAGGGTGCAATTGTCATGCTAACTGCAGGAATGTCCACCAGAGCTATTGCCAGAGAATGTAATGTTAATTTTTCTACCATAAGCCGCCTCCAACTTCATTTTTGAGAATTTGACAATACTTCCAACTGGCCTCACAACCACAGACCACATGTAACCCCGCCAGCCCAGGACGGACCTCCACATTTGGCTTCTTCACCTGCGGGATCGTCTGAGACCAGCCACCCGGACAGCTGATGAAACTATGGGTTTGCACAACCAAAGAATTTATGCATTATCTGACTGCAGTTTGGGGTCGTAATCAACTTCAGTGGCAAATGCTCACCTTCAATGGCCACTGATGCTGGAGAAGTGTGCTCTTCATGGATGAATCCCAGTTTCAACCTTAACAGGCAAGCAGTTTGCTGATGTCAACGTTGTGAACAGAGTGCCCAATGGTGGCAGTGGGGTTATGGTATGGGCAGGCATAAACTACGGACAATGAACACGATTGCATTTTATCGATGACAATTTGAATGCACAGAGACACCGTGACAAGATCCTGAGGCCCATTGTCGTGCCATTCATCTGACGACATCACATCATGTTTCAGCATGATAATGCATGGCCCCATGTCGCAAGGATCTGTACACAATTCCTGAAAATGTCCCAGTTCTTCCATGGCCTGCATACTCAGACATGTCACCCATTGAGCATGTTTGGGATGCTCTGGATCGGCGTGTACGACATTGTGTTCCAGTTCCTGCCAATATCCAGCAACTTCACACAGCCATTGAAGAGGAGTGGGACAACATTCCACAATCAACAGCCTGATCAACTCTAAGCGAAGGAGATTTGCCTCATGGAGTGCGACACATGGTGGTCACACCAGATACTGACTGATTTTCTGATCCACGCCCCTAACTTTTTTAAAGTATATGTGACCAACAAATGCATATCTGTGTTCACAGTCATGTGAAATCCATAGATTATGGCCTAATGAATTTATTTCAATTGACAGATTCCTTGAACTGTAACTCAGTAAAATCTTCGAAATGTTTGCATATATTTGTGTTCAGTGTAATAGAACTCAGTGAGTTTTCTTTTATGGAAGCCTCTCTAAAGTCAAACATGTATGGTGGGGTGTACCACAGGCCAGCTCTCTAGGCCCTCTGCCACTGGCAGGTAATTTATGCTGATGATTCCGCAACCACAGCAAATGAAGTCACTGAAACCCTTAACAAGGTGTTGCAGTTAGTTTTGGAATGGGTGGCCAGTAATAAACTATTTTGTACAAATTATTCCCTAAGCTCTAGACCTCAGCTGAATCTGGTAATGAATGGCGTGGCTGTTGAACAGGTTGAGTAGACTAAATTAATTGGTGTTACCTTAGACTGTAAACTGTCATGGTCAAAACATATAGATGCTATGGTTGTAAAGGTCTGCCCATGGGTAGAGGTCTGCCCATAATAAAGAGGTGCTCTGCTTTTTTGACACCACACTCCAAAAAGCAAGTCCTGCAGGTTCCAGTTATGTCTTCTCTTGATTATTGTCCAGTCATGTGGCCTAGTGCTGCAAAGAAAAACCTAGTTAAAACTAACCTGTCTCATGACGGTCTAAACCCAGCTCACGTTCCCGATTAGAGTTCTAATATAAATACTATGCATGCCAGTCTGTCTTCGCTAAGAGTTTAGGAGAGATTGACTGCATTACTTCTTTTTATAAGAAACATTCATGTGCAAAAAATGCTAAAGTTTTTGCATAGTCAATTTACACACAGCTTTGACACACACTTACCTCATCTGACTGAACACCAGAGGTCTTTTCACAGTCCTCAAATCCAGAACAAATTCAAGAAAGTGTACAGTATATACGTATATAGAGCCATTATTGCGTGGAACTCCCGTCCATCTCATATTGCTCAAAGGAATTTTAAAAGCACATACTGTTTTGATGAGTTTGATGTGATTTTTGATTTCATTTGCATTGATATCAGAGTGGTTAGAGGGACAATAGAGCCCTGAGCACCAGGCCATTAGGACCTGATGGAAGGACAATAGAGCCCTGAGCACCAGGCCATTGGGACCTGATGGAGGGACAATAGAGCCCTGAGTACCAGGCCATTGGGACCTGATGGAGGGACAATAGAGCCCCGAGTACCAGGTCATTAGTGACCTGATGAGAGTTAGAGAGTTGGGTACTACTAAAATATGTCCAGAGTACATAAAATGAGATTACTGTGATTCATTGGTCACGTAGAATTTTACTGCAGTCATGACCCATGACTGCCAGTGTGGCAGTAATAATGTCACAGCAACAGCCCTAGTCACAGGATTAACACACACACACACACACACACACACACACACACACACACACACACACACACACACACACACACACACACACACACACACACACACACACACACACACACACACACACACACACACACACACACACACACACACACACACACACACACACACACACACAGGTCAGTAACTCCACCAACACCCAAGGCTCTCAAAGCTGGTATCTCAGCCCCCCACATTTCCACCACACACACAGTTTGCACAGACTCACCAAGGCCGAGGACTTAACGGGTCCAGTCAAGCTCCCAGTTTGTCTGGTGTTGCTCCTGGTGAAGGGTATGTGGCCGTCAATCACATCTGCTTCTCATCTGCGTCTGACAATGCTGGCTTGCTGAGTCAGTGGCTAGATGGTTGGGGTGAAGACTACAGAAAGTCGGGCTATTCATTCTAGGATCTGGCTACTCATTCTAGGATGCAAGAGGTGTCAGGGAGAGGCTCAGGTTGGCTGTCCTCTTATAAAAGGAATGCCAACCTGCCAGGCAATACAAATAATATAACATATGTTGTGTCTTTATATATACACCAAATACCCACAGGTGTTCCCACTTCTGCAATCAAAAGAGTCCAGCTCAAAACAAGCAGAAAGGAGTGTGACAGGGCAGACTTTAAGCATACAACAAAATACACTTTTCACTCATATGACCACATAATTCAGAGTAGGAAGTACTAAAACTCATACATTGAACAAGACTTAGTCTTGTCAACGAATGACAAGTTGAGGGCTTGAAAGGCAAGTTTGCCTACATCAATAATATTAAATGAATGCAACAGATTGAAAGGTGACCTCTGCTATGGCGATAGTGTGTTTAACCAACCTTCATGCAACAGTCTGTCACTGTAGAAAGACATGCACACAAGATTCTACAACCTGGGCTTGCCTATTCCGGTGAAGCTTCACATTCTAGTGACTCGTAAAAAATACAGGCAGCAGCTGGTAGGACTTCCATCCCTCATACTGGCTGTGGCTCTGCCTGGTGTGTGTGTTCCAAGGATCATCAGCTGAAATTATAAAAGATGGCAGAAACAATATTTGCAATACACTTCTAATTAGTTTTTCAACCAAATGCCCTATCATCACTTTTGGTATAAAGCAGTACGCTGGGGTTAGGAAACCCCTCTAAAAGGCAGACAGACTGCAAGAGAGACAGTAAGAGATTTTTTTTAAATACCTGAGAGTTTGAGCCACATCAGTGAAGTGATGTGTAGTCTCGAGGTGGCCAGGGCCACATTGTGAACATATTTCTGCCCAGTGTGGAATACAATTTGAAAAAATAAAAAACATGCAGTGTGGATGCACTGAAAGCACATACAGTACATTAACTTAAGTTAATAGCAATAAAATACAGAGGACCCAATGTAGACAGAAGAGTCACATCCAGCTCACATGTAAGTATTATGTGTAAATGCACTTATTCGGATCCGAGAGTTCTCATCGGTATATTCTAAATTAAGTAAGAAATGTAGACATAATACATAGCCTAAGCATACCTGTAGACAGCTGTTGGTCAGTTGATATACTGACATGAATGCAGACAGTCACTCACTGGCCTCCTTGTTGTAAAGTGTATTGAAAACTTTGTTTTCTGTTAGGCTGGTCCTGAGACTGCTTTCTTCACTACACTTTGTGCTGGATTGTACACACATACACATGTTTTGGTATATTTTAACTTTGTTCAGAGGACAGGAGGATCATTTGACCTTTAGAGTTCAACATTTCTATGAACTTGCCTAGTGCAGTATTTTATCATTAAATGTCCTTGTGTGGAAAGAAAAGCCAGAGTAGGCCTACTTGATTAGCCAAAATTGTGTAATTCTGTAAAGGCAGTTAGTAATGTATTTTCTATACATTCCTTAGTTGCATTGACACAAGGTTTTTAAATAACAATAATGTGCCAGAGGCTGCATCACACCCAAATCTGTGCACACTCATCTATAAATAAGCTTAGCTATTGTTAACAGTAAACCTCCTTGGGAAGGACTAATTAGTTATTGACTTTCATGAACACATTGGTGTTACTGTGTGTTTTTGGCTACTGTAACCCTAAACATAACATTGCTTAAAACAATGGTATTGCATATGTTAATTGACAATGCTTAAGTGAAAATGTACAGAGATTTGGTAATCTAAAGTCACCTGAAATCATGTGATTCTAACCATTGTAATGTGTTATTTATTCCACTAGATGAGGCTGCTGCGTTACTATTTTCTTCACTGCTATATAAGCTGCTATTTTGTATTCAAAATAACAATGTGTAATTTACTGTAACACGTTTCTCGCATAAACATGTTTATAGACTGATAACAGTACAACTCAAACTAGGTCAAGTCAAACTCGACCCTATAACTACTAACTCATGATGTGATGAGACCATTGTGCAATAGTGTGGCTAAAGGTAAAAAGAAAAGTTGTGTAAGCAGATCTTTGTTGACATGGTTTACAAGTGAACTCTGTGCTGGGGTGCAGACAGTTTGAGGTCTGGCTGGACTCACTTTGCATACTTACCAGATCATTCAAACTGCCTGACAATCACTGCACATATAGGGATCCTCTTTCAGCCCCCATGGCCACTACTATCACAGACTCACAGAAGCCTTTCTCTCTGGACCCCTACCATGTCTCTGAGGTGTCTGGCTTCATTCTCCCTGCACCCCTGGTAGGTACAGCCTCCTTATCTTATGGGATACCCATTGCAGTCATTAGTTGTTTCCCATTACAACTGTTGCTTATAGTCATTAGTTGTTTGTTAAATCAAAGTAAGTGGAAAGTAAGTAGTATTGATATATTTGTAAATGTTGTAAGCAGGTTGTAACTTTCTCAGCCTCAGACAGTGACATTAGTTTCCCTGAGACCCCCAAATCAAGCTGTGGTTAAGACTTGGTGTTTTTGAATTTGGAGTGCAGAGTACAGATGAGAGCATTCCAATCCAGACAAGGTTGATATATGTTATACTTTGTTGAGGCAGAATTGGGATGAGCTGTTGCCACTTCTCAAGGGTTATGTTATTGTTCTGTGCTGGACTTTGATGTTATGCATTTCATAGACTCCTGTTAAGGCCATTGTGTTCTGGAACTGTTGTTTCTGTAAAATAACTGTTGTGTAACAATATGATTGTATTATCACCTCCCACTATATAAGGGACATGTAATCATTTACTCTTGGAGCTCCTTCCCTGACTGCGATCAGAGACGGATCTACCTAACCGCTGCTCGTATTCATTAAACGATTCACTATTATACCATAAAATTAGTCTCTGCTTAATCTTTGGATCTAGTTTCCACAACAACTTGCAGTTGGCATCCTTTGTGTTTGTCCTGTTAGTAAACTTTATCCTTTATCCTTGATAAAGCAAAGCATTGATGTAATGAGGAAACAGCAAGATTGCCTTTCTAACTACTGATATGTCCAGTGCATCATTTGGAATACATAAAATACGTGGAATAGATTTTATAACTAATTTCATAAGCGTGTTTGACACTTTCCACAGTTGCTTGTGGCCTACTCTGCATAACCTATCCTGATACGAGACAGAGCATCCAACAATATTATTAATTGAGGGACAATACATTGACACTTTCAATATGACTCAATACCCTAAAGACAGAGTTGCCGCCATACTACCAGCCCTGGATGGACATTGCCCAGCATGTTACAGAGCTCATCTACTCTCACACGCTGCGCTCCCACATTCTCAAGGTAAGTCTATGCTGTCAAACTCAGCTGATCAGTAAACGGTTCAAATAGGGGGGAATGGATTGGAATTCTACCACCTGGTTGAATTCCACAAACTTGGTTTGGAACACATACAGTGGAAATGAAATAGATTTATATATTCAACCGCTTTTGGTGACAGTTCACATAAAACAATCTAAACTTTTAATAACAATGTGTGACTTCACCTGTGCAGAGATGACAAAACATAAATCCAATTAAAATTACATAGCCTGAAGCATTTATATACAAAATAAATGTTAAATGGGTCATTTGCAATGTGTCAAGCAGAGTGTATTCATAATTACTCACAATTGTATGTGATATAGTGTCAGCGCCATTCTTCCATTTACTCACTCAGATGCCCTTGCTGAACACCCGATTCCTGGAGAGCCACAGAGAACTGCGCCTGGCCCATTTGGCCCTGAGTGTGATGACCATGGGCTACGTGTGGCAGGAGGGGGAGAATGACACAGTCAAGGTTTTTCACCAACCCTTCTTATTATGTACAGTTCAAGTTGGAAGTTAACATACTTAGGTTGGAGTCATTAAAACTTGTTTTTCAACCACTTCACATATTTCTTGTTAACAAACTATAGTTTTTGCAAGTCGGTTAGGACATCTACTTTGTGCATGATACAAGTAATTTTTTCAACAATTTTTTACAGACAGATTATTTCACTGTATCACAATTCCAGTGGGTCAGAAGATTAAAGTTGAAGTTAAGAGATGAATGTACTTTGGTGCGAAAAGTGCAAATCTTTCCCAGAACAACGGCAAAGGACCTTGTGAAGATGCTGGAGGATACAGGAACAAAAGTATCTATATCCACAGTAAAACGAGTCCTATATTGACATAACCTGAAAGGCCGCTCAGCAAGGAAGGAGCCACTGCTCCAAAACCACCATGAAAAAGAGCCAGAATTCAGTTTGCAACTGCACATGGGGACAAAGATCATACTTTTTGGAGAAATGTCCTCTGGTCTGATGAAACAAAAATAGAACTATTTGACCATAATGACCATTATGTTTGGAGGAAAAAGGGGGCGGCTTGCAAGCCGAAGAACACCATCCCAACCGTGAAGCACGGGGGTGGCAGCATCATGTTGTGGTGGTGCTTTGCTGCAGGAGAGACTGGTGCACGTCATAAAATATATGGCTTCATGAGGAAGGACAATTATGTGGATATATTGAAGCAACATCTCAAGACAGTCAAGGAAGTTAAAGCTTGGTCGCAAGTGGGTCTTCTAAATGGACAATGACCCCAAGCATACTTCCAAAGTTGTGTAAAAATGGCTTAAGGACAACAAAGTCAAGGTATTGGAGTGGCCATCACAAAGCCCTGACCTCAATCCCATAGAAAATTTGTGGGCAGAACTGAAAAAGCATGTGGGAGCAAGGAGGCCTACAAACCTGACTCAGTTGCACCAGCTCTGTAAGGAGGAATGGGCCAAAATTCACCCAACTTATTGTGGGAAGCTTGTGGAAAACCCAAAACATTTGACACTTGTTAAACAATTTAAAGGTAATGCTACCAAATACTAATTGAGTGCATGTAAACTTCTGACCCACTGGGAATGTGATGAAAGAAATAAAACTTCCAACTTCAACTGTAGGACTTGCATCCTTGGCACAATAAAGGTTTTATATTCTACTCAATCCATAGGCTTCATTAATGCCATTCAGACTTGAAGTCGATACATCAACTATGATAGCTGAGGTACATAGGTTCTGAATTAATATTCATACCAAACATTTTAGGGTCCAAACACAGATCGGCTACATACAGTAGCTAGCTACACATCCATAGGTACATAGTTATTTGTATTCTACACTACACAATAAGCAAATAAATAGTTAACTTGCTATATTACTTCATATTTGTTTCATCAGACCAGAGGACATTTCTCCAAAAAGTACGATCTTTGTCCACATGTGCAGTTGCAAACCGTAGTCTGGCTATTTTATGCCGGTTTTGGAGCAGTGGCTTCTTCCTTGCTGAGCGGCCTTTCAAGTTATGTCAATATAGGACTCGTTTTACTGTGGATATAGATACTTTTGTGCCTGTTTCCTCCAACATCTTCACAAGGACCTTTGCCGTTGTTCTGGGATTTATTTGCACTTTTCACACGAATGTACAGTGGGGCAAAAAAGTATTTAGTCAGCCACCAATTGTGCAAGTTCTCCCACTTAAAAAGATGAGAGAGGCCTGTAATTTTCATCATAGGTACACTTCAACTATGACAGACAAAATGAGAAAAAAATGCAGAAAATCACATTGTAGGATTTTTAATGAATTTATTTGCAAATTATGGTGGAAAATAAGTATTTGGTCAATAACAAAAGTTTATCTCAATACTTTGTTATATACCCTTTGTTGGCAATGACAGAGGTCAAACGTTTTCTGTAAGTCTTCACAAGGTTTTCACACACTGTTGCTGGTATTTTGGCCCATTCCTCCATGCAGATCTCCTCTACAGCAGTGATGTTTTGGGGCTGTTGCTGGGCAACACGGACTTTCAACTCCCTCCAAGGATTTTCTATGGGGTTGAGATCTGGAGACTGGCTAGGCCACTCCAGGACCTTGAAATGCTTCTTACGAAGCCACTCCTTCGTTGCCCGGGCGGTGTGTTTGGGATCATTGTCATGCTGAAAGACCCAGCCACGTTTCATCTTCAATGCCCTTGCTGATGGAAGGAGGTTTTCAGTCAAAATCTCACGATACATGGCCCCATTCATTCTGTCCTTTACACGGATCAGTCGTCCTGGTCCCTTTGCAGAAAAACAGCCCCAAAGCATGATGTTTCCACCCCCATGCTTCACAGTAGGTATGGTGTTCTTTGGATGAAACTCAGCATTCTTTGTCCTCCAAACACGACGAGTTGAGTTTTTACCAAAAAGTTATATTTTGGTTTCATCTGACCATATGACATTCTCCCAATCTTCTTCTGGATCATCCAAATGCTCTCTAGCAAACTTCAGACGGGCCTGGACATGTACTGGCTTAAGCAGGGGGACACGTCTGGCACTGCAGGATTTGAGTCCCTGGCAGCGTAGTGTGTTACTGATGGTAGGCTTTGTTACTTTGGTCCCAGCTCTATGCAGGTCATTCACTAGGTCCCCCCGTGTGGTTCTGGGATTTTTGCTGACCGTTCTTGTGATCATTTTGACCCCACGGGGTGAGATCTTGCGTGGAGCCCCAGATCGAGGGAGATTATCAGTGGTCTTGTATGTCTTCCATTTCCTAATAATTGCTCCCACAGTTGATTTCTTCAAACCAAGCTGCTTACCTATTGCAGATTCAGTCTTCCCAGCCTGGTGCAGGTCTACAATTTTGTTTCTGGTGTCCTTTGACAGCTCTTTGGTCTTGGCCATAGTGGAGTTTGGAGTGTGACTGTTTGAGGTTGTGGACAGGTGTCTTTTATACTGATAACAAGTTCAAACAGGTGCCATTAATACAGGTAACGAGTGGAGGACAGAGGAGCCTCTTAAAGAAGAAGTTACAGGTCTGTGAGAGGCAGAAATCTTGCTTGTTTGTAGGTGACCAAATACTTATTCCACCATAATTTGCAAATAAATTCATTAAAAATCCTACAATGTGATTTTCTGCATTTTTTTTTCTCATTTTGTCTGTCATAGTTGAAGTGTATCTATGATGAAAATTACAGGCCTCTCTCATCTTTTTAAGTGGGAGAACTTGCACAATTGGTGGCTGACTAAATACTTTTTTGCCCCACTGTACGTTCATCTCTAGGAGACAGAACGCGTCTCCTTCCTGAGCGGTATGACGGCTGCGTGGTCCCATGATGTTTATACTTGCGTACTATTGTTTGTACAGATGAGCATGGTACCTTTAGGCGTTTGGAAATTGCTCCCAAGGATGAACAAGACTTGTGGAGTTCTACAAATGTTTTTCTGCGGTCTTGGCTGATTTCTTTAGATTTTCCAATGATGTCAAGCAAAGAGGCACTGAGTTTGAAGGTAGGCCTTGAAATACATCCACAGGTACACCTCCAATTGACTCAAATGATGTCAATTAGCCTATCAGAAGCTTCTAAAACCAAGACATCATTTTCTGGAATTTTTCAAGCTGTTTAAAGGCACAGTCAACTTAGTCTATGTAAACTTCTGACCCATTGGAATACTGATACAATGAATTATAAGTGAAATAATCTGTCTGTAAACAATTGTTGGAAAAGTTACTTGTGTCATGCACAAAGTAGATGTCCTAACCGACTTGCCAAAACTATAGTTTGTTAACAAACAATTTGTGGAGTGGTTGAAAAACTTGTTTTAAATGACTCCAACCTAAGTGTATGTAAACTTCCGACTTCAACTGTATATAAACTCAGCAAAAAAAGAAACGTCCCTTTTTCAGGACCCTGTCTTCCAAAGATAATTCGTAAAAATCCAAATTACTTCACAGATCTTCATTGTAAGGGGTTTAAACACTGTTTCCCATGCTTGTTCAATGAACAATAACCAATTCATGAACATGCACCTGTGGAACGGTCGTTAAGACACCAACAACTTACAGACGGTAGGCAATTAAGGTCACAGTTATGAAAACTTAGGACACTAAAGAGGCCTTTCTACTGACTCTGAAAAACACCATAAGAAAGATGCCCAGGGTCCCTGCTCATCTGCGTGAATGTGCCTTAGGCATGCTGCAAGGAGGCATGAGGACTGCAGATGTGGCCAGGGAAATAAATTGCAATGTCCGTACTGTGAGACGCTTAAGACAGCGCTACAGGGAGACAGGACGGACAGCTGATCGTCCTCGCAGTGGCAGACCACGTGTAACAACACCTGCACAGGATCGGTACATCCGAACATCACACCTGCGGAACAGGTACAGGATGGCAACAACAACTGTTCGAGTTACACCAGGAATGCACAATCCCTCAATCAGTGCTCAGACTGTCCTCTATAGGCTGAGAGAGGCTAGACTGAGAGCTTGTAGGCCTGTTGTAAGGCAGGTCCTCACCAGACATCACCGGCAACAACGTTGCCTATGGGCACAAACCCACCGTCACTGGACCAGACAGGACTGGCAAAAAATGCTCTTCACTGATGAGTCGCGGTTTTGTCTCACCAGGGGTGATGGTCGTATTTGCGTTTATCGTTGAAGGAATGAGCGTTACACCGAGGCCTGTACTCGAGGCTTGTTGTCATTGCAGGCAATCTCAATGCTGTGTGTTGCAGGGAAGACATCCTCCTCCCTCATGTGGTACCCTTCCTGCAGGCTCATCCTGACATGACCCTCCAGCATGACAATGCCACCAGCCATACTGCTCGTTCTGTGTGTGATTTCCTGCTAGACAGGAATGTCAGTGTTCTGCCATGGCCAGCGAAGAGCCCAGATCTTAATCCCATTGAGCACGTCTGGGACCTGTTGGATCGGAGGGTGAGGACTCGGGCCATTCCCCCCAGAAATGTCAGAGAACTTGGTGGAAGACTGAGGTAACATCTCACAGCAAGAACTGGCAAATCTGGTGGAGTCCATGAGGAGGAGATGCACTGCAGTACTTAATGCAGCTGGTGGCCACACCAGATACTGCTTGTTACTTTTGATCCCCCCTTTGTTCAGGGACACATTATTCAATTTCTGTTCGTCACATGTCTGTGGAACTTGTTCAGTTTATGTCTCAGTTGTTGAATCTTGTCATGTTCATACAAATTTTTACACATGTTAATTAAGTTTGCTGAAAATAAACGCAGTTGACAGTGAGAGGACTTTTCTTTTTTTGCTGAGTTTACATGTACTGTAGTTGTTACCACCATGAGATCCCCACATTATTGTAACGGCAGCCTTCCTCCTCTTCGTCTGAAGAGGAGGTGTAGCAGGGATCGGACCAAGACGCAGCGTATTCCGTGTTAACATATTTAATTACAAGACGAAAACGTGAACACTTACAAAACTACAAAATAACAAACGTGGCTTACCGATACAGTCCTTTCTGGTGCAGACAAAACACAGAGACAGGAAACAACCACCCACAAATCCCCAACACAAAACAAGCCACCTATATATGATTCTCAATCAGGGACAACGATTGACAGCTGCCTCTGATTGAGAACCATATTAGGCCGAACACAGAAACAGACAAACTAGACACACAACATAGAATGCCCACCCAGCTCACGTCCTGACCAACACTAAAACAAGCAAAACACATAAGAACTATGGTCAGGACGTGACAATTATAGCCTGTACATTGAATATATTCACTGATTATGTACTCTACCGTGGCAAATAAAGGTGCAGTTCAGGTATGAATCTATGTGAGACATTCTTTTTCAGTCATATCCAATACCAGGTGTATCAAACTCCCTTCTTTGAATGATGCTTTGTCTGCATGCATTTATTACAATTATACACTTCAACAGTGTTTACCACTCCTGCTCCTGGGACATCAATGATTACACATTGTAACTATGCAATAGACTAGAACCATGATTTAAGTAAAGGCTGAGTTGTAATTCATATATACAGAAGAAAAACAGTAAACTACACTTCCTATGCATATCTAACTCCCTTCATTTGCATTATTCTGAGGACACAGGATAGGTGTAGTGTTTCAATGAGATACTTAATTTTAACCAGTGGAGAATGTGAAACTCTTTATTGAAAGTTCATTATCCAGGAGTTATAAATACATAATACATGTATTATCAATATTATAATTGTAATATTATATTATAAGTACAAGTTCAATCTGTACTTCAATGCACATATGGTGTGCATTATAAAAAAAAGAGGAAGAAAGAGGAGGTGGGGAGAGAGGTGTAGAAGACAGAAAAGGAAAGAGGTAAAACAGAGGAGCAGTGAAGGCAGCATGTGATTAATGAATTACAGTGCTAACCTAATATTCTCTCTGTCCATCACAATTACATATTGTCTCTAGCGGTGTCTCCAAACCAGCCTTACGCTCCCAGTCGGCCCGAAGGTTATCTTAAGAGCGGGTGAGGTGGCGATGACGGGACTGGTTTCTTCTCTTACATCAAAACATAGATGCAGATGAGAGACAGATGGATAGACAGAGAGCATAATTAAGCTTTGTTTTTTTTATTCTAACACTGTCAGTCATCATAATCATTAGGAGGTGAAATGCAAAACTGACCTTGGATCGTTAACTCTGGGACTACTACATCTCTATCTGTATTTCAATGTAAAGCATCTTTTTAATAATACTTCTTGTTGACTCGACCAAGTGACCTCTCACCTATGATCATGCTGTGCCCACTGTGTCAGCCAGTTCAGATGCGAGAGGGGTTCACCGACACAGCTGATATAACCTACAGGATTTAGGGAGAAGGGGGAGGGGGATGAAGTGAAGGAGAGAGACTGTTATTGAGAAAATAAGGTAGTTAAAGAGACTGTGTTCAACAGGAATCTGTGTGTGTAGTCTCACCTGGTGTCCACGCTAAGTGGCTACAGAGTACTTTATGCTGAAAAACAGACACATGAGGACAAACAATAGAAGATAATGTCATTATTAGACTTTTACATTACCAGATCACAACTGAATACATAAATACCACCTGAAGCTTGATGATGACTTGATCATTTGAATCAGTTGTGTAGTGCTAAGGCAACAGCTGCTGAGGTGTCAGGTTCACCTCTGTACTTAAAGGGTGATTATTCCAACTCTCTGTGAAATGCTGCAGACCTGCCTGCAGATGAGGTAGGAACACATATCCCACACAGTGGATATAATTTTACAGGTCAAGGTAGCCTTCTTCTTCCAAATTGCGCAGCAAGTTGTAGTACTGACATGTCACAGCACTCCAAACATCTCTCTATAAGCGTTCCACTCTAACAGAGAGAAAGAAAAGGTTTTGTGGAGTGCAGGAACCTAATCTCTGTGGTCATGTGTTCTTCCTCTATGAATAGTGAACACTGAGGTGGGTCCGAGGTTATAGAAATACAAGTTGTGTGTGCCTCTGTGAGTGGTTACTGACTATATGTGATGCAGACACCTATCTCAGTGTACCTGAAACACTTAAACATAGAGGGCTATGTGTCTCACCACTTGGTTATTGCAAGGCTAACCCCCAGGGAAATCATGACTTGGCAGCAACAGGGGATTGATCGTCAAGTGAAAATGGCTGAGTGTTTATGTTGTGAAAATCTGAAAATTTGCAGCTGACATCCTAAGGGTTTTTAAATTAATGCATGTGAGACAGGTTTCATGTACAAGACAGATAGAGATGAAGAAAGAAAAAGAACACAGAACAGTTTAATTACCTCTGGTTATGGACACTTTTGCCAGCAATAAAGCTTCCACGGCCTGTTCCTCGGACAGTGAACATACATCTGGCAATATCTACATTTTCGACCCGTTGATCAGCTCGCACTCTGAAAGTAAAGAAAATAGCTTATTTTGTGTAGATATGAAAACAATAACTGAGATATGACCGTTCAATCTAAAGCAGCAGATGTCATTTTCAGGATAAGTCAATACAGCACAGAATGCTTAACACCAGACTGGTATTCTGGTTGTTCATTAGGTGATGGGAAATATGCAATATGCATACAAAATAATATACTTACCTTCCTTGAAAATCCATCTATACCGCCAAAGATAACAATGTTGTATCTTGAAAAAAAGCATTGGAATTAAAAGGGAAATGTTTAAACTATTAACCTGCTTCATTATGTATGTATTACCAGTTGATGAAGAACAACTCCAATTTCATACATCATTGAACATTTGTCTACGAATAAGTAAGAATAAAAACATTTAAATAACTTCTTAGATTTGATGGAGACATTATACATCTTAGTACCTTATCAATTTATGATTTGTATCAATGTGGACGAGAGACAAGGGAGCAGGAACAGAGAATTTGTCACGGATCCCTCCGGAACTTTCATTACGCACACCTGTCCCCTATTACCACCTATTTGTACTTGTATAAGTGTACCCTTTGGTTTCCATTGGGCTTTCGATTATTGTTCCAATGGCCGTTGGTCGTGTGAGTACCTGTGCTGTGTTTTGGCTTTCGTGCCACGTATATTGCGCAGATGATTACCGGTCTCGTCCCGTGTGGTATCATTGTGCGCTTGTGTTATTTATTCAAGGTACTCCTCGCTCTTTGTTTGGGTTTCAACCCTGTGTTTTTGTTACGTGACTGTTTGGTCTTCGTCCCCGTGCCTTTATACGGCACGCTGTAATTTGGGTAAAGAAATTTTTTAAACTATTACGCATTCATGCGCCTGTCTCCCGATCCCTTCATACCAACGTGACAGAATAATCTACCATTAAGGGAGACAGTGGGAATGGCCCGTCCGACGACGCTGCGACTGGTCCGTCTGGCGCCTCCGCAACTTCGACAGCTGCAACTGGGCCGTCCGACGTCGCTAAAATGGGTCCGTCCGGCGACGCCACTTCCGGTCCGTCCGACGTCACTGCTACTGGTCCGTCCGACACCGCCGCAACTTTGGCAGCGGCAAGTAGCCCGTACGACGACGCAACTTCGGCAGCTGCATCGGGTCCTGATCGACCCGCACTGCGTTCCTGTGATCGTCCTCGAGACCGGTGTCGTTGTGCTGCTGGTGCAGAGCGTCAAGGGGGGGTACTGTCACGGATCCCTCCGGAACTTTCATTACGCACACCTATCCCCTATTCCCACTGATTAGTACTTGTAGAAGTGTACTCTTTGGTTTCCATTGGGCTGTCGATTATTGTTCCAATGGCCGTTGATCGTGTGAGTACCTGTGCTGTATTTTTCCAATTGCGCAGATGATTACCGGTCTCGTCCCGTGTGGTATCATTGTGCGCTTGTGTTATTTATTCAAGGTACTCCTCGCTCTTTGTTTGGGTTTCAACCCTGTGTTTTTGTTACGTGACTGTTTGGTCTTCGTCCCCGTGCCTTTATACGGCACGCTGTAATTTGGGTAAAGAAATTTTAAAAACTATTACGCATTCATGCGCCTGTCTCCCGATTCCTTCATACCAACGTGACAGAATAATCTACCATTAAGGGAGACAGTGGGAATGGCGGGAACTCGTCATTGTCGGTGATCAGGCCTGTTGTGTCATCGGCAAACTTAATGATGGTGTTGGAGTCGTGCTTGGCCGTGCAGTCATGAGTGAACAGGGAGTACAGGAGGCGACTGGGCACGCACCCGTGGCGCACACGTGGCGAATGTGTTGTCACCTACCCTTGTCATGTACATATTACCTCAACTACCTTCTACCCTTGCACATTGACTCTGTACCGGTACTCCGTGTATATATTCTCATAATTTAATTTTATTGCGTTACTATTTCCTTTTTATTTTGCAAGTTTTTCATACGTTTTAACTCATTGTTGGGAAAGGGCTCGTTAGTAAATATTGCATGATCTACACCTGTTGTATTCGGCGCATGTGACAAATACAATTTTATTTGAATAAATCCTGCACACAATGTGCTTGTTTTCCATTTTCTTCTTGATCAGGAATCCTATTTGATTTAACGTGTGTCACATCTGCTCCTGCCACGCCCTCCAGTGCTCATCCGGTGCCTCCTTGACCTGCCGCCACTCCCCCAGTGCTCTCTCCTTCTCTCGGTGTGTCTGTTTTTGTGTGGGCAGAGACATGTGTGCTGGAGTCAAAGCAGATCCCCACCAGCTGCAACCTGTTCCATAATCAAGACCTCTACAAATACTCAGTCCTGCCACTTCCACACTACCAGATCGTAATCTCTGCCCAGTCAGTCCATGTTTCTAGCTGTTTGTTCCTGTTGTGCCTGTTTTCCCTTGCCTGACGCTGTTTTCCTCTCCGCTACAGTTCTGCCCGCTCTGACTCTGGTCCCTGTCTCCAGTCCGACTTCTCATCTGTCCTGCTACTCGGTCCTCGATTCCCCACTCTACGCTCCTTTGGATTCCCCTCCGGAACTGCTTACCCTGTTCCCACACCTCTCGCTCCAGCCTCACCCTCCGCACCTGGTTTCCAGCAACCCACCCAAGCTTCCCCTGGCCTGCATTCAATCTCCCCCCCGTGTTTAAATAAATAACTTGGTTACCTCATCCCAGTCTCCTCATCTGAGTCTGCTCTTGGGTTCACCTGTTCCGCTCCGCGTGACAATGTGTATGAAAGTGTTTAGTGAAATATGCATAAGAGGAGAATCATTACCCATAATTCTGCACCTTTTGATAGTTACAGTTGAAGTCAGAAGTTTACATACACCTTAGCCAAATACATTTAAACTCAATTTTCACAATTCCTGACATTTTATCCTTGTAAAAATTCAATGTCTTAGGTCAGTTAGGATCACCACTTTATTTTAAGAATGTGAAATGTCAGAATAATAGTAGAGATTATTATTTCTTTCAGCTTTTATTTCTTTCATCACATTCCCAGTGGGTCAGAAGTTTACATACACTCAATTAGTATTTGGTAGCATTGCCTTTAAATTGTTTAACTTGGATCAAACATTTCAGGTAGTCTTCCACAAGCTTCCCACAATAAATTGGGTGAATTTTGGCCCGTTCCGCCTGACAGAGCTGGTGCAACTGAGTCAGGTTTTTAGGCCTTCTTGCTCGCACACACTTTTCAGTTCTGCCCACAAATGTTCTATGGGATTGAGGTCAGGGCTTTGTGATGGCCACTCCAATACCTTGATTTTGTTGTCCTTAAGCAATTTTGTCACAACTTTGGAAGTATGCTTGGGGTCATTGTTCATTTGGAAGACCATTTGCGACCAAGCTTTAACTTCTTGACTGATGTCTTGAGATGTTGCTTCAATATATCCACATAATTGTCCTACCTCATGATGCCATCTATTTTGTGAAGTGCACCAGTCTCTCCTGCAGAAAAGCACCCCCACAACATGATGCTGCCACCCCCGTGCTTCAAGGTTGGGATGGTGTTCTTTGGCTTGCAAGACTCCCCCTTTTTCCTCCAAACATAACAATGGACATTATGGCCAAACAGTTATATTTTTGTTTCATCAGACCAGAGGACATTTCTCCAAAAAGTATGATCTTTGTCCCCATGTGCAGTTGCAAACCGTAGTCTGGCTTTTCTTCATGGTGGTTTTGGAGCAGTGGCTTCTTCCTTTTTGAGCGGCCTTTCAGGTTATGTCGATATAGGACTCGTTTTACTGTGGATATAGATACCTTTGTACCTGTTTCCTCCAGCATCTTCACAAGGTCCTTTGCTGTTGTTCTGGGATTGATTTGCACTTTTTGCACCAAAGTAGGTTAATCTCTAGGAGACAGAACGCGTCTTCTTCCTGAGCGTTATGACGTCTGCGTAGTCCCATGGTGTTTTTAATTGCATACTATTGTTTGTACAGATGAACGTGGTACCTTCAGGCATTTGGAAATTGCTCCCAAGGATGAACCTTACTTGTGGAGGTCTACAATTTTTTTTCTGAGGTCTTGGTTGATTTCTTTTGATTTTCTCATGATGTCAAGCAAAGAGGCACTGAGTTTGAAGGTAGGCCTTGAAATACATCCACAGGTACACCTCCAATTTACTCAAATGATGTCAATTAGCCTATCAGAAGCTACTAAAGCCATGACATAATTTTCTGGAATTTTCCAAGCTGTTTAAAGGCACAGTCAACTTAGTCTATGTAAACTTCTGACTCACTGGAATTGTGATACAGTGAATTATAAGTGAAATAATCTGTTTGTAAACAATTGTTGGAAAAATGACTTGTGTCATGCTCAAAGTACATGTCCTAACCAACTTGCCAAAACTATAGTTTGTTAAAAATAAATTTGTGGAGTGGTTGAAAAACTAGTTTTGATGACTCCAACCTAAGTGTATGTAAACCTCTGACTTCAACTGTATTTTTCCAATTTGGATCATTATGATTTAATAACTGCAAAGGAAATGTATTGATCTACTGGGATTTTTTAAAGACTACCTTTCTGTTTTGTCTGCATGGATTCAAGAGAAGTATAAATTAGCAATTTTGACCGTATATAGTTTTGAGGAATGTATTTATGTTTTTAGAATGCAACTACATTTAGAAAATGCATTTACTGTTTTATAAAAGGCCACAGTTCTGTGACTTGTCAACTCTATTTTGAAAATCAAAAACATTGTTCCAAAGAATGCTTGAACCGGATTGATAAAAACTGTAATATCTTCCTACAGTAAATCAAAGGTGAAATTATCCAGCAACTTTGGCACCTTCAGGTTTGAGATATGGAACACCAACAAATAGTTACTGGATGCAAACACATTCGGGACTTGACTATCTGTAAACATAACCCCAGGCATCATGCAATGCACCGAGAGTATCATCATGAAAATAATTGCATGTCCCTCTGATATGAACTCTTATCTCCCATAAGATGCTCCCCCGCAACCTGGCCATTCCATACTGGAAGGTGTCTCAGCGTCTAGGCCTTCCTCCCATCCTTACCCATGCAGACGCAGTACTGGCTAACTGGAAGAAGAGGGATCCACATGGGTAAGTTTGGAATAATCAAGATTCTCCGGGGCGGCAGGTAGCCTAGCGGTTAGAGAGTTGGGCAAGTAACTGAAAAGTTGCTGGTTTGAATCCCCAAGCTGAGAAGGTGAAAAATCTGTCGATGTGCCCTTGAGCAAGACACTTAACCCTACTTGCTACAGGTTCGCTGTTGAATAGCAGACCCTAGCCAAGACCCCACTCTCTGTGGGTTTCTCAGGGAGAGTGGGATATGCAAAAAACACATTACCTGTGTGAAATAGGACAAAGATAAGCACACCCCAAATTATATTCTGTTATACTGTTCTATTTTTGTCTCAGTGATATTTAAGGTAAATGTGTTTCTTTTTCATGTCACCTCCTCATCTCCCGTACCAGACCATTTGACATGGAGTAAGTATTGCCTTGAATAATTGATTCCAACCAGCTGTATTTGTAGATTCCATGCATTCCAATAGTCTTTGCTCGTTGGCTCTCGCTGACATTTGAAATCATACTATTGCAATCTAACAATCTCCTGAAATGTTTGCAGGAACGTTAACTTCTTCTACCAGCTGTCATTGTGGCCATGGTGATAGTTGTTGTTTTCATCGCTCTCCCAGGAACTTGGAGTTGCTTGTCACTCTGCCTGGTGGGGACAGTGTGAAGGGATTCTTCATGGTCACTCTACTAGTGGAGCTGGCTGCAGTGCCAGCCATCAAGGTGAAGGCCTCTTCTGAAACACACAGAGCTGTAAAATGAGATGCCCAATTCTGAGTGACATTGTTAATGTGGGTGTGTTTCAGAGTATTCCCCTGGTTATTAATGGGGTCCAGTGTGGTGATGCTGAGACTGTGACAAGTGCACTAGAGGAAATCAGCCAGGCGATGGAGGGCATGACAGATGCACTCAAACTGATGCATGGTACTACAACTGAAACAGATGTTTTACTGTGTTGATATTCAGTCCAGTTCACCTGCATTCTCAGCATATAGATGTATCTTATGTTGTTCCAGCGTATGTCAAGCCAGAAGTCTTCTATGGCATTATAAGGATCTATCTGTCTGGGTAAGTACTGAACACCCCTAGTAGGCCTAAATGATACAAAATGAGTCTGACAGAAGTTAATTGTCTAAGTTGTCTGACAATATGACTGTATTCATAATGTATGGCTGTATGTGTGTGGTTCAGGTGGAAAGATAACTCATCCATGCCAGCTGGTTTGGTGTATGAAGGCATCCAGGCAGAGCCTATGGAGTATTCTGGTGCGAGTGCTGCCCAGAGCAGTCTGCTGCACTGCTTTGATGAGTTGCTAGGAGTCAAACATGAGGAAAAGTGTGGTAAGAAAGCAAAATTAGACAGGTCCAGAGGAGTCAATATTACCACACAATAATTAATAAATGTTTTGCAGAGATACACATGGCTGTGTTAACAAGTACATCTTAACAGATGTTTCCTTTGGCAATAAGGAAGTGTTCACTTAAAACCATAAAGAGTTATGACGGTGGAGTTGTGTTATACATACTGTATGTGGCTGCATGTCTACAACATATTGGCATGGCATTATATTTTACATAGGCATATTTTTTTAACACAAAGGTCTCCTGAAGATGTTATTTCCACTGAGGGTGAATATGTGTTCTACTTGTACAGGAGCCTTTCTGACCCGTATGAGAAACTACATGCCCTCTTCCCACAAGCATCTGATCCAGGACATATCTCTGCAGCCCTCCCTGCGAGGCTTTGTCCAGCAGGAGGCTAGTGAGCTTCTGACCGCAGCTTTTCAGCTATGTGTGACCAAGCTAATGGCCCTCCGCAGCTACCACATCAACGTGGTCAGCCGCTTCATCACCGTTCCCGCTGCCCGTGCCCGCCAGCTGCGAAGCCAGGGCAACAGTTCCCAGGAGGAGACTGTCAGCAGGGCGCCCACGGCTCTAGAGGAGACGGGTACTGGCGGCTCGGGCATCATGAGCTTCCTAAAGACTGTGAGGGACCGCACACGGGACGTCTCCCTGCCTCTGGACAACAGGGCCATGCAGAAGAGCACAAATGGAGCACAACCTCAAAACACACAATACACAACTCATCAAACACATCTGCAATCTAACACATTTTAGAGACACTTTTATACCTACAGTGTGTTTAATAAATTAATGAAATGACTTGTAATTATGAGAGGTTTGTGCATGACAAGGTTTGATGTCTGACTAAACGAGTCCCCGTGTTATTGACATGCTCTGCATACATGATGCCACTCTTTCAGTTCAAACCTTAATTTAAACCATGTGTTCGTTTCCATTAAATGCAACCACTAATCTCTTTATTCAATCTAAAATAGAATGTAAAATATATATTGGATACTAGTCCAGACTGACTGTGCTCATACCACAACCCCAAATCCTATATGGCATTTGGTCATAGCCAGAAAACTCGCACTGATCCCCAGGGCAGACTGGGGAAAGTTTTGAAAGTTAGCTTATCATGACCTGACAGTTAATACAACCAGGGTGATACTTAACCGTAATCTGAGTACTGATTTCATATGTCATCACGGACAGTATAGTCAGGGTTTTTCTGTATTTTATGCAACCTATCCTACATGTCCTGTTTGGGAGTGGTCCTGTTGCACCTTCTTCACCACGCTGTCTGTGTGGGTGGACCATTTCAGTTTGTCCTTGATGTGTACGCCGAGGAACTTAAAACTTACTACCCTCTCCACTACTGTCCCGTCGATGTGGATAGGGGGGTGCTCCCTCTGCTGTTTCCTGTAGTCCACGATCATCTCCTTTGTTTTGTTGACGTTGAGTGAGAGGTTATTTTCCTGACACCACACTCCGAGGGCCCTCACCGCCTCCCTGTAGGCCGTCTCATCATTGTTGGTAATCAGGCCTACCACTGTAGTGTCGTCTGCAAACTTGATGATTGAGTTGGAAGCGTGCATGGCCACGCAGTCATGGGTGAACAGGGAGTACAGGAGAGGGCTGAGAATGCACCCTCGTGGGGCCCCAATGTATTATTATTATTATTAAACTAATCATATAAACTTAATTAACTAGGAAGTTGGGGCACCACGGGAAAATGTTTAGAGTCTCTATTTCCCAAATCGACTCTTCAGATATTTTCATATCTTATAGAGTACAGTCTTGTGTTAATGTATTATTATTACCTCATCAGTTCTCATTACTGAATGTCGCAAACCCTTGGATATCTGCAAGAAACCTAGCCTCCATAATGAATTAAGCGATATACAAATTGGCTTAATTATTTATTTACTAACTAACTAAACAAAAAACAGAAATACATAAACAATATAGTTATTGGTTACTAACACAATGCATTGATAAGTCCCTAGTGGGTTAAACCGGTATGACGGCTTGGTAGACAATGGAAAGGGGTGGGGACAGATGAAGAGCGGGAGAGACAAAATGGATTCACTACACACAGTTTATAATTATATTAATTGAAATGCTAATCCTTTGCACATGAATGGCCGCTCATTCGAAAATAATTGCAATGTATATCTTTATGCTTGCATGTCGTTGTTTTCTTCTCTGTTGGAATCGCCGGCCCGTCTGCTGGAGAGTCAGTTCATCAGAGAGTCTCTGGTTAACTTCCCCAGAAGTCACAATGTCTTTCGTGGTTGTAGCTTTCTCCGTGGCTCTGGATAGTGTCTGTTGTATGGATACGTCAGGCGTACAGATGGCCGTTGCATAGAATAGATGCTTCCACGGTTGTCGGTATTCTCGTACTAGACTTACGTAATTTCCAGCTGCAGACAAGTAATTCTATGTCTAGGATTTTCTCTTATTGTGTAGTGATGGATAGGCTCAGAGTTTAAACATTTCCAGCTGTGTAGCCAATGCTACACACTGTCTGGTCTCCTGGGCCTATAGAGTTGTAGTTCTTAACCATTTCAACATGTAGCGTCAGCTCCATATTTTCTGGTCTTCTTAAACATTCGAGACATCCGGCTTACCACGGGTCTCTTTGGCATGAAATGTAAATTTCGTCACGGGTGGTTTTATACTCTGGAGTAGAAAAGGGCGGTTCCATGATGCCTGATGTACTGTCTGGCTCACGGTGGTGTGGCCACTGACTAGTTCAACTTTATATGAAAATCCATACTCTCATTTAGAAGGCTAACATCACATTACATCTTTTCACAAATAATTTCATATTTACTCATTCATTTTATCCAACATCTAGATGTAAATCTTATAATTGAAAAGTGTACACAAACAGAGATACAGTAATGTGGGTCTCCTGTCTTTCATGAGGTCATCAAATGAAACAACTTCATCATGACTGTCCCTTAAGTGTCCACAGACCACTCCCACATTCTCAAAAATGTAAATATTGTTTAATCATTCAAACTTTTGATGTCCAAGGGTCTCTCTGTGTTCCACAGTTTACATTCCAATCTCGAACACTACAGATCATAGAGGCAGCGTATATTATGACCGCCATAAAACAGCAGTCTTCCGGCTCTCCCCCTCTACGAGAGAGAGCACGCTGTAGAGCGAACCCACTGTAACCTGATCCTTCAGATCGTCACAGGAGAGTTATGACAACAGTCTCTGTCGCCCTCTGGTGACAGGTGGAACCATGAGAAGAGCGAGAGAGCGAGAGAGCGAGAGAGAGAGAGAGAGAGAGAGAGAGAGAGAGAGAGAGAGAGAGAGAGAGAGAGAGAGAGAGAGAGAGAGAGAGAGAGAGAGAGAGAGAGAGAGAGAGAGAGAGAGAGAGAGAGAGAGAGAGAGAGAGAGAGAGAGAGAGAGAGAGAGAGAGAGAGAGAGATATTGGCAACAGAGGAGAGGGTGACTACTGGCAATTTACATTTTACATAATAGGCAACTGAGGAAATGGACAGTACACAGCTTCCATTATCTGGCACATGGTCCCGGTGAGGCATGTGTGCTCCTAAGACATTTACTGTTTTTTGTTTTCATCTTATTTTAGAGAGGTATTAGAATAATGGGATGAAAAAAAGATAACATCAAATTCTATTAGAGACATGCCTAGCAAAGTTCAAATTAGCAAGGAATGGAAACAAGTGTTCAGGAACAAGCTTATTCTTAAAATGTCTGTAGTCATCGTGTAAACAATGTAGGTCCAAGTAGGGCACTGACCTTTTTAGCACAGTGGATATAAATTGTCATTTTCAGTCCTCTATATAAAGGTGTTCTATCTCCATCAGAGAGTTATTTCAGAGCACAATGCACAATGCAGTGGATTGAAGCTCCATCAGTTATCAGAGAGATTTCTTCACTCCTACAGACCATCGTTCCTCCTGCCCACATACACCCCCTACATGCCCAAGCTATCACTTCCTGGAGTGATAGAGCATGGAAAACACAGAGAAATAAAGAGCTTGATTGTGCCATGAATGGCCTGTGTGCTGTATCATCTTCACCTTTCCTGGCTCGCCTCCATTGGCGTTTCGTTACAATAACAGACTTGCACCATCAGATAAGACTGGTGATGTGTGGCAATCTGCCATGGAAATCCAATTCCACAAACCTGACCGATCTATCTTACCCACTCTCTTCTCCCATATACTGAATAGGGAGGACATACAAAACAAGAGCTTGTCATTGTGAGGAAATTGATCTCAGCTATCTGTCTCAAAAAGCCATGGTTTTAGAGGCTGTATTTGAACCATTTCTATTCAAAAAACAAGAAAAACAGAAGGAAAGAGTTCCTGTTCTTACTCATGCAGACCTCTTTTACAATCTGAGAAACTGAGTGTAAAAATGACAGGGAGCCAGACGAAGGAGGGAGGGATAGGAGAGTAGAGAATAAGAAGAGAGGGAGAGCGCTGGGTGGCAAAAAGTACAAACACTGCACTCATATGTCACTGTGATCTGATTATAGAGCCCTCTTCTGCAGCCAAAGCAAATAATCCCCTTCCTTATTACCTCAGAGCAGAGGAGTCCCTGACAACCCGCCAGTAAACACTGGCAATCACTAAGGATGTGTTCATTGTGTGATTGGGCCTGTTGGGCCTGTCTGCCATGTGGGAGAGGGTTCAGAGGATCTTACAACAGTGGCTGGTTTCGGGGGACGTGAGACACAAACACACAAAAACATACACACACCCTTTATTCTTTCATACATTGTTCATTGAAGGTGAGTCCATTGTATTGACTGTGATGTCATACATGCTATAAAACATTTGTGATCACGATGATAAAAACGTAAATGGTGAAACCACATTTTAAACTTTTTACCTATGGCCGTGGAAGTCAACCTAGGGCTGGGGGCTTCACTTGTGTCTCTCCTCATGCTGTATTGTTGCTACAAATCCCTTTATCAGTAGTCTTTCCTCCATAAGATAATATACAATTAGTAAAAACTGCTGTTAAAGACAGTGAATACGGTATTGCACTTCCCTTAATTAACAAAACCTTAACACTTTCGTAATCTGTTTAATTACATACAAGAAAACAGAAATGTTTTCACAATTCACCTTCGGAGTTGATGAAAGGTTTCCCAATAGGTTTTCTTCCAGTCGTTATAAAATGAGCCACCCTGGGAAGGGAGAAGAATACATGGCATTCAAGGCGACTCCCCTCACAGGGTAAGTAGGAGCCTGAGCACGTCAGGGCCTTTTGTCTGAAAGGTTAAGAGAGCCACGACCAGAGTGACGAGCATAGTGGCTCACACTGACACCACTAGTGACTCACTAGCCAGGTGTGGAACAAAGACAGTGGCAATATCCTCACACACATGTACAGTCATAAACACACACACACACACCAACACATACACACACACCAGTAGCCTAGCACAGTTTCACAAATCGTTTTTTTTTTGTGAAATCAGATTTATAGCTAATCTCATGCTATTTTACAAATTTTGCCATGAGGATGGGATTTGTTTTTGCTGTTTTATAGTTCAGGTAATCTTGAAAGACAGGACAATATCACCTGTTTTTCCCATAAATATTTGTCTTAATATTAATTTAGGATTTTAGAGAAATCTGATGGTGTTGACCAAATCTCCGGACACATCTTTTAGGAATCACAGTTTTGAGATAAATATTATTTAAAATTACAGAGGGCTATTGCAAGAAAGTACATATGAGAATTTTTCAGTTAATATCCATTATTGCCATTTTTTCGTACCAATCTGTTCCTTAAATTCAAATAATGCAACAAAATAAAAATGTTATACTATAAAAATGAAATTTCTCTGCCGGACAAGGATTATCACGACTTTCAAGAATCCCTGAGCTAATTTCCTGCTATTCCACACATTTTACCATGAGGTTGGGAGAAAATTGTGCCGTTTTAAAGCTAATTTCCTGTCATAAAAAAAAAAATCATGGCTAATGAAGCTCGTCGACCCCCCCACCAGCAACACACACAGTTAAACACACACTAACAATACCCCCCCTCCCCCCACACACACACAGTCACATGACTCTCTAGTCATAACACCTGTGACTATCTGCATGGTGTTCTGTCTGACCTATAGCCAGAGATTCCCATGTGCAACCCCACTGAACTTCCTCCTCTGTCCCATCACTCGTTTTACTGCTGCCTGTCCACCTCCCTCCTGCTCCACTGATTGACTTCCTCTTCCACTAAAGGTTGCACCTAAGCTTCTCATCCGGGTTTTTAACAAACTTACAGGAAGCTCCCGGGGGCTCTCCAGCATTGAGAGAGAATGTTCATCTCTCCAATATCTCTCTGTCTCTCTCGTTCTTTCTCTCCCTCTCTCTCTCTCTCACACGCCCCCACACGCCTACGAGTATTGTACACACAGAGACACTAAAAGATGCATAGCTTGATATGGAGAGCATGACTGTGAGATAGGGTAGAAACTGGGTAGATTACACAGTACGTAATCGAAGATAAATACCAATCATCTGTGGGGGTAATGAATTTGCAAACACTCAAGAACCAGAGATATCTATCAACATTAGGCTGTGTTTAAACACCTGCCTGTTCCAAACCAAGTCATGTTGCGGCTGTGCTTCAGGTTGAGTGACATCTGTTTAGAGCTGTGGCCCATTTATACAAGATTTAACTATAAAAATAAAAAATAAAATACATCCCTGTGCATATAGAGCATATGCTTATATCATTGATTAGAAAGTACTGGACAAAAATATAAACGCAACATTTAAAGTGTTGATCCAATGTTTCATGAGCTGAAATAAATGACCCCAGTAATGTTTCTTATCCACAAAAACTTTATTTCTCTTAAATTCCGTGCACAAATGTATTTACATCCCTGTTAGTGAGCATTTCTCCTTTGCCAAGATAATCCATCCACCTGACAGGTGTGGCAAGTCAAGAAGCTGATTAAACATCATGATCACCTGGGGACAATAAAAGGCCACTCTAAAATATTTAGTTTTGTCACACAACACATTGCCACAGATGTCTCATGTTGAGGGAGTGTGCAATTGGCATGCTGACTACAGGATTGTCCACCAATGCTGTGCCAAAGATTTGAATGTACATTTCTCTACCATAAGCTGTCTTCAATGTCGATTTAGAGAATTTGGCAGTACGCTCAACCAGCCTCACAACCGCACAACCATGTAACCACGCCAGGCCAGGACCTCCACATCCGGCTTCTTCACCTGTGGGATCGTCTGAGACCAGCCACCAGGAAAGCTAATGAAACTTTGGGTTTGCACAACCGAAGAATTTGTGCAAAAACTGTCAGAAACCTTCTCCGGTAAGCTCCTTTGCGTGCTCGTCATCCTAACCGACTTCAGTGGGCAAATGCTCACCTTCGATGGCCACTGGCACACTGGAGAAGTGTGCTCTTCATGGATGAAGTTTTCAACTGTACCGGGTAGACAGCGTGTATGGCGTTGTGAGGGCGAGTGGTTTGCTGATGTCAACGTTGTGAACAGAGTGCTCAATGGTGGTAGTGGGGTTATGGTATGGGCAGACATAAGCTATGGACAATGAACACAATTGCATTTTATCGATGGCAATTTGAATGCACAGAGACACCGTGATGAGATCCCGAGGCCCATTGTCGAACCATTCATCCCGCCGCCATCACCTCCTGTTTCAGCATGATAATGCACCGTCCCATGTCACGAGGATCTGTACAAAATTCCTGAAAGCTGAACATATCCATTCTTCCATGGCCTGCATACTCAGACATGTCACCCATTGAGCATGTTTGGGATGCTCTGGATTGACGTGCACGGCTGCGTGTTCCAGTTCCTACCAACTTCGCACAGCCATTGAAGAGGAGTGGGACAACATTCCACAGGCCACAATCAACAGCCTGATGCGAAGTCTTATGCAAAGGAGATGTGTTGCGCTGCATGAGGCAAATGGTGGTCACACTGGATACTAACTGGTTTTCTGATCCACGCCCCTAGCTTTTTTTTGAAGGTATCTGTGACCAACAGATGCATATCTGTATTCCAGTCATGTGAAATCCATAGATTAGGGAGTGTATATGAATCTACAAATCACTGAAATAATAGCTTAGTGTAATATATTGCCTTGACGATACATGACGAAAAAGTTTGATAATAAACCCGAGGACAGGAGAGAGAGAGGATGTAGATTCTAACTCCAGACAGAGAAAAGGCGTCCATGGTGGTGCACGCACAGTCAAGAACATTGTGCACTGTAAGGACACACTGTACAGTTAGCTTTTCTGCGTGGTAACGATAAACCTCATTAATCCATAGTGATGTCTTATTTATGTAAGGGATGGGATCTTTAGAGTGGAACTACAGTGAGATGGTATTGTATGAACATGCCGCAGGGGCCATCCCAAACTTCCCTGGGAAAACGTTCCTCTTCCTCGCAGGGTATCAGGACGTCCGTCGTGCCACGGCAGGATGAGGATGGGCTGCATACACCAGGACAAGGGGATGTTAGAGAAGTACACTGCAGATACACTGTAGCCCTGAAGACCCTGAGGAGGGGAGCCCATATGTTGATGTACTTTTCTCCAACTCTAAAAGGACACTCGCATTCAAAGAACATATTAATGGGTACAGTGTGACAATAGCTTGGTACGTTGGTTAGACCAAGCCATGCTTTGTAAACCCACCTAGGTAATTACCCTCTTTGGGCTAGGCGTACCGCTAGCGCCCCACTTCGACAACATCCAGTGAAATTGTAGAGCGCGAAATTCAAAATACAAAATTCATAATATTAAACATTCATGAAAATACAAGTGTCTTACATCGTTTAAAAGCTTAACTTCTTGTTAATCCAGGCGCTTTGTCAGATTTCAAAAAGGCTTTACGGCGAAAGCATACCATGCAATTATCTGAGGACAGCGCCCTGCGTACAAAAGCATTACAAACATTTTCCAAACAAGCAGAGGCGTCACGAAAGTCAGAAATAGCGATAAAATAAATCACTTACCTTTGAAGATCTTCCTCTGTTTGCAATCCCAAGGGTTTATCGAACCAAAGTTTTGTTCAATAAAGTCCTTCTTTATATCCCAAAAAGTCAGGTTAGTTGGCGCGCTTGATTCAGTAATCCACCGGTTTCCCTCGTTCAAAATGCATACAAAAGAATCCCAAAAGTTACCAATAAACTTCATCCAAACAAGTAAAACAACGTTTATAATCAATCCTCAGGTACCCTAATATGTAAATAAACAATAACATTTAAGACGGAGAATAGTATGTTCATTACCGGAGATAAATAGCGAAGTGCGCGCCCTCATCCACGCGAGCCACAATACCACAGCCAAAATGGGAGCCACCTAGAAAACTTTTTCAAAAAACAAGCCTGAAACTCTTTCTAAAGATTGTTGACATCTACTGAAAGCCCTAGGAACTGCAATCTGGGAGGTATTCCTTCCCATAGACAGCCATTTCAATGAGTGGTGACCTCCTTTTTTTTCTTCTGAATGCACATTCTCCTCGGGTTTTTGTCCTGCTCTATCAGTTCTGTTATACTCACAGACATTATTTTAACAATTTTAGAAACTTCAGAGTGTTTTCTATCCAATACTACTTATTATATGCATATCCTAGCTTCTGAGCCTGAGTGACAGGCAGTTTACTTTGGGCACCTCAGTCATCCAAACTTCCGAATATTGCCCCCTATCCCTAAGAAGTTTTTAAGTATATTTGAAGTATGTAAATATACTGGTATACTGGTCGCTGGTCAAATCCTAAGGTCATGGAAACATATTTACAGAGAACTCTAAGTTGCTATTCTGCCAAAACATGTTCTCCACTCAGGCCAAACACAACCAAATTAAAAATCAAACTCTAATATTATGCCAGGCAATTTACAAGTCCCTATATTTGGAAACCATATATTGTGACTTACCACGGTGATGTTACAAGCATATTACAAAATTGTTACAGAAATGATCTTGCAGGAGAGAATATGAGAAGTCCAACTGAAATACTACTTCAACACTGAAGTTAAGCCAAGATAGCGCCGTACTCTATGGCTGCCGTCTTGAGAGCTCCGACCCAACTTATGCAAGTTTATCTTAATTTTCTTTGCACAAAATGTATCCTTTTTTATGATTGAGAAAAACTTTTGAACATCAGATCGGCAGTAACCTCAATTTCGGCTTCAACTTCGACCCATTCGCCTTGGGCTCTTTATGTACCTCCGATCCAATCTTCGGGCTACCCAAGACAAAATACTGGTGAAAAAGAAGCAAAAGAGTGGGTATCCTGTTGAGACTACGGCGAAGGGAAAACTAACCACCACTTCCCTCCATTCTATTGGCCAATTTACAGTCACTTGATAATAAGATGGATGAGCTCTTATCTCGGATTTGCTATCAATTGGACTTTTGTAATTGCAATCTTCTCTGTTCTTCTGAAACATGGTTTTTGACAAGATACCTCCCATGGCTATCCAACTCGATGCATTCTCCATTCACCGAGTGGACAGGACATCGGATTCAGGGAAATCCAAAAGGGGAGGGGAATGTCTATTCATATACAACAGATGGTATGTAGACTCTAGGAAATCTTGACCCATTGTTCCCCTGTCTCACCGACCCTTCTACCTCCGAGGGAGTTTTTATCTGTTATCATGACTAAAGGTCTTCAGGGTCCAAAAAGTTGGACCCATTACGAAATTGACCTGGGGCTTTGCCACCCGGACCTGATTTGCATTATATATATCTATACACAGTGCATTCGGAAAGTATTCAGACACCTTGACTTTTTTTTCCATTTTTTGCATTACAGCTTTATTCTAAAATAGATTACATTGTTTCAGGCCAAAGAGTTCAATCTTGGTTTCATCAGACCAGAGAATCTTGTTTCTCATGGTCTGAGAGTTCTTTAGGTGCCTTTTGGCAAACTCGAAACGGCTGTTATGGGCCTTTTACTGAGGGGCTTCCCATCTGGCCGCTCTCTACAATAAAGGCCTGATTGGTGGAGTACTGCAGAGATGTTTGTCCTTCTGCAAGGTTCTACTATCTCCACAGAGGTACTCTGAAGTTCTGTCAGAGTGAACATCGGGTTCTTGGGCACCTCCGTGACCAAAGCCCTTCTCCTCCAATTGCTCAGTTTTGCCTGGCGGCCAGCTCTAGGAGAAGACTTGGTGGTTCCAAACTTCTTCCATTTAAGAATTATGGAGGCCACTGTATTCATGGGGACCTTCAATGTTGCAGACAATTTTTGGTACGCTTTGAGAGAAAGACGAACGAAGCAAAGTACAGAGAGATCCTTGATGAAAACCTGATCCAGAGCGCTCAGGACCTCAGACTGGGGCAAAGGTTCACCATCCAACAAGACAACGACTCTAAGCACACAGCCAAGACAACACAGGAGTGGCTTTAGGACAAGTCTATGAATGTCCTTGAGTGGCCCAGCCAGAGCCTGGACTTGAACCCGATCGAACATCTCTGGAGAGACCTGAAAATAGCTGTGCAGCGACGCTCCCCATCCAACCTGACAGAGCTTGAGAGGATCTGCAGAGAAGAATGGGAGAAACTCCCCAAATACAGTTGGGCCAAGCTTGTAGCGTCATACCCAAGAAGACTCAAGGCTGTAATCGCTGCCAAAGGTGCTTCAACAAAGTACTGAGTAAAGGTTCTGATTACTTATGTAAATGTTGTATTTCCGTTTTTTATTTTAATACATTTGCAGAAAATTGTTAAAACCTGTTTTTGCTTCTTCATTATGGGGTAGTGTGTATATGTGTCACTGGCCTACACACAATACCCCATCATTTCAAAGCTTTGAAAAGCTGAAATGTCTTCAGTCAATAAGTATTCAACCCCTTTGTTGTGTTAAATTCAGGAGTAAATATTTGCTCAACAACTCACCTAATAAGTTGCATGGACTCACTTTGTGTGCAATAATAGTGTGTAACTGTCACGTTCTGACCTTAGTTCTTTTGTTATTTCTTTGTTTTAGTATGGTCAGTGCGTGAGTTGGGTGGGTTATCTATGTTCGTTTTTCTATGTTGGTTTTTTCGTTTGGCCTGGTATGATTCTCAATCAGAGGCAGGTGTCGTTAGTTGTCTCTGATTGAGAATCATACTTAGGTAGCCTTTTTTCACCTGGGTTTTGTGGGTGGTTGTCTTCCGTGTCTGTGTGTACCACACGGAACTGTTTCCGTTTTAGTTCTTTCACTTTATTGTTTTGTATTTCAGTGTTCAGTTTTGTTCCATTAAATATTCATCATGAACACTTACCACGCTGCGCTTTGGTCCTCCTCTCTTTCGCCCGACGAAGAACGTTACAGAACCACCCACCAACAAAGGACCAAGCAGCATGTTATCGGGCAGCAGCGAGATCTGGACTATATGACAACTTGGGACGAAATAGAAAGGTGGTCGGTCGACCCAGGGAGAGTGCCGGAGCCCGCCTGGGATTCTCTGAAGCAGTGCGAGGAGGGTTACAGGAGAATGGAGTTGGCGACACGAACACGGCAGCGCAACAGGCACGAGAGGCAGCCCCAAAAATGTATTGGGGGGGCACACAGGGAGTGTAGCTAAGTCAGGTAGGAGACCTGAGCCAGCTCTCCGTGCTTACCGTGGAGAGAGAGGTACCGGGCAGGCACCGTGTTATGCCGTGAGGCGCACGGTTTCCCCGGTGAGCAGGCATAGCCCGGTGCAGTACATAGCAGCGCCTCGTATCGGCCGGGCTAGAGTGGGCATCGAGCCAGGTGCCATGAAGCCGGCTCAACGCATCTGGTCTCCAGTGCGTCTCCTCGGGCTGGGGTACATGGCACCAGCCCTACGCATGGTGTCCCCGGTTCGCCAGCACAGCCTGCTGAATGCTACGGGGAGCATTCAGCCAGGTAGGGTTGGGCAGGCTCGGTGCTCGAGACCTGTAGTGCGCCTTCACGGTCCGGTCTATCCGGTGCCACCTCCACGCACCAGCCCTCCGGTGGCAGCCCCCCGCACCAGGCTGTCTCTCCGTCTCCGCACTACAGGTGCTCCTGCCTGCTCAGTGCTGCCAGAGTCTTCCTCCAGTCCAGCGCCGCCTGAGTCTCCCTCCTGTCCAGCACCGCCTGAGTCTCCCTCCTGTCCAGCGCCGCCTGAGCCGTCCGTCTGTCCAGCGTCGCCTGAGCCGTCCGTCTGTCCAGCGCCGCCTGAGCCGTCCGTCTGTCCAGCTCCGCCTGAGCCGTCCGTCTGTCCAGCGCCACCTGAGCCGTCCGTCTGTCCAGCGCCGCCTGAGCCGTCCGTCTGTCCAGCGCCGCCTGAGCCGTCCGTCTGTCCAGCGCCGCCTGAGCCGTCCGTCTGTCCAGCGCCGCCTGAGCCGTCCGTCTGTCCTGAGCCGTCCGTCTGTCCTGAGCCGCCTGAGCCGTCCGTCTGTCCTGAGCCGCCAGAGCCGTCCGTCTGTCAGGAGCCGCCGCTCTGGCCCGGTGCCCCCCGTCAGTCAGAATGCGCCAGAGCCGCCACCGCGGACAGATGCCCACCCAGACCCTCCCCTATAGGTTCAGGTTTTGCGGCCGGAGTCCGCACCTTGGGGGGGGGGGGGGGGTACTGTCACGTTCTGACCTTAATTCTTTTGTTATTTCTTTGTTTTAGTATGGTCAGGGTGTGAGTTGGGTGGGTTATCTATGTTCGTTGTCTATGTTGGTTTTTTCGTTTGGCCTGGTATGATTCTCAATCAGAGGCAGGTGTCGTTAGTTGTCTCTGATTGAGAATCATACTTAGGTAGCCTTTTTTCACCTGGGTTTCGTGGGTGGTTGTCTTCCGTGTCTGTGTGTTCCACACGGAACTGTTTCGGTTTTAGTTCGTTCACTTTATTGTTTTGTATTTCAGTGTTCAGTTTTGTTCCATTAAATATTCATCATGAACACTTACCACGCTGCGCTTTGGTCCTCCTCTCTTTCACCCGACGAAGAACGTTACAGTAACAATTTTTTAATTACCTCATCTCTGTAACCCACACATACAGTTGAAGTCGGAAGGTTACATACACTTAGGTTGGAGTCATTAAAACTCGTTTTTCAACCACTCGACAACGTACTTGTTATCAAACTATAGTTTGGCAAGTCGGTTAGGACATCTACTTTGTGCATGACACAAGTAAATTTTCCAACAATTGTTTACAGACAGATTATTTCACTTAGAATTCACTGTATCTCAATTCCAGTGGGTCAGAAGGTTACATACACTAAGTTGACTGTGCCTTTAAACAGCTTGGTAAATTCCAGGAAATTATGTCATGGCTTTAGATGATTCTGATTAACATCGTTTGAGTCAATTGGAGGTGTACCTGTGGATGTATTTCAAGGCCTACAAACTCAGTGCCTCTTTGCTTGACATCATGTGAAAATCAAAAGAAATCAGCCAAGACCTCAGAAAAAAATTGTAGACCTCCACAAGTCTTGTTCATCCTTGGGAGGAATTTCCAAATGCCTGAAGGTACCACGTTCATCTGTACAAACAATAGTACGCAAGTATAAACACCATGGGATCACGCAGCCGTCATACCGCTCAGGAAGGTTACGCGTTCTGTCTCCTAGTGTCACGCCCTGACCATAGTAAGCTGTTTTTTCTCTGTGTTGGTTGGGGCGTGATAGTGACTTGGCTGGTCATCTAGGTGTTTTTTGTATTTCTATGGTGGCCCGATATGGTTCCCAATCAGAGGCAGCTGTTTATCGTTGTCTCTGATTGGGGATCATATTTAGGTAGCCATTTCCCCATTAGTATTTGTGGGATCTTGTCTACATTGAGTTGCCTGAGTGCACACCAGTAGCTTCACGTTTCGTTTATGCTTTATTGTTTTGTTTTGGTGAGTTTCAGTTTATAAAAAATATGTGGAACTCTATTCACGCTGCGCCTTGGTCTACTCATTTCAACGAGCGTGACACCTAGAAATGAACGTACTTTGGTGCGAAAAGTGCAAATCAACCTTGTGAAGATGCTGTAGGAAACAGGTACAAAAGTATCTATATCCACAGTAAAAGGAGGCCTATATTGAGATAACCTGAAAGGCTGCTCAGCAAGGAAGAAGCCACTGCTCCAGAACCGCCATAAAAAAGCCAGACTACGGTTTGCAACTGCACATGAGGACAAAGATCGTACTTTTTGGAGAAATGTCCTCTGGTCTGATGAAACAAAAATATAACTGTTTGGCCATAATGACCATCGTTACGTTTGGAGGAAAAAGGGGGTGGCTTGCAAGCCGCAGAACACCATCTCAACCGTGGAGCACGGGGGTGGCAGCCTCATGATGTGGGGGTGCTTTGGGGCAGGAGGGACTGGTGCACTTCACAAAATAGATGGCATCCTGAGGAGGGAACATTATGTGGATATATTGAAGCAACATCTCAAGACATCAGTCAGGAAGTTGAAGCTTGGTCGCAAATGGGTCTTCCAAATGGACAATGACCCCAAGCATACTTCCAAAGTTGTGGCAAAATGGCTTAAGGACAACAAAGTCAAGGTATTGGAGTGGCCATCACAAAGCCCTGACCTCAACCCTGTAGAAAATGTGTGGGCAGAACTGAAAAAGCATGTGCGAGCAAGGAGGCCTGATCCAGTTACACCAGCTCTGTCAAGAAGAATGGGCTAAAATTCATCCAACTTATTGTGGGAAGCTTGTGGAAGGCTACCCAAAATGTTTGACAGAAGTTAAACAATTTAAAGGCAATGCTACCAAATACTAATTGAGTGTATGTAAACTTCTGACCCACTGGGAATGTGATGAAAGAAATAAAAGCTGAAATAAATAATTCTCTATACTATTATTTTGACATTTCACATTCTTAAAATTTTGTGGTGATCCTAACTGGCCTAAGACAGGGAATTTTTACTAGGATTAAATGTCAGGAAATGTGAAAAACTGAGTTTAAATGTATTTAAACTTCTGATTTCAACTGTATATATGTAAATACTGTATATATATATATATATATATATATTTGTTTTAATTTAACCTCTATTTAACTATGCAAGTCAGTTAAGAACAAATTCTTATTTACACTGACGGCCTACCGGGGAACTGTTGTTTAACTGCCTTGTTCAGGGGCAGAACCTCAGATTTTTTACCTTACCAATGCTCTAACCACTAGGCTACAATGTATATACAACTTGTGTCCTTGGCACTTAGTTATTATATTCTACTCAATCCATAGGCTTCATTAATGTCATTCAGACTGTTTTGAAGTTGATACAACTGGCTATTATAGCTGAGGTTCATAGCTAGGTTCTGAACTAGTATGTATAGTAAACGTTTGGGTCCATACACAGATCGGCTAGATAGGTAGCTACACATCCATAGGCATATAGGTATTTTTTATCCTCCACAGCACAATAAGCAAGAACATAGCTAGCTAGCTACGTTATTTCATCTATCTGCATTTACATGGCATATATCAGCAAGGCAAGCTTACAAAATTGTTCATTCAATTTGCAGTAAATGCTTTAGCTAGCTAGATTATTTACATCCACTGTTTCATAAGACGACAGCCTGGTTTTCTGATTGTTTCAGGAGTTTCTAAAACATGAAACAACCAGAATTACAATTTCATACTCATGTCACAACACCCATAAAGCTAGCCAGCTAGCTGGCTAATGTTAGCTAGGCAGCTAGCTTGCTAAATCACAATTTTCGTAAATTTACTTTGATAAAAGAAATATGCATAATCGTTTGTCTCTACATTAACAAACATATTCCTGTCAACTGTACATTTTTTTGCATGATTCGTTATGACGTTATAATCACTTACATTTGCTTCCATCCTAGTATTTTTGTCAGCCATCTTTGCTGAAGAAAGTCTTCAGCCCTGGGTCGCATAGCGTCAAAATTGTCATGGGAACCCCTCGATATGATTGGTCATCGCCCAGCGGATGCCGCTGGTGATTTGCATAACGTTGGAAAAAGTTTATTTTTCACCGCCTCCCACGCCACCTTCGTACCGCCCAAAGGTCCCCCGCCCTCTCCCCTTCTCACCTCTTTCCTTCCATTGAAATGAATGGGAAGCGGTGTTTCACCTTGTGCTAGTCTTGTGCACCTAGTGCTAGTCTAGGTGCACACTCCATTACTTTCCAACCAGTTTTTTCACTTGGTTAAAACTCCTTTCAGTTGTCTTTAAACATCACAAAACTCATGGATTATATAGTTAACCGTGTTATCCCAATATTTTGTGAGTCATATTGCACTTTTGCACAATAGATACCTGACTTAACAGGGTGGAATGATGAGACGGAGAAAGGTTAGTAGCGTTCAGTAGTAAGCATTCTCCAAGATTAAAGAAGCAACATCCAAGACCTCAATCCCACTAACGCTCCTCATTTTACATCACAGCTCCCCCTAGCGGAAGTAATCATATACATTACTTGCAATGCAAATACCTGGGAGGCCTAGAAAATGATAGGGATGGCTTCATAAAAGGGATGGCTCCATAAAATAACAAACAAAATAAAACATAAAGAATATGACCACACATATTTGTGTGCATCACACGCTCCCTGACAAAAGGAAAATGGCTCCTGACATTTAACCCTTATTTACATCTCAAGTAAGTGCTTCACTTTAGATTCTTTCTTACTTTCCTAGTACACATATGTGGGAATATGGTAAGGCCCTAGTCTGGGGTAGGGTAGGGTTTGGTAAGGCTGTGGAATGTGGAATGTGGTATAATGTGTAATTCCTCAGACTGGCATAGGTGGTACCCCATAAACCTCTACATTGTTGATTGCGGTGTGTGGCTGGAAGGATGGCTGACTTAGTGTCTGTGCAGCGTAAGCGTTTGTGCAGGCCTTGTCTCACGTGTGGACCTCCTAGCCTGTTCAATATGGGTCTTTTTTCTCTTCTACATGTGTTTTTCGTCCATTTCCATCTCCTGTGTCTGACCATATTGGTTCAGCTGGTAAGTATTCTTCTTCTTGTTCTCCTTTGGATTCTTCTGGTCTTCGGATTCCTCTTTCAGGTGCAACAACTTGGGTAGGTACAGTGTCTTGTGTGGGTCCTACACGGGCTGGATTTCTCTGAGGATCACAGGTAAGTCTCACATTGTCTGTTCTTTGCTCTTTTCTTACAGGTATTCTCAGCCAGTAATGTGCTCCTGAGCTTTCGTATCATTGTTTAGGGTCATCTCTCGCCCTCTCTTGTTCAGCTCTTTTGTTTCAGCTTTTTTCCCTTTTCTCTTTAGGTGGGTTTGTCTATGCGGGCTGCGGCGGTAAGTCTGCAGGTAAGTTGTTGAATAGGTGGGGGAGATCCGGGTTGCAGGCCCACTCCCTTCAAATGATGGTCATAGTACATTTTGCCTCTTGCACTTGACTGTTTGCTGTTCTCGGTTACAATTATGTATGCTTCGGTCATTCTCTCAACACACTTTTTTTGCCGGACCAAACAGCAAGTCCACAGGTAAGAGCGGGTGGTGACAATACAGTAGATAGAAAGGTGAGTAACCAGTCACTTCGTGTCTGGTGTAATTGTAGGCATGTACAACTTGTGGAAGATGCTCTTTCCACCTGTCCATCTTCTTCTCCTCAAGCATTCTCAGCATTTGAAGTAGGGTCCTATTGAATCTTTCGGTCAGGTTACCCTGAGGGTGATAGGGAGATGTCTATGAATGACCCACTCCTGTCATTTGCTGCAGTGTTTTGAAGAGTTTGTTCTCAAACTCTTGACCTTGATCGTGGTGCAACTTGGAGCGATATCCAAACCTTGGGATGAAGTCATTGAATACATTTTCGGCTGCTGTTATTTCAGACTTGTTCTTGGTTGGATATGCTTGTGCGAATCTTGTTAAATGGTCTATTATGACCAGTATGTACTCGAAGCCACCTCTGCTGGCCTCCAGATGCATGTAGTTGATAGAGACTACCTCTAGGGGTGAACTTGTGGTGATGCTGTCCATCAGTGCTCTTATATGTGTAACTGGCTTATTTTGCTTGATACAGTGGCAGCACCTGGTTACATATTCCTCAATGTCACTCTTCATAAATGGCCAGTTGAACCTTGCCAGACTGAGCACTCTCTCTGTTCCAACATGACCAGTGTCATCATGAAGATGTTGTTTCAACACCATCTGCTTGTACTGGACTGGTAAGACTGGTAAGTATTCTGTTTTTTTTCCTTTTAGTCTCATTAGTTCTCCAATGGCTTGATGATATCATTGGGCTTTTTCTAGCTTGCCGTGGTCGATAGTCGACAGGGGTCAACGAGTATGCAGTTCCTTCACGTGGTCTTGTGACAAGTGCGAGACTGCGGCCCATGCTAAATATTTTCCCTGCGCTGCCTAATTCCTTTGCCATGTTGCACGAACAGCTTCACCTGACAATTCTGCTGTACACTGAGCTACATACATGTCAAGGGGCAAAAGGGATAGTGTGTCTGCGTCTATATTGACTTTGCCTGGTCTGTACTTAATGTCGAACCTAAAGTCTGACAGTTCCCCAATCCATCTGTGGCCTACTGCATTTAGCTTGGCTGTGCTCATTACATAGAGTACCAGTCAAAAGTTTGGACATACAGGGTTTCTTTCTTTATTTTTTTTATTTTTTTTACATTGTAGAATAATAGTGAAGACATCAAAACTATGAAATAACATATGGAATCATGTAGTAACCAAAAAAGTGTTAAACAAATCAAAACATATTTTAGATTTTAGATTCTTCAAAGTTGCCACCCTTTGCCTTGATGACAGCTTTGCACACTCTTGGCATTCTCTCAACCAGCTTCACCTGGAATGCTTTTCCAACAGTCATGAAGGAGTTCCCACATATGCTGAGTACTTGTTGGCTGCTTTTCCTTCACTCTGCGGTACAACTTATCCCAAACCATCTCAATTGGGTTGAGGTCGGGTGATTGTGGAGGCCAGGTCAACTGATGCAGCAATTCATCACTTTCCTTCTTGGTCAAACAGCCCTTACACAGCCTGGATGTGTGTTAGTTCATTGACATGTTGAAAACAAATGATAGTCCCACTACGTGCAAACCAGGTGGGATGGCGTATCACTGCAGAATGCTGTGGTATCCATGCTGGTTAAGTGTGCCTTGAATTCTAAATAAATCACCCACAGTGTCATAAGCAAAGCACCGTCACACTCCCTCCTCCATGCTTCACAGTGGGAACTACACATGCGGAGATCATCCGGTCACCTACTCTGCGTCACACAAAGACACGGCAGTTGGAACCAAAAATCTCAAATTTGGACTCATCAGACCAAAGGACAGATTTCCAACGGTCTAATGTCTTTTGCTCGTGTTTCTTTGCCCAAGCAGGTCTCTTCTTCTTTTTGGTGTCCTTTAGTAGTGGTTTATTTTTCAACCATGAAGGCCTGATTCAGACAGTCTCCTCTGAACAGTTGATGTTGAGATATGTCTGTTACTCTGTGAAGCATATATTTTGACTGCAATTTCTGAGGCTGGTAACTCTAATGAACTTGTCCTGAGTAGGTGTGTCCAAACGTTTGACTGGTACTGTATATATGTCTGTATTGTCTATGTTAATGCTTTAAATGTATGTAAATGGTCTTTAAAGTTGAATCGGGTGGCTTTCCTACCCGACCCGATACACATAAATAAAATAAAATAAAACGGAGAGCCGTTTTGAATGGACCCGAGGACTGTCAGACCCCTTCCAAAAAGGACCTGCTGGTTCGAATCCAAGAGACCCTTTCAGATCTGAGAGAGAACGAAACCTCCAGAAGGGCACTGCCAGCGCAGTCAATAAACAAGAGATATTGACCTTAACTGCCTGTAACAAATTGGAAAAATATATTGTTGTGTTTCAATGTGTAGCATATTCAAAACGTTATAGTCTATTGTTTTATTGGTTTTTACTTTCCTTAAACAATAGTTGTCTACATCACGGTTCAGTCCGAGATTTGAGTGATAAATGCATCAGGGCATTGCATGCATATAAGCCTATAGGTCTAGGCGTCCGCTGTAAGATATTCATGTTAAAAAATGTAATCTTAAAAATGAGACAAGCTTAGGCCCGAAATTGACATGCGTTAATTTATACTTGTCAGATAGGCTACTACTGCTATAAAGATAGAGGCGTACAGATGGAGGCTAATTCGTTAACTTTTGATCAGAATATATTTTATAAAGATAAGCACTATATTGTTAGATTAGAGAAGTAACTCTGCTAGTCCTAAAACATTCTTCCTCACCTCAAGTTCAACTCTCAGAGTTGGAGTGCCGGTGCATACTACCTTAATAGGTCTGCAGTAGCAAAGCCTAATAATAGCCATACCACACAAAACCTTCACAAAAGTTGATTCAATTTACTTAAGTAATATTGTTTATAGGGAAAATATTAACAGGTTATTATATTGCAGGTTACTATATATTACATTAATTACCAACAAAGGTGATTGCTTACCATAGGCCTATCCAACAAATTACAGCAATATGCTCATTATATTTATTTCAAAACAGGCCTACTTTTAACCTTAAACTAAGTAGGGAGCAAAAATATTAGGAACTTATAGATATTAGGAACTTAATTGAGCCAACGAAAATGTAAAAAAATGTTAACAAAACACTTTTTTCATAGGCTATTTAAAGAACTGATTTAGATTTTAAATAGGCGTACAATAAAAATAATAATAATGATTTACATAATATTACAGTGCATTTGGAAAGTATTGTGACCCCTTGACTTTTTCCAAATTTTGTTATGTTACAGCTTTATTCTAAAATGGATTAAATAAATGCAAATCCTCATTCTACACACAATACCCCATAATGACAAAATGAAAACATGTTTTTAGAAATGTTTGCAAATGTATTAAAAATGTTAAAAAACGAAATACCTTATTTACAATAAGACCCTTTGCTATGAGACAAAATTTAGCTAAAGTGCATCCTGTTTCCATTGATCATCCTTAAGATGTTTCTCCAACTTCATTGAAGTCCACCTGTGGTAAATTCAATTGGTTGTACATGAATTGGAAAGGCACACACCTGTCTATACGGTCCCACGGATGACAATGCAAGTCAGAGCAAAAGCCAAGCCTTGAGGTCGAAGGAATTGTCCGTAGAGTTCCAAGGCATGGTGTGTCGAGGCACAGATCTGGGGAAGGGCACCAAAAAATGTCTGCAGCATTGAAGGTCCCCAAGAACACAATGGTCTCCTTCATTCTTAAATGGAAGAAGTTTGGAACCACCAAGACTCTACCTAGAGCTGACCACCTGGCCAAACTGAGCAATCGGAGGAGAAGGGCATTGGTCAGGGAGGTGAGTGTAACCGATGTGAAATGGCTAGCTAGTTAGCGGTGGTGCGTGCTAATAGTGTTTCAATCGGTGACGTCACTCGCTCTGAGACCTAGAAGTAGTTGTTCCCCTTGCTCAGCAAGGGCCGCAGCTTTTGTGGCGCGATGGGTAACGATGCTTCGTGGGTGTCAGTTGTTGATGTGTGCAGAGGGTCCTTGGTTCGAGCCCAGGTTGGGGCGAGGAGAGGGACGGAAGCTATACTGTTACATGAGCAAGAACCTGATGGTCACTATGACAGATTTCCAGAGTTTCCCAGGACTTGAACCCAATCGAACATCTCTGGAGAGACCTGGAAATAGCGGTGCAGCTACGCTCCCCATCCAACCTGACCGAGCTTGAGAGGATCTGCAGAGAATAATGGGAGAAACACCCCAAATATCAATCAATCAATCAATCAAATTTATTTTATATAGCCCTTCATACATCAGCTAATATCTCGAAGTGCTGTACAGAAACCCAGCCTAAAACCCCAAACAGCAAGCAATGCAGGTGTAGAAGCACAGTGGCTAGGAAAAACTCCCTAGAAAGGCCAAAACCTAGGAAGAAACCTAGAGAGGAACCAGGCTATGAGGGGTGGCCAGTCCTCTTCTGGCTGTGCCGAGTGGAGATTATAACAGAACATGGCCAAGATGTTCAAATGTTCATAAATGACCAGCATGGTCAAATAATAATAATCACAGAAGTTATCGAGGGTGCAGCAAGTCAGCACCTCAGGAGTAAATGTCAGTTGGCTTTTCATAGCCGATCATTAAGAGTATCTCTACCGCTCCTGCGGTCTCTAGAGAGTTGAAAACAGCAGGTCTGGGACAGGTAGCACGTCCGGTGGACAGATCAGGGTTCCATAGCCGCAGGCAGAACAGTTGAAACTGGAACAGCAGCAAGGCCAGGTGGACTGGGGACAGCAAGGAGTCATCATGCCCGGTAGTCCTGACGCATGGTCCTAGGGCTCAGGTCTTCCGAGAGAGAGAAAGAAAGAGAGAAGGAGAGAATTAGAGAGAGCATACTTAAATTCACACAGGACACCGGATAAGACAGGAGAAGTACTCCAGATATAACAAACTGACCCTAGCCCCCCGACACATAAACTACTGCAGCATAAATACTGGAGGCTGAGACAGGAGGGGTCAGGAGACACTGTGGCCCCATCCGATGATACCCCCGGACAGGGCCAAACAGGAAGGATATAGCCCCACCCACTTTGCCAAAGCACAGCCCCCGCACCACTAGAGGGATATCTTCAACCACCAACTTACAATCCTGAGACAAGGCCGAGTATAGCCCACAAAGATCTCCGCCACGGCACAAACCAAGGGGGGGCGCCAACCCAGACAGGAAGATCACGTCAGTGACTCAACCCACTCAAGTGACGCACCCCTCCTAGGGACGGCATGAAAGAGCACCAGTAAGCCAGTGACTCAGCCCCTGTAATAGGGTTAGAGGCAGAGAATCCCAGTGGAGAGAGGGGAACCGGCCAGGCAGAGACAGCAAGGGCGGTTCGTTGCTCCAGAGCCTTTCCGTTCACCTTCACACTCCTGGGCCAGACTACACTCAATCATATGACCTACTGAAGAGATAAGTCTTCAGTAAAGACTTAAAGGTTGAGACCGAGTCTGCGTCTCTCACATGGGTAGGCAGACCATTCCATAAAAATGGAGATCTATAGGAGAAAGCCCTGCCTCCAGCTGTTTGCTTAGAAATTCTAGGGACAATTAGGAGGCCTGCGTCTTGTGACCGTAGCGTACGTGTAGGTATGTACGGCAGGACCAACTCGGAAAGATAGGTAGGAGCAAGCCCATGTAACGCTTTGTAGGTTAACAGTAAAACCTTGAAATCAGCCCTTGCCTTAACAGGAAGCCAGTGTAGGGAAGCTAGCACTGGAGTAATATGATCACATTTTTTGGTTCTAGTCAGGATTCTAGCAGCCGTATTTAGCACTAACTGAAGTTTATTTAGTGCTTTATCCGGGTAGCCGGAAAGTAGAGCATTGCAGTAGTCTAACCTAGAAGTAACAAAAGCATGGATTAATTTTTCTGCATCATTTTTGGACAGAAAATTTCTGATTTTTGCAATGTTACGTAGATGGAAATAAGCTGTCCTTGAAACAGTCTTGATATGTTCGTCAAAAGAGAGATCAGGGTCCAGAGAGAGGTACAGGTGTGCCAAGCTTGTAGTGTCATACCCAAAAAGACTTAAGGCTGTAATCGCTGCCAAAGGTGCTTGAACAAAGTACTGAGTAAAGGGTCTGAATACTTCTGTTAATGTGATATTTCAGTTTTTTTTTTTTTTAATACATTTTCACAAAAATTGTAAATAAACTGATTTTGCTTTGTCATTATGGGGTATTGTGTGTACAGTAGGTTGATGAGTGGAAAAAATACAATTTAATCAATTTTAGAATAAGGCTGTAACTGTCACGTTCCTGACCTGTTTTTCCTTTTTCTTGTGTTTATTTAGTTGGTCAGGGCGTGAGTTGGGGTGGGTTGTCGAGGTGTTATTTTCTTGTTGGGTTGTTTGTGTTCGGCCGGGTATGATTCTCAATCAGAGACAGCTGTCAATCGTTGTCCCTGATTGAGAATCATACTTAGGCAGCCTGTGATTCACGTGGTTGCTGTGGGTGTTTGTATTTCGTGTCTGTATTCGTGCCACACGGGACTGTTTGTCGGTTCGTTTCGGTTTTGTCACGTTTGTTGTTTTGTATGTGTAAGTGTTCAGTGATTTGTTCATTAAAATAATCATGGACACAAACCACTCCGCATATTGGTCTGATCCTTCTCGCCTCTCCTCCTCGTCCGAGGAGGAGGATTACGACGACCGTAACAGTAACGTAACAAAATGTGGAAAAAGTCAAGGGGTCTGAATACTTTCTGAAAGCACTGTATAGCAGACCCAACCCAGTTCCGAGACAACAGTCAGAATTTAGGACCCGCTCAGGTCCCAGCTCAGATCTTGGAAACTTGGGTCTCTTGAAACCGTGAAGACCTCTAATCAAATCAAATTACATAGTCACATGCGCTGAATACAACAGGTGTAGACCTTACAGTGAAATGCTTACATACGGATAAGAATACGAAATAAAAGTAACAAGTAATTAAGAGCAGCAGTAAAATAACAATAGCGAGACTATATACAGGGGGGTACCGGTACAGAGTCAATGTGCTGGGGCACCGGTTAGTTGAGGTACAATGTACATGCAGGTAGAGTTATTAATGTGACTATGCAAAGATGATAACAACAGAGACTAGCAGCGTTGTAAAAAAGGGAGAGGAGGGGGTCAATGCAAATAGTCCGGGCACCCATTTGACTAGATGTTGGTGGTGCTCCGGTACCGCTTGCTGTGCGGTAGCAGAGAGAACAGTCTGTGACTTGGGTGACTGGAGTCTTTGACAATTTTTAGGGCCTTCCTCTGACACTGCCTGGTATAGAGGTCCTGGATGGCAGGAAGCTCGGCCCCAGTGATGTACTGGGTCGTACGCACTACCCTCTGTAGTGCCTTGAGGTCGGAGGCCGAGCAGTTGCCATACCAGGCAGTGATGCAACCAGTCAGGATGCTCTCGATGGTGCAATTTTAGAACCTTTTGAGGATCTGAGGACCCATGCCAAATATTTTCAGTCTCCTGGGGGGGAATAGGTTTTGTTGTGCCCCCTTCACGACTGTCTTGGTGTGCTTGGACCATGTTCGTTTGTTGGTGATGTGGACACCAAGGAACTTGAAGCTCTCAACCTGCTCCACTGCAGCCCCGTCGATGAGAATGGGGACGTGCTCGGTCCTCCTTTTCCTGTAGTCCACAATCATCTCCTTTGTCTTGATTACATTGAGGGAGAGGTTGTTGTCCTGGCACCACACGGCCAGCTCTCTGACCTCCTCCCTAAAGGCTGTCTCGTAGTTGTCGGTGATCAGACCTACAACTGTTGTGTCATCGGCAAACTTAATGATGGTGTTGGAGTCGTGCCTGGCTGTGCAGTCATGAGTGAACAGGGAGTACAGTAGGGGACTGAGCACGTACCCCTGAGGGGCCCCTGTGTTGAGGATCAGTGTGGCGGATGTGTTGTTACCTTCCCTTACCACCTGGGGGCGGCCCGTCAGGAAGTCCAGGATCCAGTTGCAGAGGGAGGTGTTTAGTCCCAGGGTCCTTAGTTTATTGATGAGCTTTGAGGGCACTATGGTGTTGAACACTGAGCTGTAGTCAATGAATAGCATTCTCACATTGGTGTTCCTTTAGTCCAGGTGGGAAAGGGCAGTGTGGAGTGCAATAGAGATTGCTTCATCTGTAGATTTGTTGGTGTGGTATGCAAATTGGAGTGGGTCTAGGGTTTCTGTTATAATGGTGTTGATGTGAGCCATGACCAGCCTTTCAAAGTACTTTATGGCTACAGATGTGAGTGCTATGGGTCGGTAGTCATTTAGGCAGGTTACCTTAGTGTTCTTGGGCCCAGGCACTATGGTGGTCTGCTTGAAACATGTTGGTATTACAGACTCGGACAGGGAGAGGTTGAACATGTCATTGGAAACACCTGCCAGTTGGTCAGCGCATGCTCGAAGTACACATACTGGTAATCCGTCAGGCCCTGCGGCCTTGTGAATGTTGACCTGTTTAAAGGTCTTACTCACATTGGCTGCGGAGAGCGTGATCACACAGTCTTCCGGAACACCTGGTGCTCTCATGCATAATTCAGTGTTATTTGCCTCGAAGCAAGCATAGAAGTAGTTTAGCTCGTCTGATAGGCTCGTGTCACTGTGCATCTCTCAGCTGTGCTTCCCTTTGTAGTCTGTAATGGTTTGAAAGCCATGCCACATCCGACGAGCGTCAGAGCCGGTGTAGTACGATTCGATCTTAGTCCTGTATTCATGCTTTGCCAGTTTGATGGTTCATCAGAGGGCATAGCGGGATTTCTTAAAAGCTTCAGGGTTAGAGTCCCGCTCCTTGAAAGCGGCAGCTCTAGCCTTTAGCTCAGTGCGGATGTTTCCTGTAATCCATGGCTTCTAGTTGGCGTATATACGTACGGTAACTGTGGGGACGAAATCATCGATGCACTTGTTGATGAAGCCAATGACTGATGTGGTGTACTCCTCAATGCCATCGGAGTAATCCTGGAACATATTCCGGGTCTGTGCTAGAAAAACAGTCCTGTAGCTTAGCATCTGCTTCATCTGACCACTTTTTTATTGATCTAGTCACTGGTGCTTCCGGCTTTCATTTTTGCTTGTATGCAGGAATCAGGAGGAGAGAATTATGGTCCGATTTGCCAAATGGATGGAGAAGGAGAGCTTTGTATCCGTCTCTGTGTGTGGAGTAAAGGTTGTCCAGAGTTTTTTCCCTCTGGTTGCACATTTAACATGCTGATAGAAATGTGGTAAAACGGATTTAAGTTTCCCTGTATTAAATTCGCCGGCTGCTAGGAGCACCGCCTCTGTGTGAACGTTTTCTTGTTTGCTAATGGCGGAATAGAGCTCATTCAATGCTGTCTTAGTGCCAGCCTCAGTCTGTGGTGGTATGTAAGCTACGAAAAAATACAGATGAAAACTCTCTGGGTAGATAGTTATAGACAGATAGACAGTTAGACAGTTTATCATGAGATACCTCAGGCGAGCAATAGCTCAAGACTTCCTTCGATATTGTGCACCACCTGTTATTTACAACAATACATAGCCCACCGCCCCTTGCCTTACCAGACACTGCTGTTCTATCCTGCCGGTACAGCGTATAACCAGCCAGATGTATGTTGATAGTGTAGTCGTTCAGCCACAACTCCATGAAGCATAAGATATTACAGTTGAATGTCCCGTTGGTAGTTTAGTCTTCCGCGTTGGTCATCAATTTTATTCTCCAAAGATTGCACGTTTGCTAGCAGAATGGAAGGAAGTGTAGTGAGGTGCGTACTGGCGGCAGAGAAGTCAGGCGCAGGAAAGCGAAAACTGATTTACAACGGTGTCGTTTAATATCCATAAACCACCGTCAACAGAACAATACAATAAATGGGTTAAACAAAACCCGGTAAATACCAGCATACCGTTGCATAAGCACTACAAGAAACAATTACCGACAAGGACATGGGGGGAAACAGAGGGTTAAATACACAACATGTAATTGATGGAATTGGAACCAGGTGTGATGGAAGACAAGACAAAACCAATGGAAAATGAAAAGTAGATCAGCGATGGCTAGAAGGTCGGTGACTTCGACCACCGAACGCCGTCCGAAACAAGGAGAGGGACCGACTTCGGCGGAAGTCCTGACAGTACCCCCCCATGACGCGCGGCTCCAGCAGCACGTCGACACCGGCCTCGGGGACGACCCAGAGGGCGAGGTGCAGGGCGATCCGGACGAAGACGGGTGAACTCCTGCAGCATTGAAGGGTCCAACACGTCTTCGACCGGAACCCAGCACCTCTCCTCCGGACCATACCCCTCTCACTCCACGAGATACTGAAGGCCCCTCACCCGACGCCTTGAATCAGGTATGGAGCGAACGGAGTACGCCGGGGCCCCCGCGATGTCTATAGGGGGCAGAGGAACCTCCCGCACCTCAGACTCCTGGAGCGGGCCAGGCACCACCGGCCTGAGGAGAGACACATGGAACGAGGAGTTAATACGGTAATCGGGTGGAAACTGTAACCTATAACAAACCTCGTTCACTCTCCTCAGGACTTTAAATGGCCCCACAAACCGCGGACCCAGCTTCCGACAGGGCAGGCAAAGGGGCAGGTTCCGGGTCGAGAGCCAGACCCGGTCCCCCGGGGCCTCACTGCGGTGGCGATCTGCATTCTCCTTTTGGCGCGTCACGGCCTGCTGAAGGTGAACACGGAAAGCTTCCCATGTCTCCTCCGCGCGCGCCTGAACCAGTCGTCCACCGCAGGAACCTCGGTCTGACTCTGATACCAAGGCGCCAGAACCGGCTGGTACCCCAGTACGCACTGGAAGGGAGAGAGGTTAGTGGAGGAGTGGCAAAGCGAGTTCTGTGCCATCTCGGCACAGGGCACGAACGCCGCCCACTCCCCCGGCCGGTCCTGGCAATAGGACCGCAGAAACCTGCCCACATCCTGGTTCACTCTCTCCACCTGCCCATTACTCTCAAGGTGAAACCCTGAAGTAAGGTTGATCGAGACCCCCAGACGTTCCATGAACGCCTTCCAGACCCTATACTTGAACTGGGGACCCCGATCAGACACTATATCCTCAGGCACCCCGTAGTGCCGGGAGACGTGTCTAAACAAGGCCTCCGCAGTCTGTAGGGCCGTAGGGAGACCGGGCAGAGGGAGGAGATGACAGGACTTAGAGAAACGATCCACAATGACCAGGATCGCGGTGTTACCCTGTGAGAGTGGAAGATCAGTCAGAAAATCCACCGACAGGTGCAACCAAGGCCGCTGTGGAACGGGTAAGGGGTGTAGCTTACCTCTGGGCAGGTGCCTAGGAGCCTTACACTGGGCGCACACCGAGCAGGAGGAAACATAAACCTTCACGTCCTTAGCCAAGGTAGGCCACCATTACCTCCCGCTCAAACAGCGCAAACAGACCGATCCCAGGATGACCAAAGGAGGGTGACGTGTGGGCCCAATAGATCAACCGGTCACGAACAGCAGATGGGACGTACAGACGCCCAGCGGGACACTCGACAGGAGCGGGCTCTGCATGTAACGCCTGCTCAATGTCCTTGTCCAGCTCCCACACTACCGGCGCTACCAGGCAGGAGGCGGGGAGTATGGGAGTGGGATCCATGGGCCGCTCCTCTGTGTCATACAGCCGGGACAATGCGTCTACCTTCACGTTCTGGGAGCCTGGTCTGTAGGAAAGGGTAAACACAAAACGGGTAAAAAAACATGGCCCACCTTGCCTGGCGAGGGTTCAGTTTCCTCGCTGCCGGGATGTACTCCAGATTGCGGTGGTCAGTCCAGATGAGAAAAGGGTGTCTAGCCCCCTCAAGCCAATGTCTCCACTCCTTCAAGGCCTTGACGACAGCCAACAGCTCCCGGTCCCCTACATCATAGTTTCGCTCCGCCGGGCTGAGCTTCTTAGAGAAGAAGACACAGGGGCGGAGCTTCGGTGGCCTACCCGAGCGCTGAGAGAGCCTCGGACGCGTCCACCTCCACTATGAACGCCAAAGAGGGATCCGGATGGGCCAGCACGGGAGCCGAGGTAAACAGAGCCCTCAGGTGACTAAAAGCCCTGTCCGCCTCAGCTGACCACTGCAAGCGCACCAGGCCCCCCTTCAGCAGTGGGGTAATGGGAGCCGCTACCTGACAAAAACCCCGGATAAACCTCCGGTAGTAATTGGCAAACCCTAGAAACTGCTGCACCTCCTTTACCGTGGTGGGAGTCGGCCAATTACGCACGGCTGAGATGCAGTCACTCTCCATCTCCACCCCTGAGGTGGAAATGCGATACCCTAGGAAGGAGACGGACTGTTGGAAGAACAGGCACTTCTCAGCCTTGACGTACAGGTCATGCTCCAACAGGCGACCAAGCACCCCCTCCGCGTGCAGCGGAGTATATCAAAATGTCATCAATATACACCATTACACCCTGCCCGTGCAGGTCCCTGAAAATCTCGTCTACAAAGGCTTGGAAGACTGATGGCGCATTCATCAACCCGTACGGCATGACGAGGTACTCATAGTGCCCTGAGGTGGTACTGAAAGCCGTCTTCCACTCGTCTTCCTCCCGGATACGCACCAGGTTGTAAGCGCTCCTGAGATCTAGTTTGGTGAAGAAGCGCGCCCTGTGCATTGACTCAATCGCTGTGGCTATGAGCGGTAGTGGGTAACTACACCTCACAGTGATCTGATTCAGACCCCGATAGTCAATACACGGGCGCAGACCTCCCTCCTTCTTCACAAAAAATAAACTTGAGGAGGCAGGTGAAGTGGAGGACCGAATGTACCCCTGATGCAGGGATTCAGAGACATATGTTTCCATAGCCTCCGTCTCCGCCTGTGAGAGGGGATATACGTGACTCCTGGGAAGTGCAGCGTCTACAAGGAGATTTATCGCACAATCGCCCCGTCGATGGGGTGGTAATTGAGTCGCCTTCTTTTTGGAGAAGGCGAGAGCCAAATCGGCATATTCAGGGGGAATGTGCACGGTGGAGACCTGGTCTGGACTCCCCACCACAGTAGCACCAACGGAAACCCCTAAACACCTAACTGAGCACTCTGGATGGACAGGTCCACCAGCTGGACGAACGTGAGGGTGGTGTCTCTGCAGGCCAACTCCCGACGGACGTCCTCGCGCAGACTGCAGCGGTAATGGTCGATCAGGGCCCTGTCGTTCCATCCCGCGCCGGCAGCCAGGGTCCTAAAACTCCTGGGCGCTCCTCGTCTCCTGCCTCAGATGGAAGATGCGTTCACCCGCTGATCTACCCTTGGGCGGGTGGTCAAAGACTGCCCGGAAATGGCGGGTGAACTCCTCAAACTGGTCCAACACCGCATCTCCCTCTCTCCACACGGCGTTGGCCCACTCCAGGCCTTTCCCGGTGAGGAACGAGACAAGGGCGGACACACTCTCACGGCCCGACGGTGGTGGCCAGGTATAGGTCCAGTTGTAAAAGGAACCCCTGGCAGTTCGCAGCCTCTCCGTCGTATTCCTGGGGCAGGGAGAGACGAATCCCACTGGGACCAGGAGGAAGAGGGGCGCTCAGGGGAGACGCCGGTTGTGCTGGTGGAGGCGCTGGAAGAACTCCCTGTCTCTCCCAGCGGTCCATTGTCTGGACAATGCGGTCCATGGCAGTGCCAAGATGGTGGAGCATTGCTGCATGCTCTCAGACGCGCTCCTCCACCCCTATACCCAGGGTACCTGCTCCTGCTGACTCCATAGTTTTGGTTGGTAATTCTGTAGTGAGGTACATACTGGCGGCAGAGAAGTCAGGCGCAGGAGAGTGAAAACTGATTTACAACGGTGTCGTTTAATATCCATAAACCACCGTCAACAGAACAATACAACAAATGGTTCAAACAAAGCCCGGTAAATACCAGCATACCGTTGCATAAGCACTACAAGAAACAATTACCGACAAGGACATGGGGGGGAACAGAGGGTTAAATACACAACATGTAATTGATGGAATTGGAACCAGGTGTGATGGAAGACAGGACAAAACCAATGGAAAATGAAGAGTAGATCAGCGATGGCTAGAAGGTCGGTGACTTCGGCCACCGAACGCCGCCCGAACAAGGAGAGGGACCAACTTCGGCGGAAGTCGTGACAGGAAGTGGGGGTTTATTTGATCGCCTACGAATTCTCAGAAGGCAGCCCGCCCTCTGACCCCTTTTTCTCCGCCTACTCTTCACACAAACCACGGGGATCGGGCCTGCTCCCGAAAAAGCAGTATATCATTCGCGTCAGGCTCGCCAGACTCGTTAAAGGATAAAAAGGATTCTGCCAGTCCATGGTGAGTAATCGCAGTCCTGATGTCCAGAAGTAATTTCCATCATACGAGATGTTAGCGGCAACACTATGTGCAAATTAAGTTAAAAAATAAGTTGCAAATAAACGCAAATAAATTCACACCCCTTGACTTTTTACCCCAAAAATGGTATATTCAATACAGCTTGAATTTAAAAACAGAAAAAAATTGAGATTTGGTGTCACTGGCCTACACACCCCATAATGTCAAAGTAGATTCAACCACAAAGAACAGTGAGGTTTCCCTCCTCGCAAAGAAAGCCACCTATTGGTAGAGGGGTAAGAATTTCAAAAAGCAGACATTGAACATCTCTTTGAAAATGATGAAGTTATTAATTACACTTTGGATGGTCTATCAATACACCCAGTCACTACAAAGATATCCTTCCTAACTCAGTTGCCGGAGAGGAAGGAAACCGCTCAGGGATTTCACCATGAGGCCAATTGTGACTTGAGTTTAGTGGCTGTGATAGGAGAAAACTGAGGATAGATCAACAACATTTTAGTTACTCCACAATATATCTTTGCTTTATCTTGGCCAGGTCGCAATTGTAAATGAAAACTTGTTCTCAACTTGCCTACCTGGTTAAATAAAGGTAAAATAAAAAAATAAAAGGTAAAATAAAAATATTAACCTAAATGACAGAGTGAAACGAAGGAAGCCTGTACAGAATAAAAATATTCCAAAACATGCATCTTGTTTGCAGTAAGGCACTAAAGTAAAACTGCCCCAAAAAAAACAGAAACTGAAAAGAGCTAAGAACAGGCAAAATCCTAGCTGATAACTCGGTTCAGTCTGCTTTCCAACAGACACTGGGAGAAAAATGTACCTTTCAGCAGTACAATAACCTAAAACACAAGGCCAAATATACACTGGAGTTGCTTACCAAGATGGCATTGAATGTTCCAGAGTGGCCTAGTTATCTTCTTAAAATCTATGGCGAGACTTGAAAATGGCTGTCTAGCAATGATCAACAACCAACTTGACAGAGCTTGAAAAAATGTATTGTACAATATTGTACAATCCTGGTGTGCAAAGCTCTTAGAGACTTAAGACTCACAGCTTTAATCACTGCCAAAGGTGATTCTCACGTGTATTGACTCAGGGGTGTGAATACTTATGTAAATTACATATTTAAATATGTTTTTACATCATCATTAGGAGGTATTGTGTGTAGATGGGCGAGAAAAACATATATTTACTTATTTTTGAATTCATGCTGTAACACAACAAAATGTAGAATAACTCAAGACAAGGGTTATGATTACTTTCTGAAGGCACTGTATCTTTTATTTATGTGCCGGACCCGAGGAAGACTAGTTGTGGCCATTGTTGGCTAATGGGGATCTTTAAAAAACCTGAAGCAGAAAGAGTTCCCACAATGATGTCCACAAACCAGTTTTATTCAATTAAATACATTGTGATGTACAGAAAGAGAACTCTCATTTACTCCTTAAAGAGACTCACTCACTAAATAAAGTGTCCTAATTTATGGCTTCCAGCATTTTACTCTTGCCCTCCACACAGTGTATCCCACACCACCCTACTCCCCTTGCCTGATATTCTGCAGTCCATACTTTCATGTTTATTGTTCTCATTTTAATGAGACAATTTTCCCAAAATAATTCTCTAAAATGATCCTCCATTGTCCAGTAATATTAAGACAGTGTGTCTGGCCAGACCCTACACACTAATTTAAAATGGCCTAATGGTAAAATGAGTAGACAAGTTAACATGCTTGGTATTTGCACCTCCCTCTCCCTGTTCCTCTCGCTCTCCAACCCTCTCACACACGCACACGCACACACACACACAGCAGGGGCCAGAATCTTCACTTTCCAACCCCAGTCTTCAAGCAAAGAAGATCTATAAAATGTAATTACTCTGAACAGATTCTTGTAACACGGCAGTGTACTGTGACCTGTGTGCAACTTTCAAAAAATGTTTTTTTACATCATAAATACAACACTCAACTAGCTCTCCCAAATTCCATTCATCCACCATGCGGGAGAAATCTGCTTCCGACAATTTATCTCATTTACTCCAATGGAAAATGATTTGTCAAGATTTGTGGGATTAACAAAACGACTGGAGTGAAAACAGCAGTAACGACAGAACAATCTGTTCTGGAATTCCAGTAAAACCATTTCAAATTGATCCATTTATAGCACATGGCCTGCACATACTGTAACTAGGTTGTCGAGTATGTAGTAACGTGAAAGGCAGATGCTCTTTTGTTGATATTACGCTAAAGTAAATTGTCCTGCTGAGATGCTAGCTCTAATGAGCGCCTCAGCTACACTATGAAGTCCCTAAGTAGTGGATCATGGGACACAAGTGTTTGTGGGGGTATTAGGCAGCTATCCTTTCATAGAAGAGATTTAAGAGTAGCAACATGTTACCTTCCAGAATATTTAACAAGGTGTCAAACATGCTTACTGAAGACACAACTATTAATTTGGAATTACAGTACAGTAAATGAATGTCCCCTGGTACTGCAGCATGAAAACCATTGCTTTCAGAGAAAGGGAGTGCGTTATATTAGTATTGGAAACTAAGTGTTACGTCTGCCCCTGCCACGCCCTCTACTTCTCATCTTGTGTCTCCCTAATCTGCCGCCACTCCCCCAGGGCTCTCTCCCTCTCCCTCTGTGTGTGGGTGTATCTGATTGTGTGAGTGGAGATATGTGTTGGAGTCAGAGCAGATCCCCACCAGCTGCAACCTGTTCCATAATCAAGACCTCTACAAATATTCAGCCCTGCCACTTCCACACTGCCAGATTGTAGCCTCTGCTCAGTCAGTCTGCATTGCAAGCCATTTGTTCCTGCATAGAGCTTGTTATCCTGTGGTGCCTGTTTTCCCTAGCCTGATGCTGCGTTTCTCTCTGCCACAGTTCTGTCCGCTCTGACTCTGGTCCCTGTCTCCAGTCCCTCGTCTCGTCAGTCCGGCTTCCCATCCCTGGAACCCCGCTCTACTGCTTCCTTGGATTCCACCCCGGACCTGCTTACCCTGCCCCTACTCCCCTTGCCCTGGCCGTAGCCTCAGTTCTTGGTTCCCTGCTACTCGCCTGAGCTCCCCCTGGCCTGCAACCCATCTCCCCCTGCTTTTCAATAAATACCTTGGTTAACTTATCCCGGTCTCCTCGTCTGAGTCTGCACTTGGGTTCACCTGCTCCACCCCACATAAAACTACTAAGATTTTGAAATTCCTTTGGGTTTTAGCTTCCTGATATTTTTGTGTATACTACGTTGTGATTTTCTTGTAATTTTGCTTCTTTCAAACGAAAGACAGTTAAGGTCAGACAGTTTAAACCCAATTCTAAATGCCCTCTTAGATAAGAGACTCATGCCTCATTTCTATGTAGCATGCAGGGTGCCATTCAAAATCACTGGGACACAAATGGATTTGACAGCTATTTTTGTCCTCATTATGAATAAAATAATGTCTCTCACTAGATTTTGTGCTGCTGAAATATGGTTCAAATAAGATTCTTTAGATTTCGATGGACAAGGGGATAAAACAGGAATCATTAGCAAAGTGGTTGGAGGGAGAGTTGCTTTTATGGCACAGGGGTGAGGGGCAAGGGCTTTTTATCCTACTGGGCAGGATGCTACGGCCGTGTGCACACACTGCCCAGTCTGCTCTTTTCCCACCCCTTACCTGCTGCTCTGGCACCAAGCAGGCCCAGTAGAAATTGCCCGTCACGCTGTAGCTCGGTAGCAGTTTGAAGTAGACGGTCTCACCGCAGACAAGATTGTTTCATTAGAGAGGGTTGGAGGCCGGCATGTTCCAAAGTAGGCACTCCTGTTGTGTCTCGGGCTTTAAGCTAAAGAGCTGGATGTTAATTAGAGGGTTGAAATGTAATTAAGGTGGAAATTGTCTAACTAGATGCAGCACGAGTTAGAGTGGCCACTGTGGAGCCTCAGAGTCTTCTCTGTTTGACGTGCCAATTGGGATTAGCGACAGAATGAAAGTATACAGCTAAAACCCACATGAATCTACATTTCAACCTGGAAATCTTATTAGGCTAATACCTGCAACTTCTGAGATGTTTTGGAAATATCACACCTACACTGACAGGAACCATCAAAATCATGGAAAAACTCAATGGGTGCAGAGAATTACTGTAAAAGTAGAGGTGGACACACAACACATGGACTTTGTGCATTATGCCAGAAGACTAATGCACATTTGAATGCATATTTGCTGAGTCACATGCTGCAGAGTCAACAAAAATCCAATGCCTCGTGTTCATTCTGGGAGCCAGTGAATGTAGTTGTCTTTGACATCAAGATAGTGAGGCTATTAAAAATAGTGCAGGTAAAGAGTCTACAGCACTGTGGGAGCTGATGCCATTTTTCCTTCAGAAAGAAAAGTGGAGCTGCCCCTCGGTCCTTCACCGCTGGTGGAAACGTCTGTCAGTGAGGCACAGCCAGGTCACATTAGCAACCAGTTTTCCCACAATCTGGCCTTTATTAGTGCAGCTAATAGCAACCTTAGAATCAGGTAGATCTGAACTGCCCCACAGAGAAAACACTGTACACTACCTCAATTCATTGAAACTAAAAATATATTTTTACCCTTGCTAGACATGCCAAAAGTAGCTTTTAATTATTTGGATAACACAAATAATATTGTTAATTTGGGTTACAATAGTGTCTAGTCAAATTTGATGGAGCGTAAGTAAGGATTGCCAAAAAGGAGAATACATTGTTGAGGACATCTGCAGGTCTGTTAAATAAATGCATGTTCTTATTGTAGTTGACCTAGCCCTCTATCAAAAACCCTTTACTATTAGAAATATAAGAAGCATTCAGAAATATCAGATGATTAGTGAAGTTCCATGGCCTTCAAATACAAAGAGAGATTAATACCATTGTGTGTGCTCAAGTTCCCCTGAACTCCATTACACAATCTACAGACAATGGAAACATCTCAGGCTGCTGTTTGTGTTGTCTACTATATTTAGCTCATGGATTAATCCAATTTATCTTAGAGGTGAACCAACATTCTTGAGTTGAGTCCAAGTGTGAGAGAAAGCAGATAGGAAAGTACTACAAACAATATATAATGAGTAAATTATGTGAGGCTTTGCACAGTGGTAGAGTGGCTGCAAAAATCTAACAATGACTCGTTTGGCAGATTTGAATGAGACTTGCCAAACATCCTCACTCATGACTCGTAGGAAGTCACCCATCCATGTAGCCTTCCACCACATCCACCATAATGCAACATGAGAGATGTTGAGTCACAAGTGATGAAAGGAACCACAGGGAAGGATTGGCATCTTTCCCATTTACAAATTACTCATCATAGTTTTGTCGGAAGCACTGTTTGGCCAAGATAAAGTACAGTAAGCCCCTATCCTTTCCTGTTTCAACCCTAGAGCCTCTAATGTGTGTAAGAACAGTTGTCATCATACAGAACATGTGCTCTCCTATACAGAACGCTTGCCAGATGATAGCCGGGCTATTGTTCTCTGAGCCTCTGACACATTGGTTACTCACTCCAAACCTTTTACTGAGACATTGTGTCAAAGTGCATGTGTAATTACTTTTCTCCCAGTTTAATTTCCTTCCAAACAAACCCAACTCATCATTCATTACTGGGAGTATCTTTACGCAGAGAAACTTCACAATGACTGAACTTCCGCTACCTGTATACAGTACTTGATAAGCCAGCAGTTGCAACATACGGCTCCTATATTGCATCTTCACATCACCACTGTCACATGTTCACATGACTCCACTGCCCCATGATCTACTTAAGGGACTCCTAAACCCCCTATGCTATCTATAGACTGTCCCTGAACCACCAGGGGCCCTGACTGTTCTAGATATAATAGTCCAGTTTTCAGCACTAAGTAAACAGGGGCTAAATCTAATGTTATCGTCAAGTGGAGTGCAGAAAGCAGCTGCATGTCCGGGGTAGAGTGGAGACAGAGACAGCCTTTGGGGTGCTAATAGCCTCTGATGGGTCCAAATATGAGCAGGTGAGGATTGAGCTGCTTTCCGAACACATGGGAACCCATTAAGTGAAGTGTGAAAGGGAAAGGTGATTTAATACAGATTAGGGGGTTGGCCATTTAAACTGTGCTGCACAATCAATATTCCCAATCAGGAGGGCTGAGCAGCCTCATAAGACAGAATAAATATGCGTGTGAACGGAAAATAAGCTTATGGAGGAAGAAACACAAGGGAAAACAATGAGGCAACAGCAACAGGCGGGGAAATGAAGTCAAGTGAACAGGAAGTTCAGCAGCTTCCTGTGCAAGCTGTGGATGATTAGCGTTGATGACTGAGTGCTCCAGAGGGCAGGTGTTCATAGGAGTAGTTTCTTGCTATTAGCACAGCCATTTAAATATTGACTGTACCCAACACAGTTTCTACTGTAAATGATTCACAACATGAGATGCAAGGAGGCCTGGGAGGCTACACATAGTCATGAGACAGAAAACATAACAGAGTAAGCTCCCAGTCCTAATGCATTCAGACACGTAAAGTTAATGTTCAGAGTTGAAGGATAACATTCAAAACTCTTGATATTTCCGCACATTGCTTATTACAATCAGGGGTGAGGCACTGAGGTTAACCAGGCAAATGTGATCTTTTTAATAAAAAAATATGCCACTATTAAAGAATTCAAATGTGTTATTCAGTTCAAGTATTTATTTTCATAGTAGAAAAATAACTTATTAAACCTAAGTAATGTTATACAAAATAAAATCCAGCTTTCTCAAACCTAAGATATGTTTATGAGACAGATAATTCAATTACTATGGTCTTAATATTTACAATCAAGGACATTCGCTGAAAGATAATAATGTAGCAATTTTACACATTAAAAAAATGTTGCTTTCCAGTAAGGTGAAGTTATATAACCTTTGGATTGGACCATTCTGATTGGGAACAGAAAATTAATTCCAGACTTTCACACCCTGTAAAGGGAACATGGTACAGGAAATGAATACCGTAAACTGAAGAAATAATGTTCTGTTTAAACTCTGTAATACGAAAGTATTACAGAGTTAGTACAACACATTGTGATTTGTTTTAAATTAAAGACCTAAACACTTGACAACCTTTCTTGCCAAACAGAAATCAGAACATAGTTTTGAAATACAGTAAACATTATAGCAGAGAGTCAAGAAAATCTAAAATGTAACAACTTCACCCAAGGCATTTTGATTAAAACATCACATTTAGCATAGTGGTCTGCAAATAAAGGCAAACCCCCAGTCAAGGCTTTTTAAATTCAGTTTGAAAGGGAGAAGAAATTAAAGTAACACAGAAAATAGTTAATGTTGACAGTTAATGTTGGAAAATGCAACCAGCCGTATGTCAAAGTGTGTGACTCAACTCATTGGCACAATGGCAGCTGTATGGGTGCTCACAGGAGGCATTTTAAAGTTAGCAAACATCCACTATAAAAGTGCAGAGCTGACAAGTGACATTGTATCGAGTCATCCTTACCAGACAAGGGCCCCATATGCACCTGAAGACCAACCCTACCCAAGTGCTCACCAGCGTACTACAAACCCCAATTACAACCTTAGTATAGCCAGGGCAAGTGTATAATTTTTCAATCGGAGTAACAATACAACAGAAAGTGGGGTTGGAGGTAAGGTTGTGGCTAGGGGTAGTATGTTTTTACAGGTAGGTGCTTGAGAGCTGTTCTTGAGCAAACACAAATCAAAATCAAATTTAATTTGTTACATGCTCTGAATACAAACAGGTGCAGACTTTACCGTGAAATACTCACTTACGAGCCCTTTCCCAACAATGCAGAGGTAAAAAGGAAATAAGTGGAAAAAGTAAATAGTAATACAATAAAATAACAATAACAATAACGAGGATATATATAAGGAGTTCTGGTACTCTGTCAATGTGCAGGGGTACAAAGTAGTTGAGGTAATGTGTACAAGTAGGTATGAGTAAAAGTTACTAGGCAATCAGGATAGATAATAAACAGACTAGCAGCCGCATGTGAATAGTTTGAAAGTGTGTCTATGTCAAATGAAATTTAAATACAATTTTATTGGTCACATACACATATTTATGTATAAAACTGTGAAGGACCTCGGCGTTACTCTGTACCCTGATCTTTCTTCTGACAAACATATCAAGACTGTTTCAAGGACAACTTTTTCCATCTACCTAATGTTCCAAAAATCAGAAACTTTCTGTCCAAAAATGTGGCAGAAAAATGAATCCATGCTTTTGTCACTTCTAGGTTAGACTACTGCAATGCTCTACTTTCCAGCTACCCGGATAAAGCACTACATTAACTTCAGTTAGTGCTAAACACGGCTGCCAGAATCTTGACTAGAACCTCAAAATTTGATCATATTACGCCAGTGCTAGCCTCTACACCGGCTTCCTGTTAAGGCTAGGGCTGATTTCAAGGTTTTACTGCTAACCTACAAAGCATTACATCGGCTTGCTCCTACCCATCTTTCCGATTTGGTCCTGCCGTACATACCTACACGTACGCTACGGTCACAAGACGCAGGCCTCCTTACTGTCCCTAGAATTTCTAAGCAAACAGCTGGAGGCAGGGCTTTCTCCTATAGAGCTCAATTTTTATGGAATGGTCTGCCTATCCATGTGAGAGACGCAGACTCGGTCTCGAACTTTAAGTCTTTATTGAAGACTTATCTCTTCAGTAGGTCCTATGATTGAGTGTAGTCTGGCCCAGGAGTGTGAAGGTGAACGGAAAGCCACTGGAGCAACGAACTGCCCTTGCTGTCTCTGCCTGGCCAGTTGCCCTCTCTCCACTGGGATTATCTGTCTCAAACCCTATTACAGGGGCTGAGTCACTGGCTTACTGGTGCTCTTCAATGCCGCCCCTAGGAGGGGTGAGTCACTTGAGTGGGTTGAGTAACTGACGTGATCTTCCTGTCCGGGTTGGCGCCCCCCCTTGGGTTCGTGCCGTGGCGGAGATCTTCGTGGGCTATACTCAGCCTTGTCTCAGGATAGTAAGTTGGTGGTTGAAGGTATCCCTCTAGTGGTGTGCGGGCTGTGCTTTGGCAAAGTGGGTGGGGTTATATCCTGCCTGTTTGGCCCTGTCCGGGAGTATCGTCGGACAGGCCACAGTGTCTCCCGACCCCCCCTGTCTCAGCCTCCAGTATTTATGCTGCAGTAGTGATGGGGGGGCTAGGGTCAGTCTGTTATATCTGGACTATTTCTCCTGTCTTATCCGGTGTCCTGTGTGAATTTAAGAATGTTCTCTCTAATTCTCTCTTTCTTTATCTCTCTCTCTCTCTCTCTCTCGCGGAGGACCTGAGCCCTAGGACCATGTCTCAGGACTACCTGGCCTGATGACTCCTTGCTGTCCCCAGTCCAACTGGTCCAGTTTCAACTGTTCTGCCTGTGGCTATAGAACCCTGACCTGTTCACCAGACATGCTACCTTGTCCCAGACCTGGTGTTTTCAAATCTCTAGAGAAAGGAAGAGCGGTAGAGATACTGTGAATGATCGCCTATGAAAAGCCAACTGACATTTACTCCTGAGGTGCTGACCTGTTTCACCCTCTACAACCACTGTGATTATTATTATTTGACCCTGCTGGTCATCTATGAACGTTTGAACATCTTGGCTATGTACTGTTATAATCTCCACCCGGCACAGCCAGAAGAGGACTGGCCACCCCTCATAGCCTGGTTCCTCTCTAGGTTTCTTCCTAAGTTCCAGACTTTCTAGGGAGTTTTTCCTAGCCACTGTGCTTCTACACCTGCATTGCTTGCTGTTTGGGGTTTTAGGCTGGGTTTCTGTACAGCACTTTGTGACATCATCTGATGTAATAAGGGCTTTATAAATACATTTGATTGATTTATCAGATGTTATTGTGGGTGTAGCGAAATGCTTGTGTTCCTAGCTCCAACAGTGCAGTAATACTGTATCTAACAATTCACAACAATACACACAAATCTAAAAGTAAAAGAATGGAATTAATGTCAGGATTTGGCCAGGATTGTTCCGGTTTTGGTCACTAGATGCCCCCATTGTGCTTTTTTGACCCTTTTGTTTTTCCCTTGTTTCCAGTTATTATTTGCACCTGTGCCTCGTTTCCCTTGAATGTATTTAAACCCTTAGTTTTCCTCAGTTCTTTGCTCTGTGTTTGAATGTTAGCACCCAGCCCCAGTCATGCTGTGATCATTTGTTACTCCAGTTGGATTCTCTTGAGGTACTCTGGTTTTGTTCTCGTTTATTTATTTTTTGTTTATTCTTTTGAGGTTGTTTCCCTGCTGTACTTTCCACTTTGTGGATTTACCTTGTGACTTGGAGGATTTACCTTTTTTCTCTTGGAATTACTTTTGACGTTGTGGATTTATATTTTTGCCTGAAGAACTTTCCTTTTTACTTTATTAAAACACCGTCTCAAGTATTGCTGTGTCTGCCTCATCTTCTGGGTTCTGCCGACTATTAGTGGCTCAGTTTGTTAAGTGACTGTTTCTCACACTGGAGACCCGAGTTCGTACCGGGTCCTGACAATTAAGAAATAAATAATATTAGGACGAGCAATGTCAGAGTGGCATACAGTGGCATACAGTGGAATAGAATACAGTATATACACATATGAAATGAGTAAAGCAGTATGTATACATTATTAAAGTGACTAGTGTTCCATTATTAAAGTGGCTAGTGATTCCATGTCTATTTACATAGGGCAGCAGCCTCTAAGGTGCAGAGTTGAGTAACCGGGTGGTAGCCGGCTAGTGATGGCTATTTAACAGTCTGATGACCTTGAGATAGAAGCTGTTTTTCAGTCTCTCGGTCCCAGCTTTGATGCACCTGTACTGACCTCACCTTCTGGATGATAGCAGGGTCAACAGGCCGTGACTGTCACACCCTGATCTGTTTCACCTGTCTTTGTGATTGTCTCCACCCCCCTCCAGGTGTCACCCATCTTCCCAATTATCCCCTGTGTATTTATACCTGTGTTCTCTGTCTGTTGCCAGTTTGTCTTGTTTGTCAAGTCAACCCGCATTTTTGTTCTCAGCTTCTGCTTTTCCCAGTCTCTCTTTTTCTCACCCTCCTGGTTTTGACCCTTGCCTGACCTGACTCTGAGCCCGCCTGCCTGACCACTCGGCCTGCCCCTGACCCTGATCAGTGCAGTACCAGACGGTGATACAGATGACACGATGCTTTCAATTGCGCATCTGTAAAAGTTTGTGAGGGTCTTAGGGGCCAAGCCAAATTTCTTCAGCCTCCCGAGGTTGAAGAGGCGCTGTTGCACCTTCACCACATTGTATGTGTGGGTGGACCATTGCAGATTGTCAGTGATGTGTATGCCGAGGAACTTGAGGCTTTTCACTTTCTCCACTGGGGTCCCGTCGATGTGTACAGGGGTGTGCTCCCTTCGCCTTCGCTGTTTCCTGAAGTCCATGATCAGCTAGTTCATTTTGCTGACGTTGAGGGAGAGGTTATTTTCCTGGCACCACTTTGTCAGGGCTGACAGAGAGAAGGTGTCTCATCATTGTTGGTAATCAGGCCTACAGCTGTTGTGTCGTCTGCAAACTTGATGATTGAGTTGGAGGCGTGCGTGGCCATGCAGTCGTGGGTGAACAAGGAGTACAGTAGAAGGCTGAGCACGCACCCTTGTGGGGCCCCTGTGTTGAGGATCAGCGAAGTGAAAGTGTTGTATCCTACCTTCACCACCTGGTGGCGCCCTGACAGGAAGTCCAGGACCCTGTTGCACAGGGAGGGGTTCAGACCCAGGGCCCCGAGCTTAATGATGAGCTTGGAGGATACTATGGTGTTGAAGGCTGATCTAGAGTCAATTAACAGCATTCTTACATATGTATTCCTCTTGTCCAGGTGGGATAGGGCAGTGTGCAATGCAATGGCGATTGCATCATCTGTGGATCTATTGGGGCAGTAAGCAAATTGAAGTGGGTCTAGGGTGTCAGGTAAGGTAGAGGTGATATGATCCTTAACTAGTCTCTCAAAACACTTCACTATGACAGAAGTGAGTGCTACAGGGCGATAGTAATTTAGTTCAGTTACCTTTGCTCTTAGTGCGAGTGGTGTAAATATGCATGTGTGGGTTTTGTGAGTGTGTGTGTTGGAGTGTCAGTGTAGTATGTGTGGGTAGAATCCAGTGAGTGTGCAAAGAGCCAGTGCAAGAATGTCAGTGCAAAAAAAAAGGCAGGTCAATGCAAATAATCAGGGTAGCCATTTGATGAACTGTTCAGCAGTCTTATGGCTTTGGGGTAGAAGCATTCAGAACCTTTGGGGACACAATGGGAGAAGTATGGCAGTTAAAAGAAAATTTGTGATATTTCTCTCCAAACAGACTGGTTATCATCCCAGACACAACAAGCTTTCCAGAACAGAGGTGTTTACAAGCTCGGGATTTTCTTAATGGAAAATATTTGCCCAAATAAAGTCCCAGCCAGTGCAGGGGTCTGTTTCTGCAAGCACACCTCTCCTTTTCCACATAAAACCACTGTTTTAAATTTGTGCCATTTTAAATTAAAGCTTCCTTCAAGCTATTGTGTCTCCTCCAAGTCCTTTATCACTGCTTGTGCCAGCGGCAGCAAACCAGTATAATGCAGTAGCTAAATGTATTAAATGCTAAGATTATGTAATTAAGTTATTCCAGTTTTTTTATGTAAAAAATGTAATAAAATAAGTGACATTTCATAAAGCATGTTTAAAAAGTTCATGAATACAAATCAAGTAAATTAATGCATTGTTTCAAGTGCAAAAAAGATAACTATCCTTAATTGGTGCTTTCATTTTTTTCTGTTCCAAACTTTACTCTTTTCATTGCTTTCTTTTATGAAACTTTGACAGAGACCACAGGGTTTAAGAGTGTTATTCACACTTATTCAAAGACTGTGGCCTTCTCATGGGATCAACAGACCAGTCCAAATGTGCTCGATCCTTTTCTTTATGAAAGCTGCCATCACAGAGGCCACCACTAAAGTGAAGGCCAAGCTGAAATAGCTCTACCATTCATCTGACTGTCTGGGCTAGTGATGAAAGACATACAGCTATAAACTCCCATTCTCTACCGCTGCTCCACAATATAATCTGCACTCTGAAAGAATTCACATTTCACTGACAAATCTAAAGTAAAACCCCAAATTAAAAGGAAATTAAGTTATTTGTAAAATTACATTTCCTAACTAATTAAGTGGCTTTAATCTTTTCACCAAGAACAAGCTTTTTTGCATAGTTAGTTCTATACGCCAGGCTATTTTCCGCTTTTCTCTGACATAGGCTTGGCTTTACTTACAGGCCCAGTACAGTGAAAAACGTGATTTTCCTGTGTTTTATATGTACACAGTACAAAACATTAGGAACACCTTCTTAATATTGAGTTTGCACCCCATTTTGCCCTCAGAACAGATTCAATTCGTCTGGGCTTGGACTCTACAAGGTGTCGAAAGCGTTCCTCAGGGATGCTGGCCCATGTTGACTCCAATGCTTCCCACAGTTGTCAAGTTGGCTGGATGTCATTTGGGTGGTGGACCATTCTTGATACACACGGGAAACTGCGTGCATGAAAAACCAAGCAGTGTTACAGTTCTTGACACACTCAAACCGGTGCACCTTGCACCTACTACCATACCCCGTTCAAAGGCTCATAAATCTTTTGTCTTCCCCATTCACCCTCTGAAATGGCACACATACACAATCCATGTCTCAATTGTCTCATGGCATAAAAATCCTTCTTCAACCTGTCTCCTCCCCTTCATCCACACTGTTTGAAGTGGATTTAACAAGTGACATCAATAAAGGGATCATAGCTGGAAAAGAGCATGTGTTTTGCACACTCAGTGTATTTCCACAGTATGAACTTGGAATAATACTATGGAATTGTGAAAATTATGATACCGTTTTAGTGTAAGCGCTGTTTGAAACAAATGCCTGAAATTTCAGCCTGTTTTGGTGGGATGGAGTTTTGGCCTGCCTGGTGACATCACCAAGCGGTAAATGAGTTAGTAGACCAATAAGAACGTTCCAAACCTCTCTACCAAAAACAGCTAGTTTTCCCTCCCCACTCACTTGAGAAATTGCTCTTTGCTAAAAAGCTATTTTTGACCATTTTAATTTAAAAGAATCACAGTAAGTTACTTAATTGTTACCCAGAAATTATTTGATATTGAGGTAAAAAAAAACAGCTGCATTGTACCTTTAACACCATAGAATCTGCTAGCTCTGACTAATATTCATTGGAGCAAAGAATTTGATTCAGCCCCCTGAGCCCATACAATCCGTCCGCAGGAGGTTAGAGTAAAACTAGATAGAAAACATGTAGAAATGATAATGGACATATATATTTTCAAATAACTGCCCTTTCTCTGGCCCGCAAATTGATTTTGACAAACAAAATCGGTCCCAAAAAAATCAATGCGGCTCTCCATTGAATTTCGTAATCCCGATGTGGTCCACCGCTAATCTAGGATTATTGAACCCTGAAAATAGCGATAACCCTAGTTTCTTGTCCACACCCCGGCTCAACCATGAAACTAGTCATAACCCTAACCCTACTGTAACTTAATGTTCACACGCCAGCTCAACCCACCCTAACCCTAATCGCTAACCCGTATTCTTGACTGGAGATATCAACAGTGAATGAATCCATGAGTAGTGGGCTCAAAGTGACATGAGAGTTGACAGAAGTAGCAGCATGCATAGCTAGAGGTGAGTGAGGAGAAACCCACCACTTCTGTAGACTGCAAACACCCCTCTGTCCAGCCTCCACAGGGGTCCAATGAGGACACTATTTATACATTCCCTACAGTCCAGAAACCCATACTTTGGTGCTGCTTTTCATGCAAGCGTTTGCTGGGTCATCTGTCATCAAGAACAGGAATGCAAACAAGCTCGCTAACAAATACCAGGACGGGAATGCCACATGAATGTCTGCTTCTTGAAACACTGTCACACGCTGATTACAGAGAGATTAACTCCATTAAGAGGCTACTCTATGTAGACTATACTGGACCATTTTGGAGGAAGCCAATTTCGTGAGCCAGACACTAAGGTAACTCAAACAAGTGAATGTTGGTGTCAATTTTGAACCAAAGGACGTGTGAGGTTGTATTAGGGGCATGGATGACATAGAAACAAGGTACCAGATAATGCCGCAGGTTGTGGATACGTGGCCATCCAATCTTGATGAATACAGCTGGTTAAGAGATGCTCTTAGGTGGGAATTTCTATACACTTCTCTCTCTACGCGTAGAACTTAAGCATGAGAAAAGCATGCTATTCACCCGGTATTTGTTTGAGGTGGATATCAAATAAATGAAGGTAGTCTACAGATATGCTGTATTCAGACCTTGACTTAATTCCACCGACTTTACGTGCAATGAAGCAATGAATATGGTGAAGCAACCTGTCAGTTCCAAGTGGAACAACATCTAATTTCATTTTTTCCCGGATAGAAATAACACCATTCTCCATGCACTGTAATTTACAAATTGATAAGAGCTAGGTAAATGAGTGTGAGTACGCCATTTGGATAAGGGGATTTTCAATATAAATGACAATTGTTGTACAGTGCATTTGGAAAGTATTCAGACCCCTTGACTTTTCACATTCTAAAATGGATTAAATCGTTGTTTTCACTCAAACTACACACAATACACCATAATGACGAAGCAAAAAACAGGTTTTTAGAAATGTTTGCAAAGAAAATAAAAATGAAATGTCACATTTACATAAGTACTCAGACCCTTTACTCAGTAATTTGTTGAAGCACCTTTGGCAGTGATTACAGACTCAAGTCTTCTTGGGTATGACGCTACAAGCTTGGCACACCTGTATTTGGGGTGTTTCTCACAGTATTCTCTGCAGATCCTCTCAAGCTCGGTCAGATGGGATGGGGAGCGTCACTGCTATTTTCAGGTCTCTCCCGAGATGTTCGATTGGGTTCAAGTCCAGGCTCTGGTTGGGCCCCTCAAGGACATTCAGAGACTTGTTACGAAGTCACTCCTGCATTGTCTTGGCTGTGTGCTTAGAGTCGTTGTCCTGTTGGAAGGTGAACCATCACCCCAGTCTGAGGCCCTGAGCGCTCTGGAGCAGGTTTTCATCAAGGATCTCTCTGTACTTTGCTCCGTTCATCTTTCCCTCGATCCTGACTAGTGTCCCAGTCCCTGCTGCTGAAAAACCTCCCAGAGAATCTTGTTTCTCATGGTCTGAAAGTCTTTAGGTGCCTTTTGGCAAACTCCAAGCGGGCCTTGATGTACCTTTTACTGAGGAGTGGCTTTCGTCAGGCCACTATACTATAAAGGCCTGATTGGTGGAGTGCTGCAGAGATGGTTGTCCTTCTGTAAGGTTCTCCCATATCCACAGAGGAACTCTAGAGCTCTGTCAGCGTGACCATCGGGTTCTTGGTCACCTGCCTGACCAAGGCCCTTCTCCCCTGATTTCTCAATTTGGCCGGGCTGCCAACTCTAGGAAGAGTCTTGGTAGTTCCAAACTTCTTCCATTTAGGAATGATGGAGGCCACTATGTTCTTGGGGAACTTCAAAGCTGCATTATTTGGTACCCTTCCCCAGATCTGTGCCTCGACACAACCCTGTCTCGGAGCTGTACGGACAATTCCTTCGACCTCATGGCTTGGTTTTTGCTCTGACATGCCCTGTCAACTGTGGGACCTTATATAGACAGGTGTGTGCCTTTCCAAATGGTGGACTCCAATCAAGTTGTAGAAACATCAAGGATGATCAATGGAAACAGGATGCATCGGAGCTCAATTTTAAGTCTCATAGCAAAGGGTCTGAATACTTGTAAATAAGGAATTTCTGTTTGAATTATTTTATATATTTGCAAACATTTCTAAAAACCTGTTTTCACTTTGTCATTATGGGGTATTTTGTGTAGATTGATGAGGATTTTTTATTTATTTAATCCATTTTAGAATAAGGCTGTAATGTAACAAAATGTGGAAAAAGTCAAGGAGTCTGAATACTTTCTGTATGCACTGTAGATCTATTTTACCTCACGATCACTGGAGACAAATGTGAAACCAATCATATGGCCTTTATATGCTTCAGTTTAACATATCAACTTTTCCACAGTGAAGTTTATGAAATGTTGGCCTTGTAACTTGCAGGGAGGAAATTTGGAGAACCAAGCTATAGGCTTCTGTAGCCATGCACATATGACAGTATAGGCCAAACCTACCAAGTTGATTTATGATTTCTAGAATGTTTTAATTATATGCCCAGACTTTTCATTGTATTTTTTTAAACAATTTGTATGTTGTTAAATATCAGCTACTATCGGTAGCCACCGTCAGTTATACCCACATACATTTGTAACTGTGACTTTAGTGTTAGTTTTCCTTATATTTTGCATCGTTCCATTTCATCATTACCTTTCTTTCCTCTGTCACATTCGTGTGGTTGGATCGCTAGCAATAGTGGATCATGTTAGGCTAACGTATTACAAGTTGTGCAATAGTTTGGGACATGCAGCATATTTGAATCATTATGGAATACAGACCATACGTAGCCGTTTAAACCTGGTGCCTGGTGCACAGTTCAGGACAACTGGACCGTTGTCATCACAGTTCCATGATTAGTGAGGATTATTAGGGTAGATTTATAGGACAACTGTTCAACCCCCACTGTACATTTCTCACCTTCCAATATTTCATGGATTGAATATGGCAACTTTCAAGATGAATCAAACCACTGTATTTTTGAGTCGCCAATATATTTTGTGCGTAAAGGCTCTTCAAACCTCTTTTTATATTATTCATAAATACTTTCCTACCCCTAAATAATATACAAGATCACGTATACGTACATTTCCTAAGTCTGAATCTGGCCCTTTTTTATTACATTAGGAACAATCCATTTTACCCTGTCAATGTAACAGGGAAGATCATCCATTTCATTGTGGAGGTCAACTCATCATGCCACCACAGACAACACCCTTAAGGGGCACAATCTGTGGGAGCAAGACTCCCATCCAACAGGAAGAGGGAAAAAAGTGTGGGCTCACACTGTGTGTCTATGTGTGTCTATTTAAAGCTGCGGTCAACAGTCAAAGTGCTCTCAGATCCATGATCAAGGATGTTAGGAGGCCAGTACAAAACCACGCGCACCTGAACTTTACAGCTGACAATTAATGAATTATAGCCCCAGTACTTTGAAAAGCCTTTCTCACAGGGAGGCAGAAATCTAAAACGGCTTTGGGAATTTGACATGGAACTGCCAAGAATTCTCACATGAAGGATTATAATGATCCCTCTTGTTTTCCTTTTTAGCCTCAGTCAATGTGAGCGTTCCATGTGGTTTATATTGCATACTTACTGAAACCCACAAGACCAAAGTGCTACAAAAGGAGTCGTAAAGACAGAACTCATTTATTTGGCTTTGACCTACACACACCAGCCACACCAAAATACCGTTGGACTTACTCCTCCACCTTTCTCATCAACTGAATAGAGATTATTTTGATGTGGATTGGGAGTTTTATTAGAAAGGCCCCTGGAGCAGATTAGTTTCCGTAGCAAGTTCAAAGTTCAAGAGGATCTGCCTTTGAGTCATTAGTTTCACATTCTATATGTGACCAGTCACTGAGACGGCATGCTGGTTCCCTAACATGCCTGGCCTCACAGTACATCAAAGCTCATATCACTCCACCTGTAGGAACTTCCATAAGTCAATGATGTGTCAGAAGTCAATGACATGTTTGTTCCATCATCGTTGATGTCAACAAATAGTTGTCATCTCATCTATTGATGATGAATAGAAATGATGGATCATTGTCATCCACTGGAAAACACCACCAGTTCCCCCAACACATATCAAACTCATCCCAGTGTAATTGTTGAGCTGAGATGAGAGATAGAAGGAACATTTGTTTTAAATGGAGCTTCTGAGTCTCAAAGCATTCTCTCCCCTTTGGTGTCCCCATTTAATTAATTTGTCTAATCACCCCTTTGTGTACTAAATCACATCTAATATCCGGTATGAAAAGAGCAAGACAAAAGAGAGGGGCCCCAGTCAGCCGGTGTTTCCACCTGAGAGGGACCCGTGCCGTTTTGTTCAGGGCATGATGGATCTGTGGAAAATGCATGGCCAATTCTCCCTGATTGTCTGGTCCGGAGCTGCAGCAGGCTATAATTGGAAGTTGTAAATGGCTTTTCTGTCACTAGGGTAGACATCACTAAATAAACACTAAGGAAACCTCCCAATACTGCCTGCAGCTGCACGGACGGCAACCGCTTTCACAGACAAATTAATGAGAAAGGGAACATTTCTAGTATATTGTACCCTGACTGTAAAGGGGCACTAGTGAGGAACCATGACTGCAAATACATTGTCTGATATAAACACTGGATAGATCAACAAAAAAGCGTCATTATAGAAACCATCTCTTCTTTTTGGGTTTGAAACATGCACAAAGTCTGGCAAGGCTGTTGGTGAGTTTTTGGCTTAGAATATAATCTGACCACATAACTGAGGGGCTTTGTGTCACGGCCGTCGTCTAGGTGGAAATTACCAGACCAAGGTGCAGCGTAGTGAGCGTACATTTTCTTTTATTTAGAATGTCGCCAACAAAACAAGAAACAAAGAAACGACCGTGACGCTTACTAGGGCTATAGTGCCACTAACAAAGTCAACTACCCACCAACACCAAAGGAAAAAAGGCTGCCTAAGTATGATTCCCAATCAGAGACAACGATAGACAGCTGTCCCTGATTGAGAACCATATCCGGACAAAACATAGAAATAAAGAAACTAGAATGCCCACCCTAGTCACACCCTGGCCTAACCAAAATAGAGAATAAAAACCTCTCTATGGCCAGGGCGTGACACTTTGTGAATATGAAGAGGCATCTGGATGACGAGAACATTCAGAGTCACTAGACATAAAAGTAAGACTTAGTCTATGTCCTCCTTAATTTAGGCTAAAGGTGCATAAAACTCCATTGGAGTGACAAACTAGTAGATTTTGTAATTATACGTGGATGAATTAGCATGTTTAAAAATGCTTGGTGTGCAATGGTTTGAGAACATGAGCAAAACTACATTTTCACTTCACAATTAGGGCATGTATGCATCTAAACTTTTTTAAGTAGAGAACCATGGATAAGGTTTCAAGTTGAAACCAAGTCACACAAAGCTGTATTTTACCACAGATTTCAGAACGCTGACAATGGGTAATGGGGGTTGTGGTGAGTGCAGACAAAGATAAAGACCTCTGTCTATGTGTGACAAGAGCAGGTTATGAATGGGTACCATTGTCAATAAGATGCTTTAGACAAGATAACCTCATCATGAAGGTTGTCCTTGGTGCATATATGGAAAGTGAATAATGCGTTCCATTGATAGTGTTGTCTTTAAAAGCCCACTATATTTAAAGAATAAAGAAAGTGTCTATGAGGAGAGAACAGAGAACAAGGAATTGTACCCTCAGTCAAGAGACTTCAAAAGAGGTCAGACAAAAAAATCAAAAGACGTCAGTTGTAATTGCACTGTGGGTTTTGAATGATCTTACATCACAGGTAAGATCCTCTTTCACTATACAGGATCGATTGCTGGAAGTTGAATCACCCGAAATGACGTCTGATGATGAGTCATGGAGCATTCTACTGCTGCATATTCAAGTATATTCTGCAGGGGGTAATTTGTTTTATTGGGCTCATAAATATAGTTATGATAGCACAGTACTCAAGTGTTAAGCCATGGACCATTGGTTGAACATGCTTACTTTGTCTCCCTTAAAAAGCACCTATAGGTGACATGTGCAGTCACATAGGCAAAAAAGGGTCTGATAGTGCAACCTGCTCTAATTAACATTCTGCAATTCCGTAAAGATGAGTCAAACAATCAAATTGAATAGATCAAAGCTGGACCCAGCTCTGGTTCCAGTAAATTATCAGCTGGTTTTGGGCTCCTCCATTACTCCCTTTTCCTGGACATTCAGGGAAGGTTCTCTTGCCATCCACCCCATCTGAAAGATGTTGCTCCTAAATTTCACCAAAGCGGAACCCACTTTAGTGTTACCACAGGTAATGTTACAACTGCCAACACAGACTGACAGACTGTAATAGCTTTGAAGTGAAAAACGCTCTCCATGTTTTTCACATCACACAACTCTGAACAGCTGAGAGACAGCTATTTTGAACTGTCCATTTAACTTATTCCCTTTTAAGATACACTGTCTGACATTTCCTTTTAAACATTGGCCTGGACGATAACTGTACAACAGTTGATAACTTCTCTAGCTACAGCTCTGAATATTCTTTATAAACTGGTTCAGCTCATTCACAGAATATATTGTCCTATAGACAGGGTTGAGTAGGTTACTTTCTAAATGTAATCAGTTACAGTTACTAGTTACCTGTCCGAAATTGTAATCAGTGACATAATTTGTGGATGACCCAAACTCAGTAAAGTAATCTGATTACTTTCGGTTACTTTTGGATTACTTTCCCCTTAAGAGGCATTAGAAGACAAAAAGGATCCATCAAACACTTTTTTTCAATGCTGAATTGAATGACTTTTTTTCACCTACATCCTTTCTAAATTAAAAAGTAATCCAAGAAGTAATCATCTAGTTTTTCAAAAGTATCTGTAATCTGATTACAATATTTTTGCTGGTAACAACTGATTACAGTTACAGAATACTACTGCTACTCTCAAAGACTGTACAAGGGTACTGTCAATCCATCTGTGAAAGACAGGCTATAATAGCAACCATTCTCAACAAAGTACAACTAAATTCCCTGATATAGTGCTTACCTTAGGGTTTAACCTGTAACCTGGCATATCAGTTTCCTGACTGCTCCCAGGAGGTGTAGTGTGGAGAGGGAGGGGGAGAGGGAGAGGGAGGTGTACTCCTGGCTGCGGGCATGCGTCCATCCCCCAGCACGCACACAAGCCCATCTTCCTATCCCGGGGGCATTCTCACTGATGGCTTGGACTGGCTTTTCATTGCACCATGATGGTTTCATTAAACCCGTTTATTTCCCTTTTTCCACTGCTGGGCATCAATCCCATCTGTATTCACTCTCACAGAACAGCAGAGCGGTTGAAGCTACAGTATGTGAGACATGGATCAGAGTTCGAGTTAGGATGTACAATGGCTTCATTACAAATCCCCAGCGCTCTCTATTATTCATCTCAGTGGTTGTGTGGTTAGGGTGTCTGCTCTGAAACCGGTAGGCTGTGGCTTTAGTAAATCATATTAAAGTCGTGTTGCCTCTCCTTTAAACGCAACATAATAAGGACAGGTTGAGGCTATTCTTCAAATTCAGTCAAGTCAATAATATCTTTATTTCCCTTAAATCTGAAGTTGAAAACCATTTGGATGTGAGGGACGCAATCTTGCAGAAACAAGAAATTAAACCATTATGAATCACCTGCATGTGACCTGACTGATACGAACAATGTGCTGTAATGTGTCATCACATTACACGTGCCAGCATCACCAAAAATCAGAGTTCCATCGGTTTCATTCAAGTCAGCTTCCATAACAATCAACGAACAATGCGAAAATCGTGATTACAATCTGTAGCAAGGAATAGCTCCCAGTGCCATGTTGCATTACATGGACTCAGCTTTTTTTCTGAAGGATTAATGAACAGAAGAGCATGGAAAAATCCTGCTACAATGAGAAGAGGGTTGTGTACAGTGGTGCCCACAGAGCAACATCCCAGTAAACATCTCAACATCTGTCTTGTGTTCCCATCAAAAGGCATGCTCAAGTTCAATTACCATGGCAATATTCTTTGACCAATGTTGAAGGATTTTTGATGGAGTGTTATGCAGATCCTTGATTAAGGATTATGCAGAGATGTGGCAAAGATCCACTAGGCAATTGAGAAGCATGACCGCCTTAAAAAGAAATATAAACCACAGCCGTCCTCACTGGTCATGAGCTGAGAGTGATTTCATTTAGAGATTCTTTTGGAATTTAAGCCTTCTTTAGTCATATTGTTGTCAATAATCTAATTACATAGGACATTTTACTCAATATATTTGATGAGGATAATGGCATGTTAAGAACTGTGACAGACTTTGAATGTCAATGTCATGAACAATACTAGCCATCAGTCGCGGAAGGAAGAAAATGTCAGTTGTCAATGTCAGCTCAGAAACTTTAGTATATTGTTCAAGTGTAACTGCAGAATCCTGTGAGGATTGCAATGATCATGCTTTTCTGTGTCAGATGTGAGCCGCTCACCTCCCTCTCGGCCCTCTGTAGGGTGGTCGAAGACGGCATGGAAGAGTTGGGTGAAGCGCTCATAAGACTGCCATTCTGGTCCGTCCCTCTCCCAGACGGCGTGAGCCTACTCCAGAGCCCGGCCTGCCAGCACTGAGATCACCAGGCCACCTTGTCCCTCTCGGAGGCCATCCCGGCATGACAGGCCAGGTGGAAGTCACACTGCAGGAGAAACCCCTTACAATGAGCTGGGGTGCCGTCAAACCGCTCCGGGAGGGGCAGGTGGACGTTGGTGATCGGACCGGGTGATGTAGATGGTGGTGGGGTGGCTGGAATGACCACGGGGAGCTGGGAAGGTGGTGGTGTAGCCTGCAGTTGGCGTATGGCCTGGAGCACCGAGTCCATGGCAGTCCCGATGCGCACCAGGCACGAGTCACGGTGGTGGAGTTTTGCTCCTACAGCGGAGAGGTCGGGATGTCCTGGTGCTTCCTGTTTAGTTGGGTCGGTCATTCTGTCACTGGTGTAGAGAGGAGTTGGCAGGAGGCATGTTCAGTTTCAGAACTACTGAATTTTTTAAGCACTTTAGATCAAAGCGGGACGAAACCCAAACGCCGTTGTGCTCAAAATATATCTTCACAAACAAAAAGGCACAGGACGAACCCAAAGTGCAAAATATAAAGTACTCAGGAAATAGTAGGAGAGATTCCTCTCAGGAAAACAAGTAACATTTACAATGACCGATATAGACAAGCGGCAGAGGGAGTATATACTTGTATACAGTGATAGATTGGGGATTGGAACCAGGTGTGCAATGATGACGAGACAAGTCCGGGGTTGATGAGTGAAGCGTTTTCCAGCAGTAGGTTCGGCAGCAGCTAGAAGGCTGAGCTGGACAGGAGGGGGAGCCAAAGCAAAGGCTGGTGTGACACCACCCGCCTGTCCTCTGATGATTCTCGAGCTTACTGAACTTCCTCACACTCTAGCCAGTAGGGGAATGTGGTGAGAAGTCTCATACATATTATCGGAAAAGAGCGGCTTGCGACTCCTTGTCCTTTTTCTCCTCTGCTGCCTGGAGGAGGTCGGTCACACCCTCGCCATCGTCCTCATCAATGCGGTGGTCCCCTTCCCCTTCCCACTCCTCGGGAGCCAAGCCCTGGAAAAGTGGTTGATAGTCCTCAGGATAGCATTCCAAGACATGGGCCCATGAGGCAGTCTCACCAGTAGAGTTAAGAGTGGGAGACGAACCACGTTGGGCTGCTCTGCGCACTCTCCATTGGGAGGGTGTTAACAGCAAAAAATCTGCAATGGATGCATAACCGGGGATCGTCGAAATCTGCTCCGTTCTGTTCAACACCCAGGCTGATGACACAGGGAGTGCGTGTCCTTGACTGAAATGGTCGCCCCGCATAGGCATTGGCTGTGCTGGAGCAGGGGCCTTGCTTGGTGCCCCCTCGGCCGTGCTAACAAGTTCCATGGCTTCAAAAAACAGCAATCCGAGAGCAAAGTGAAACATAACTTGTGTTGGCTACTTGGGCTAGTAGCCTAGCTAGTTAGCACAGTGCTAGCCGGAGAAACTAATCCTTTAACAATGTGAATGTAGCTAGCATTCGCCACTTGGGCTAGTAACCAAGCTAGTTGGCACAAGGTTAGTCAAAGGAACCTGTCGCATTGTTGGTCTTTTAGCCAGCAGCATACCACCCTGCATCCCACTACTGGCCTGCCTCTGAAGCTAAGAAGTGGTGGTCCTGGTCGGTCCCTGGATGGGAGAACAGATGCTGTTGGAAGTGGTGTTGGAGGGCCAGTAAGAGGCACTCTTTCCTCTGGTCTAAAAAAATATATCCCAATGCCCCAGGGCAGTGATTGGGAACATTGCCCTGTGTAAGGTGCCGTCTTTCAGATGGGATGCTAAACGGGTGTCCTGACTCTCTGTGGTCACTAAAGATCCCATGGCACTTATTGTAAAGAGTAGGAGTGTTAACCCCGGTGTCCTGTCTAAATTCTCAATCTGACCATCATACCATCATGGCCACCTAATCATCCCCAGTTTCTAATTGGCTCATTCATCCCCCCTCCTCTCCCCTGTAACTATTCCCCAGGTCGTTGCTGTAAATGAGAATGTGTTCTCAGTCAACTTATCTGGAAAAATAAGGGTAAAAAATATATACTGTTGATGTCAGAAGTGTACATACACTTAGGTTGGAGTCCTTAAAACTTGTTTTTCAACCACTCCACAAATTTCTTGTAAACAAACTATAGTTTTGGCAAGACGGTTAGGACATCTACTTTGTGCATGACACAAGTAATTTTTTCAACAATTGTTTACGGACATAACCTGAAAGGCCGCTCAGCATGAAGAAGCCACTGCTCCAAAACCGCCATAAAAAAGACAGACTACGGTTTGCAACTGCACATGGGGACAAAGATCGTACTTTTTGGAGAAATGTCCTCTGGTCTGATGAAACAAAAATAAAACTGTTTGGCCATATTGACCATCGTTATGTTTGGAGGAGAAAGGGGGAGGCTTGCAAGCCGAAGAACACCATCCCAACCGTGAAGCACGGGGGTGGCAACATCATGTTGTGGGGGTGCTTTGGGGCAGGAGGGACTGGTGCACTTCTCAAAATAGATGGCATCCTGAGGAGGGAACATTATGTGGATATATTGAAGCAACATCTCAAGACATCAGTCAGGAAGTTAAAGCTTGGTCGCAAATGGGTCTTCCAAATGGACAATGACCCCAAGCATACTTCCAAAGTTGTGGCAAAATGGCTTAAGGACAACAAAGTCAAGGTATTGGAGTGGCCATCACAAAGCCCTGACGTCAATCCTATGGAAAATATGTGGGCAGAACGTAAAAAGCATGTGCGAGCAAGGAGGCCTACAAACTTGATTCAGTTACACCAGCTCAGTCAAGAGGAATGGGCCAAAATTCACCCAACTTATTGTGGGAAGCTTGTGGAAGGCTACCCGAAAAGTTTGACCCAAGTTAAACAATTTAAAGGCAATGCTACCAAATACTAATTGAGTGTATGTAAACTTCTGACCCACTGGGAATGTGATGAATGAAAACTAAGCTGAAATAATTTCACATTTCACATTCTTACAATAAAGTGGTGAACCTAACTGACATAAAAAAGTTAATTTTTACTTGGATTAAATGTCAGGAATTGTGAAAAACTGAGTTTAAATGTATTTTGCTAAGGTGTATGTAAACTTCCGACTTCAACTGTATATTATAATAATAAAGCGTGGCTCTCGACCGATAAGCAGTGACACTAGGATGGCAGGTCTAGTCAACGCCAGTAGTGGGTTGAGCTAAACAAGAGAGGAAACTAGTAATTCTCCCATTCCAGGTAGAAAAATCTGTCAGTATGATAGCAAGGTTAGCTAAGCCTTGCAGCTAAGCTAGTTAAGTTTCCGCAGCTAGCCGTGTGATGCTATCTACAAAAGGAGACAAAAGAAGAAAACGGAGAAGAAAATTCATACCCGAAGCGCAACACAAAACGACGGGAGCTGATAATCTTCGCTTGTGCTGAGGAGAGCTAAGTATAACTCTTCTGTGAGGAAGAGAAGTGAGAATGATCAGAGGGCAGGCGGGTGGCTCATTTAATTTGAGGGGAGAGGCTCCTTCATTCGCCGCTCGACCTGTCTGTCCCCGACAGATGTGTATGATTGGTTCTTCGAGCTACTTAGGAGATTCTGGTGAATTCCTCTTGTGAGATGTCGAAGCGAATAATTGAAAGATAACTATATGTTGGGTCATGGAGAGGGGCCATATGTTCAGTATCACTGTTGAGAAGAAAATGTCACTACTATGCAGTGGCGACGCGTATATATATACACTGCTCAAAAAAATAAAGGGAACACTAAAATAACACATCCTAGATCTGAATTAATGTAATATTCTTATTAAATACTTTTTTCTTTACATAGTTGAATGTGCTGACAACAAAATCACACAAAAATTATCAATGGAAATCAAATTTATCAACCCATGGAGGTCTGGAGTCACACTCAAAATTAAAGTGGAAAACCACACTACAGGCTGATCCAACTTTGATGTAATGTCCTTAAAACAAGTCAAAATGAGGCTCAGTAGTGTGTGTGGCCTCCACGGGCCTGTATGACCTCCCTACAACGCCTGGGCATGCTCCTGATGAGGTGGCGGATGGTGTCCTGAGGGATCTCCTCCCAGACCTGGACTAAAGCATCCGCCAACTCCTGGACAGTCTGTGGTGCAACGTGGCGTTGGTGGATGGAGCGAGACATGATGTCCCAGATGTGCTCAATTGGATTCAGGTCTGGGGAACGGGCGGGCCAGTCCATAGCATCAATGCCTTCCTCTTGCAGGAACTGCTGACACACTCCAGCCACATGAGGTCTAGCATTGTCTTGCATTAGGAGGAACCCAGGGCCAACCGCACCAGCATATGGTCTCACAAGGGGTCTGAGGATCTCATCTCGGTACCTAATGGCAGTCAGGCTACCTCTGGCGAGCACATGAAGAGCTGTGCGGCCCCCCAAAGAAATGCCACCCCACACCATGACTGACCCACCGCCAAACCGGTCATGCTGGAGGATGTTGCAGGCAGCAGAACGTTCTCCACGGCGTCTCCAAACTCTGTCACGTCTGTCACATGTGCTCAGTGTGAACCTGCTTTCATCTGTGAAGAGCACAGGGCGCCAGTGGCGAATTTGCCAATCATGGTGTTCTCTGGCAAATGCCAAACGTCCTGCACGGTGTTGGGCTGTAAGCACAACCCCCACCTGTGGACGTCGGGCCCTCATACCACCCTCATGGAGTCTGTTTCTGACCGTTTGAGCAGACACATGCACATTTGTGGCCTGCTGGAGGTCATTTTGCAGGGCTCTGGCAGTGCTCCTCCTGCTCCTCCTTGCACAAAGGCGGAGGTAGCGGTCCTGCTGCTGGGTTGTTGCCTTCCTACGGCCTCCTCCACATCTGATGTACTGGCCTGTCTCCTGGTAGCGCCTCCATGCTCTGGACACTACGCTGACAGACACAGCAAACCTTCTTGCCACAGCTCGCATTGATGTGCCATCCTGGATGAGCTGCACTACCTGAGCCACTTGTGTGGGTTGTAGACTCCGTCTCATGCTACCACTAGAGTGAAAGCACCGCCAGCATTCAAAAGTGACCAAAACATCAGCCAGGAAGCATAGGAACTGAGAAGTGGTCTGTGGTCACCACCTGCAGAACCACTCCTTTATTGGGGGTGTCTTGCTAATTACCTATAATTTCCACCTGTTGTCTATTCCATTTGCACAACAGCATGTGAAATTTATTGTCAATCAGTGTTGCTTCCTAAGTGGACAGTTTGATTTCACAGAAGTGTGATTGACTTGGAGTTACATTGTGTTGTTTAAGTGTTCCCTTTATTCTTTTGAGCAGTGTATATATATATATTATTATTTTTTTACCTGTTTTGCATGTTATTTTGGCATTAATACGTGTCACATATCAGTCTGCAAACAATGTAAAATAAAAATATTTTTTTTATTTGAGCTAATAAAGCTGCATACAAACATGGTCTCTTTTTTGCTTTTTTGAGTAAAACAGCTCCAAACTGCAGGTGTTTCAGCCTAGCTCAGTGCTTTCTGTGGTGGTGGGACAGCCAGCGTAAAATATGGAGAGGAGTGGTTGGTAATGTTCTCTAGTTGGCTCAGTGTTCTGTCACTAATGGGAACACTACTGTATGTCACAGTAGTGCCCCCAAAATCTACGGGGAGAGCTCAAAAATTCAAGCCCCTTGGGTGCTGCTATAGAGTTACATTAGAAGTGCCCATCCAAGAAGGCTCAAGGTCTTTGGCCACAGATAAAATTACATCAAATCACATTATATCTACCATAGCTTTGATTGGACTGATCATCATCATGAATCTAGCAGTCATCATCATGAATCAAGTTGGCAATCTACTGGCAAATCCTTTTCAATCCTTGTCATATGAAGAGAAATTATGAAGAGAAATTGTAGATAAAATGTATTGGTGCTCATCGGCCATTGGACATAAACATTACACAACAAGTTGGAAATCACAAATTCAACAGTGAGTGATTTGGAAGGAATCAGTGGCTAACTCCAAGCATTGCAAAGAAATCACTAGCCTGCTATTCAGTGGAGTGGGTGTGTGGTCCAAGTCTGTGTTTAAGGGTTTCTTTCCCAAGCTTTAAAGAATAAGCATTCAACATTGGCCATGCTGTTAATCCAGCATGACTTCTGCCGCATTCAAAACAACTGGAAACTCAGAACTGGGAAATCTCAGACTTCAGTGAGTTCTAGACAACTGGGAACTCTTTCTAGAGCTCCGACCTGAAGATCACTGACGTCATGATTTGACCTTGTTTTTTTTCAGATTTCCCAGTTGTCTTGAAAGCACCATAAATGAAGAGAATGCCAGACTTTGGTGACAAGGTTTGATGACCAAATTTTCCCACTAAGGACCGCCGCGCCACCTTGCTGTTCATGTGAGCACAGCAGAACAAGGTGAATTCAAAGGCCATTTTCTCAAGAGTTTACAAGTTAATCAACTTTCAAAGCAGAATTACTTTCCCATTGTTCCTCAAAAATGCAGTGTATGATATACCATTTTGTAGCTCTGAGTCTCTACTTTTATCCAATGAAAAAACACAATTTCAAATTTTGGTACATAACACCAAATCCAGGTTGTGAGTCACAAATGTCATGTATGCTGCTGCATAAATTATGTAATATGACAGGGAAATATGTATACTGTAGCTTAGAAAGTAATACTAAGTGTATGTTGTGTAGTAAGCTGTTGGTAGCCCATGTGCCTCACCCTAATAAATAGGTCCCTTTTCCCCTCCTAACTTAGCCTACTGTTCTGACCTGGTGGTGCACATGTAGCCTATAGCCTGTTTTAGAGAAATGTCATCATTGAATATTGTAAGCGCTTTCTTTGTCTGCTGATATGCCCCCTTTATTTATTCTACGGTTCTGACTTGGTGTACAGGGAGAATACTGTAAGAACGGCCCATGTTCGGAATTCTGTCACTGTAAATTTCAAAAGTGCTGAACAAATAGTTATATTGACAATGTCCATCCTAGGTCGCTCACTAATGTCTTAATCAAAATTACAGATTGCCTCTTATCCGCATAGTTTGTACATCTCAATTGTCAGTAGAAACCACATTTGTTTAAGCAAGTCAGCCATATCAGCTAGGTTTTTTTTTTCTAAAGCAGTAAATGAGGCTGAATGAACTGTTTTGATGCCAGAGAAGGCTCTGCTGATAGCCAGGTGAAGCAGTGGTAAGGTGTTGGGACTCTGCTGTTGGGATTCTGCTGTTAGGACAGCTTTATGTAGGCCCTAACAGTTTGTGGGCACTGTTTGTCACTGTTATAGTGCAATGAATGTATTGTTTAGTGTTGTGTTGTGTTGTGTAGTGGCTTTTCTGGCATGCACGTAAAACAGTTTTTTGAGTTTGCCTTCCAAGATTTACATGCCAAAATCACCACTGCTACTATGAAAACTTTGTATTTGGATTATAACTCAAATGTGATGAATAGATTTTACCTGCATTTTATATACAGTATGATATTAAACCACTGCTTCAGTATGTGTGTCATCAGATCATTTAAAAAAGAGAAGATTTCTTTCCACCTTTTTATTAATTATGAGTTACTCTTAACACTCTCGTTGTCTATTAACCTTTGAGTTATAACTCTGCACAGCCCATATCAGATGAAATCAAGAACTGCATTAGCATGCAAATTGGAAAAAGGGGCAATGTTTATTCAGGATTAACTGTCTGCTACTGTCTGTGATAGTGTATAGCCCTTATCACATACCACATGAAATAACAGCATGAGTACAAGCCCACGGGCATCTTGAATAAGGACTACTCTTGTTTAGTCATACAAGTCATAAAAATGTGAGGCATTGTGGGTCATATCCTAAAATAGGCTCAGGTAATTCAGTACAGGCTGTGCTCTGACACAGCGTATTTAATTAAGCTGGGAACAAGGCCACCTCTCTCTTTCTTGATCTCTCTCTCTCTCTCTCTCTCTCTCTCTCTCTCTCTCTCTCTCTCTCTCTCTCTCTCTCTCTCTCTCTCTCTCTCTCTCTCTCTCTCTCTCTCTCTCTCTCTCTCTCTCTCTCTCTCTCTCTCTCTCTCTCTCTCTCTCTCTCTCTCTCTCTCTCTCTCTCTCTCTCTCTCTTACATACACAAACAAACAATCAAACAAAAACAAACACACACTCACGTGCACACACAGATACAAACAAACATACAAACACACTAATGCACACACGCACATACACACACACATATACACCTACACGTGAGACACGTGGACATTGACTAAGTAATGACAGTGTTGAGAGTATGCTATGAAGCGTAACTGTACATTGGAATCATATATCAACTTAATACCAATGGTTACATCTGCATGAAATCAATCAGCATAAACTTGATCAAGAACATTATGTATAATACAGTGTAAACTAATATTGATAGTGTAGACATACTATTCCAACTCACAGCTGCCATTCTTCATGTCTACTCCCATTGAATGGTCCTCTGAAAGCTGTGACATTATGTATTTGAACATTCTGTGTGTTTCTTGTTTCTCAGGATAGTGGTCTGAAAGGATTCATATTGCTCTGAATTCACCTCCACACATGCTAAATGTAAGTCAGACTATAGTATGGCTCTTAGTCACTTCTCTGATTTAAAGCTAATCTTTTCAAGTAGTATTTTACCATCACTGATATAGCCTAAAAAGAAATACAATCACTTTGGGGTTTAGAGACATTTAGAGTTGAGTAATTTAAAACACTTTTCTGTGTGAACGGATGTGGGCACCGATCCAAAACCTATTCCTTACATTTCTGAGCTGGAGAGACAAACCCAGATGGGGCTGAACTGAAACCAGATGGCTGAATGGGACTAGGACATCTCCAAAGGAGGGCAGGTCCAGGACTAGGTACAGTCTGTCTGTCTGCTCACAAACTCCTGCTCAGGTTAGGGAGTGGCACTGACTCAAACCGGGCTTGCATGTGGCCTTCTGATGACACAGTCGTTATACATGGTCTAATTTAAGCACAATGCTACTCACAAGGAAATCCTCCTGGAATCAAAATACAATAATATTACTGGACTTCCTGAAGTTGGACTCAGCAATAAGATTTTAACCTGAGAGTAGTTTAGCCACTGTTGATTACTATTGCACTGAGCTGTGTCAACAAGATAACTTCGACTCTAATTTAATTCTAAACATATTAGTTTGTTGTATAATATTTGTAGTGTAATGTTACTGCTTTGTATGGTCATGTTTCAGTTTATGCATGAGTGTAAGCAATTAACAATTAACTAGCAATTTAACAAATGTAATATTAAAATATACTTGTTGATGATGAGCTCATAACATCACACTCCTTCAACGTTTATACCATTTACTATAATTGTGTCCAACTCACAGTTAAGCATATATATTAGTGTTGCACCGATATGACATTTTTGGCCGGTACCAATATCCAATATTTTCTTTGCCAAAAAACCTGATACCGATATCGATAACCGATATTTACAATTTTTGTGGCATTTTAAGCATTGTAGTACAGTTAAATAGTTAACACACAAATGGACACAGCGGTCTAAGGCACTGCATCTCAGTACAAGAGGCGTCACTACAGTACCTGGTTCGAATCTAGGCTGTTCCGGCCGTCATTGAGAGTCCCATAGGGCGGCGCACAATTGGCCCAGCATCGTCCGGGTTTGGCCGGGGTAGTCCCTCATTGTAAATAAGAATTTGTTCTTAACTGACTTGCCTAGTTAAATAAAGGTTACACACACACACACCACACTGACCAAAAAGTTATTTTGTTGGCATTTACGTATGTCCCCATTTCCAGTAAAACCTAATCAAAACCTATTTCTTTCACTTACTTGCTGTGCTGTTTCGTTGTTCATTTGTTCAGTCGTTTCATTCTCAACCAGGATTTCTATGGAGCGCCATTTGGGTCTTTGCATGTCAAAAAAGATCAGAGGTGGGACCAAGTCATTGATTAACAAGTCACAAGTAAGTCTCAAGTCTTAGGACTCAAGTCCCAAGCCAAGTCCCAAGTCAAGATAGGCAAGTCCGAGTCAAGTTTCAAGCCAAGACCATCAAGTATCAAGTCAAGTCTCAAGTCCTAAACTTTGAGTTTCGAGTCCTAAACAAGTCATAATGTGCTCTTCACCAAATGTAATACTATTTCATATTTTTAACAAGAGAAATAGTATATTACATTTACGCAAATCATGAATGTTTTTAAAAATATCTATATATTTATTACTTTACAAATAAACGTTATATTTCCATGGAAATACATTGGTAGCCATGAGAAAGATCGCCCCCCCGCCAGTAGTGATCGACTATCGAGGATCGCTATGGGGTGCAATCAGGCGATGTAGGCTTGTATACAATCACCCAACCTTAACACACACACACACACACACACACACACACACACACACACACACACACACACACACACACTCTCTGTGTGGTTACAGTAGGCTAACGTATGTCAATGGTTTTAGGAACAGCAGTAACATCAGGCAGGATTTAGTAGATACCAACTGCCTAGCCAGTTGTAGCTCAATCTTGGGTGCAATGATCACGTTCCCACACTGACTGACTGTGTGAAGGCTCATTGATTTAACGTTTCGTTAGCCTACATGATACACCAGTAAAGTAATAAAATATATAGCTGTCGGCTATATTAGCCACGACTTACCGTTCTTTGTGCAGCTTCAAATGTTGAACAAAGTTGGAAAATGTTGCGCCTCCGTCTGTAATTTTCTTCCCGCATGTTTTGCAAGTTGCAATCTGTTTTTGCTGATACAGCGTTGTCTTTATATCCGAAAATAATAATTTTGGGTATCATCTTTCCAAGGGCTCCATCTGAATTCACCCGCCGACGTTCCTCTGCACTGCCACGGACAACTTTTTCTCAGCTGGCACAATTTGATTGGCTGCTGTCCGATTCAACCTATAATCCGTTAAATGAAGAGTTGATGCGCTGCGCACTTTTTTTAATAGCATCATTTTAAAAATGTTGGGCTTGGGGAGGGTATCAAGTCAGGTCGAGTCATAAGGCTCAAGTCCAAGTCAAGTCACGAGTCATTAGTGTTAAAGTCAGAGTTGAGTTGCAAGTCATCATATTTGTGACTCGAGTCTGACTCAAGTCCAAGTCATGTGACTCGAGTCCACACCCCTGAAAAAGATACACGTCAAATAACACTATTTGACATATCAAAAAAACGTGTTGACCAGTCAGGACCTGAATATGACTGCACTCATCGATACGTATGCTATGATGTGGGTAAAGTTGTCTCACGCACCTACAATGCTGGTCATAAAAAAAAGCTAGCTAGCTCATGGATGCAAATAATGTTCTTCCCCAAAAACATAGCAAAACGACATAATCTGTTTCAGTAGCTATAGCTAGGTGTCATCATCTAAAATAACCCTAATTTATAAGACACTTATTATTTGAGGAATGGTGGTCGGACCCATATTTGTGAAGCTAGCCACAATAAGGATTAGCCACAATAGTGGACTTTGCGGTTAGCCTTCAAAATAAAAGTATGTCATTGACAATGATGCAAATTAATACAAATAGTAGAATTATGCCATAATTTAATAGATCACGCTAAATGAGGTTGGAATGTTGTTATATAAAATCAACAAAATACAATAATTTGTTTATTTGTGTCGTGTCTTTAGCTGTGCCAGATTAATTGCTATGACATGCTATTCTATAAAATAATTTCTCCGTAATTAATATTACCTGATTGAACTAATCATGTGAATGTAATTAACTAGAGAGGGACACCACGAAATAATATTTATAGAGCTGTTATCTTTCGAATAAACTCTTAAAGATTTAGTAATATTTTACATCCATAGCAGTCACATTAATCGTCATTTTATTCAGTCTCATCTGAAAGTGGTAAATCCTTTGTTATCTGCAAGAATCCTGGCTAACAAGTTGAATCAGCAATACAAAATTGGGTTTAATTATTTATTTACTAAATACCTAACTAATCACACAGACTCACACATATACAATTAAATCATAACTTGATTACAAAGTGCCGTCATAAAGAAAACGTCCCTAGCGGGCAGAATAGATATGACAGCTTGTTACACAAAGAAAAGGGGCGGGGTTTTAGTGAAAGAGCGGGAGACTGGAACATAGGCGAAGCTGTACCATCGTAAATACAGTATCTTATGCATTCTGAATTACCGCCCATTTGAAAAAGGAAAATGCAATAAATATTTACTCTGAGCTGCGCTTCAGTAGGTTGGTGGTAGATGGACGACCGTATCGCCAACCCGAGTCCTCTGTCCTTTGAAGAATGTCACTGGATACGTTGGAGTAACATCGTGTGTAGTAGACGGGATACTCTGACTGTCCTTCCTAACCTGCGTTTGTAGCGGCTGTTGCTAACTCAACGGCTAGGCGGTATCACTTCTGTAGTGAATACGAGTTCAAAGTTCATACCATTTGCAACCAAAGTCCATGCTGATGTTGGCTTAGTTCTGTAGTTATTATCTGAACCATTCTGACATCGGATCGTCATCCTAGTGTCCCGGAACAGGAAGTTATATTTTTGTCAATGGCTTTTATAGTGGAGGGAGAGGGGTGTGTCTGAAAAGTTTATAACCCATGTCTCTTCACAGGGGCGGGCCCCTGGTTGAGCAGAAGCCAAACTAATGAAAACCCAAATCTCTCATTTGGAAGCTAAAATTACATTTAATCTCTTCACAAATAATTTCATATTCAAACATTTGAATTAAACAACAATTCCATGTGAATCCGATACCTCTGACGTTTAGACTTTCCACAGTAGAGTTTGTCATTCTATCATTGATGAGAATGTGTCAGAGGGCAACCGAACTGACATAATATACCTTAACCCTTTCACACGTACCATCACACGGGTGTGATCGTTGTACCATCACACGGGTGTGATCGTTCTACAGTGGTCCCTGAAGCGTGATCACACCCGTGTGATTAGAACACTCATTTAGAACGCTCGTTTAGAACGGCCAGTTTCGAATGACGCAACAATCAGCGTTTGAGCTGGCCACACTTTTTTCAGAAACTATTTACACAAACACAGTCCTTACAAAGTTATGTCCAGAATGTGAGCAGTTTATTTTGGGATGCAATGTTCAGATATTCACAGAAGTATATATAGCATAACACAATCATCCTAACCGGAAAAATGTAGGCTACATTTGTCCAAGCGCTAACTGAGGAAAGATTGACCCAACACAAGCAGTAATATTTTCTAACTCTCGGCTGACATAAACTACAATATGAATTAGCAATTATTATGTATAATTAATCACATCACGGGTGAGCTCACCATTGATCGAAATAATTAGGTAAAACACTTGAAATCGAAAGTAATCCGACGATTAGTTTCAGCGCGCAGCCATGCATTTGTTCCTCACAGAAACCGAAGATAATAAGAGAAAACAAGATGAGTTTGGTCTGTTTATAGTATGCATGTTGAAGGGGTGTGTCAATCACTGTCGTTCACATCCCACCCTTCATTTCCGGAAGTCCTCAAAAAATGAGTGAACTCTTACTCACCTCCTTTTGTTATAACATCTTTGGTCAAACAGACGATTACGTGAAACCCAGAATGCATTGTATGTCAACAAACATGGCTACACAGCTGGAATTAGCTTAGCTCATCATAATCAGTACAACCTTCAAAAAAGCATTTTACACACATAATATGTGCCCATTACAATCTGTGCAAGAATCGGAATGCATGATTTGTCACATAGAATTGAAAACAGTAAATACACAAATAATTGCCACACAAAACATTTTCTGATAGTGATTTATTGAGACAAGTGGCGCGTGCCGGCAGTCAACCACGTACCCTCTCACTCTAAACCATTCAGTGTTGTTGTTTATGTATGTAGATAGTGAGCTAAGCTGTAGCATTAGCAATAACTTTCAAAAGGAGACAACTCACAAATGTGGAAATTCTGGAGATTTTGAGTCTGAGTATGAAAGTCAGGAATCAGATTCTGACAGCGAGGAGCTGCCCCCCAACCTTGTAGCCATTGAGAACCCTGAATCTGAGGACCCCTTGTCCACTGACAAAGTCCCAGTTCCATTAGAAGATGCTGGTGGTGATGGTGGCAGACTGACAGTGGATGAAGTACAGGAGTTCTGTGGTAGCTGGAAGGTTACCCCTCCTGGCCCTGCTGATTGTGTTGATGAGTTCCAGTCTGGAGTGCAACGCCCCTTGCCATTTCCATCTGAGGCAGAGTGCTTCAAGTTGTTTCTGACAGAGGAGCTGGTGGGAGACATAGTAGAGACCAATCGCTATGCCTTGGAGCTACAGGATAAGAGAGAGCCAGTGTAACGGATGTGAAATGGCTAGCTAGTTAGCGGGTACGCGCTAATAGCGTTTCAATCAGTTACGTCACTTGCTCTGAAACCTTGAAGTAGTGGTTCCCCTTGCTCAGCAAGGGCCACGGCTTTTGTGGAGCAATGGGTAACGATGCTTCGTGGGTGACTGTTGTTGATGTGTGCAGAGGGTCCCTGGTTCGCGCCCGGGTATGGGCGAGGGGACGGACGTAAAGTTATACTGTTACACCAGGAGTGGGGGGACAACCACAATTAGTGAAATGTATACATTCCGGGTGACAGTAAAGAAGAACTCCCTAAGAGAATACTGGAGCAGAGATCCTATGTTTGCAACTCCCTTCTTTGCCACCCTCTTTTCCCAAGACTGCTTTCTAGTTCTACTGCTAAGACTGCATTTCATCATCAACGCTACTGCCATCCTAAATGACCCGTTATACAAAACAAGAGATGTCAACAGCTGGCAGTAAAGTGCCATGACAAACGAGACGTCCATGTCCTCTCCACTGTCCATACAGCAACCAGGTCGGCCACAGGGAAGGTGAACCACCTGACGGGAGAGAGAAACAAACCAGACAGAGAAACATCAAACCAGACTGCGTGCTTGACTATTACCTCAAAATGGGGGCAGTGGATAAGGCCGACATGATAAACAGCTTTGTGGAATGAACTCAGAAAACGACCAAGTGGTATAAGATATTTTTCCAGGGTAGCGTCAAAATACAACATGCCAATACTTCTGACGCATTTAGCATTGTTTTACAGAGCTAATAGAATAATGTAACTAGCTACATAAGCACGATTGAATATAACACCATAAAAGGTGAGTAACATGAGTAACGTTACCTAGCGTGTCCGCGGTTATAAGGAATATACACAAATATATTATGCTCTATACACACAGTGAGCTACAGTAGAAACGGTAAAACACGACACAGAAACTATTATAACGTAATTAGGCACTTACTTTGATAGAAACGCAGTCTGGATTTGAAGATGGGTGTCTGTAGTGACGCCTCTAGCACTGAGACGCTGTGCCACTTGGGAGTCAAAAGGCCAGGGTAGCTTCAACATACAACACATGCTAATACATCCGTGACGCAATTAGCATTGTTTTCCAGAGCTAATAAGACTGTAGCTAGATACCTAAGCATTGAGTATAACACCATACATGTTATGAAATGAGTAACGTTACATCGCGTGTCCGCGGTTATAAGGAATATACACAAAAACATGATGCTACAGTAGAAACGACATAACACGACATGCAGAAACTATTATAACGTAATAAGGCACTTTGATAGAAACGCACTCATTTCCAAAGTTATTATTGGTAACGAAAACAACTTTGATTGCGATGCAGGCGACAGGTGGAAAATATGAACACGTGTATGCAGGACGGCAGATGAGTAAATGTCTGCAGACTTGAACTGCACAAACAATTGAGAAGTGTTTGGGGAATTTTGTCCGGGTCAGAAATGTCAAAAAAATTAATTGGTCCGCAAAAGTAAAAATGACTACTTTTATGTGAATGAATGAGGCGGAACACACCTCATTTCAAACTGTTATTATAAAATAAAAAACTGTTTAGAAAATAATTTAAAATTTACAAATAAAACAGGCGGCGTGCTTTGGTTTGAGGGCAGCGCAGATTAAATGTACTGTTACATAACAATCACATTCTGGAATTGGAGAGAACGTTCTAACATCACGTGCATAAAACAACTCACGCTGGGGCGACCGTTAGAGATATTTGGAACTCACGCATGAAAGGGTTAAGTACCACCGCATATGTTCAGTTGGTCGGATTACCAGAATATAGTTAATTTCCCCCCACCTTCTGATGTCCCCAGAATCTCTATGTTAACCAAGGGGTTTTCTTATGTCACATCAGTTATAATAGGGAGAGAGAAAAAGGGGGAAAGAGGTATTTATGACTGTCATAAACCTACCCCCACTGCCAACGTCATGACAGTCCCCCCATGTTGGGTTCAATCTTGCAATTAACCTGCATGTTGCAAACCAACATACAAATGACCGTGGGTTGTCCTGGTTGTGGACCATCGTTGTGGTCCCCATCTGGTGGTCGACCCGGGTAGGGTTTCTGCGAATGAAGAAGTCTGCTCCATGGCTGGACAGCAGATGTCCAGTTGGTGATCGCTGTTGCAGTCCCCCCTCTGGTGTGGTCGACCCGGGTAGGGTGTCTGCAACTGAAGAAGTCTGCTTCATGGCTGGACAGCAGATGTCCAGTTGGTGATCGCTGTTGCAGTCCCCCCTCTGGTGTGGTCGACCCGGGTAGGGTGTCTGCAAATGAAGAAGTCTGCTCCATGGCTGGGCAGCGGAGGTCCGGATTGGGATCGCCGTTCCGGACCCGTCGTCTGGTCGTCCAGACTGGAAGATCTGGGCAGTAACTTAGGCAGATGTTAACAACGCACACACACTCATGAAATATATCATTACATTTCCTCCCAAATGAGCGGTGTTGTGGCACTAACTGATGGTTGTATGGGGAGGTTGTTTTTATGGCTCTATCACTTTCTACATGCCGAAGAAAATGAAACAAAATGAAATGAAAGCATAAACAAAACAAAATATAGTTATGCCACCTTAACCATCTAATTGGACTGTATTCTATCTACGTCCATGGTCTTGGCAAAATGACCCTATCATGGCATTGTCTAATGTCATATCTAGGGCTCTTCTAATTTGCGGGGTGTTGGTTAGGGTACTATCCTAAGTTGATAACTATATGATACGTCTACAGCTGTAAGGCACTAGTTTTGGGCAGTCTACAGGGATGACCTATGGACTTCTGAGAAGAAAACTGGTGAGTGCTGTAGCTGTAGAGTTAAAGGCCTCAAAATAAATGTTCAACTTTACTAAGGCTGGTATTTTGCTCGGACCCTTAAGTGATCCGAGCATAAATCCTAATTGGATGTTCCGTTGTACATGTGCGTTTATGCTTACGCAAGCACACATGTCAAGGGAAGGAAACCAAGTATCCTGGCAGATTACAACTTGTTCAGAATGAGTCTGACGTAGTCAGGTAATTTTCAGGTCAATGCCTGGAGGTCAGTCAGAATTGGTGTCGAGGGAGTCTGTAGTGGTTTTACTACCAGTCACTGTCTTCCACTATTGTAGTGGCAGTAGGTATGAAGAAGTATACTTCATAGCTATGTTATTCACGGAGGAGCTAACCTCATGACGGAAGTACTAAGTATTAGACCAGTCGTACATGGTGTGATCGTGGTTCCTGACTTCTAATAACTTTTCTCCTGAACGGAGGGTTCTATTTATTAGTGGCGTGTGTAACCATTGGATGAGTGCAATGGAGATTCCCTTCCCCGCGTTGCACTCTGAGTGACTCCTATGTTGCTATTATCAATAGCAATTTAACTTGTGAGGTTACTAATCCTCTTACTGAGTGTTGCTGGGCTGACTGTGGTATTGGTACTGGTACTCAAGGGGTCCAGTCGTCCTACCGATTTATTCTGCAATGTTATCCTACAGGAATACATGATTAGAGCATTTTACTAGTTGTCTTGTAGTGACTACTACACATGGCAAGGAATGATTATTGTTGCCATTTGTTTTGGAGGTGGACAAGTCCACTGGACTTCCTTTACGACCAGTGTGGTACACCTCAGTACTATCTTAGATGTGTTCTAAGATAATCCCCGTCTAGGGGCCTGTCTGCTCCTCACTGTTCTCAAAGGGGAGTTTACAACTAGATTTGGTTTATGCTCTGGCGGCCTCGTACGGTGTTGTCCGTAGTCTCGACCCCCCCACCGGCCTCGATAAGGCTCATCATGAGTCTGGGCTACTATTCCCCCCCTTTGTGTCTCGGGACCCCCCCACCAGCATGTGGTGTTGGTATCTGAGGCGCAAACGAAAGGTTCGGACCCTATGTACGAGTTGTCAGTGGCCGCGTTATGAGAATGGCTGTAACCTTTCAACCAAATCTCCTGGTGTTTGTGCTTCAACACCCTCAGTGGCTGTCGAGGTCTGTCAGTCACCACCGCGTCCGCGTGTGGCAACCTCTTCAGTACCTGCGAACTGAGACGAGGATATCGGTCTGTGATATCGCAAAGTGTTTCGCCAGTGGGAGTCATCGGGTCAGTTGCTGGACTGACGCCATTAGTGTCATTGTAAGGGTTGACAGTCCCCCACAAAGCGGAAGGTGTGTCATCGGAAGCAGAGTATACTCTGCGCATCAATGTTTTTCTTGCTGAGACGGCCGCAGTGCTTGCGGAAGTGTCCGAAGGGCAAGAGAAGTTCATCTCAAATACCGTATTGCATGACTGCAAGGAGGAGGGAAGTAGCTCATTCACAGAGACAGCTGGCTCGAAAACATGAAAAGAATTGTCAATCAGATTGGCTGATGGAATGTGTTGAGATATCGTAATATCTCCTTGGATCGGATTCTGCACCAAGTGTTTTTTAAACGTCTTTTTCCCAAGGGGTGCTTTCGACAGATACCCTTCGTGAATGACTGCGTTGCAGCTAGCGTTAGGGAAAGACAGTGTGGTCGGTGGAGAAGGCACGGTAGCCTGTGACCATACCTGGTTGGATTTCCAATCCATCAATGGGAGTAACCGATCCATCAAGTCTGCTCCAAGTAGCAGGGGTACAGTTTTGAGGCTAGTAACATACACAGGGTGGACGAGCGATATGTCCTTGAAGTGTAGTTTCAGCATGACTCACAATGTGAGAGGCGAGGTAGTCTGAGTGACCCCTCGAAGTGTAGTGTCGCATCGTTCCACTTTTAACCAACGTTTAGTTGGCTTCAAAGCCCTTTTTAGATCATCAAACAATGTTTGAGAGATGAGTGATATTGTCGCACCCGAATCAATTAGCGCATGACAAGTTAAGCAGTCCTCCAGGACTGTTTCCAGGTATGGTCGTTTCGATTCGTGTTTAGTGGACATATTCCCCACAAAGTGGAGTGGTCTTTCGCAACAACGTGATGTGTCAATTCTGTTCAAGGTGGAAGCAGATTGACTTTTACGATTTTGAGTGGGCTTGGCTTTAACGAAGCGTTTGACCTTTTTCTTCGCAACCTTTGTATCAGAGTTTATAGACAAAGCCCGTGGGCTTGTTTCTTGGTCAATCGGGCCCTGGATAGGGTCTCGAGTGAAAGCAGGAGAGATTTGAATTTTAACGTCCTTGCTATGGGTGTTAATTCCTGCGGACCTGGAGTCCGGTAATTCCCTGTCTAGTCCTTGTGACTTATCTTTTACCCTTTTCTCAAATGTTTCTCGCTTTAGTTCTTCACGTAGTGGAACTTCTGGAGAACATTGGTCTACGTTTTGATCATCCTTCAACCCTTTGTTACCCTTGTGCTCTGACACTTTGCGTGGGTTGGGTGCAGGAACGTAGTGAACAGGTCGATTGTAGCGGTAGTCGTTTTGATGGCGACGTGCTTTACAGTTATTTCGACCGCGGAGGTTATTGGAATCATGGTTTCGTGGTAGAAACTGTTGTTGTGCGTCATCTCTTAACGCTCCAATACCTGATAATGCACCCTCTGACTGGAGTGAGTGCTCCTGGTCAAACTTCAAAACCGAGTGGTCAGGGCTCTTGGCGTTGCGAGCTTTTGATGCCTCAAAAGCTGTGCTTGCAAGCTCTCTGAGTTGTAAGATAGGCAAGCCAATGTGGGCTGCAGTGCCCAAGTAGGTAATGAAGGTGGGATACATGTTCGACAGGAACATTTGTTTAAATGGTAACAGGTCTTCCATGCCTGTTTCAGTGAGTAGGCCAAAGTAAGCTGAACGAAGCCTATGATAGTAAGCTTGTGGGTGTTCATTCCGAGCTTGTTTGACCGTGTTAGCCAGTGAGCTATCGTGTTTGCGAGTTGCAGAACCACTGAATTCTAATTTCAAAGCTGTGGCAAGTTTAGCGTAGTCATTTAGCACGTGTTGCTCTTGTAGGCGAATGAACCTTGTCACGTGTCTATTCGACGTTCGCTTCAACAGGTAAACCCTGTCAGAGCCCGTAGCGTTCGGGTAGCCATCCAACGCGTCCTCTATGTCAGCTAGGAACGTCTCAGTATCGTTTGGCTGACCTGGAACGGGGTCAAAGGTGGGGAAATACTTGACGAGTTTGTCAAGGTATTCCGCGTCAAGCGGGCGGAGAGGGTGGGCTTTATCCTGTGGGGAAAGTGGGGCCAAAAGGCCAAGAGGAGAAGCCAAGCTTTCGCTTTGTTGGCCAAGAGGCGCCATATTACTCAGTGCCAAATGGCTAAGCGGAGAAGACTGGAGGACACCTGACGGAGGCAATGTCTGAAACCTATCGTCTTCACTCCTTTGAGTACCGGGCTCCGGTTGCTTGGATAGATAGTCACGCTGTAGAGCGTGACCCTTCTGGACTTCCTCCAGATGGTACCTAAGGGTGGTATTCTGCTGCATTGCAGAGTCCACTTGAGCGCTTAGAGTACTGATTTTGGACACGTGAGTGTCGCACTTGCTCTTTTCGGTCTCAAACTTATCTGTCATGGCTTGCAGATAGATGTCTTGAGTACGGAGTGAGAGATTCAGTGATGAGATTTCTTCTGCTTGCTTAGAAATCAAGATTTCCATCTTCATCACCCGAGTTCTCTCATCATTCATTTGGTCAGCGACTTCAATGAGTTCTGCTGATTTGTCATCCAACTTCGTCATTGTGTTCATCAACTGATCGTCTTTGGTCTGCAGAATTTTGAGTAGAACCGTGTTATTCTGGGTAACGTTCAACAAAACTGCCTGCATGTTATCAAATTGCGCGCTCCTATTTGTAGATAATTCAGATTTATCTAGTTTGGAGTGGACCACCTCGTATTTAGTTTTGGCTAATTCGAGTTGTTCCTGGAGACAACGATTTTGTTGAAGAGTTTGTGCTCGTTCATCGTCATAAGTATTTGCAATTACTTTCAATTGTTCAGATTTCAAACGCAGTTCCTCGACTAGCAGAATGTGTTCATTTCCTGCTTTTGTCAATAGTTGCTCAGTTCTCTCCACCTGTCCCCTCATGCTAGCCATGACTGGCACGTGCTTCAGCTGTGCACGGTGGTATTGAACCGATGCCACATTTTTATGGCGATACATCAGTGCAAAAGTGGGGAGAACCGTCACAAAGCCTGTGTTTGATGGTTGATTTTGGAGAGCGTTCGCAATTTCGGCTGTTTTTTCACTAATGGCATAATTAGGGTTGGTATCGCTGCTGAGGTCAGAGATCAATCCTTTTATGGGTGGAGGTTCACTACTTAGCGGAGGAGTGGTGACCACCTCCTTTGATAGCTTGCACATTATTAGAAAAAGTTAGAGGAAAAATGTTCCCTAAATTTATTCAAAGTTTGGGTTTGGACTTCATTGGAAGCTGCAAAGACAAGTTTAATCTATTTATAGATGTTGACGAACTACCAGTACTGTACCAGTAATGTGGAAGTTGGACGTGAATGAATTTGCAAAAGCAAATTTAATTAATTAATCAATGCCAATGATTAATCCTACCTGTGTAGGCTATCTGGGTATTCAACTTTAATTAACATGAGATGTGGCTTCATCTAGGTTAATATGATAAGTTTAAAAGTGTCTCATTTGATTGGAAGAACATTAAATTATGTTCAACAATTTAACTTATTAAATTGAATGAGACGATAATCCATAAAATCTCTGTTGATTGGATATCATAAGTGTAAACAGTAGACCAAATGTTGGGCACATTCAACACTGTGGCACTTCTCCCTAAGGCCGAAACCACATGGGATTCCCGCTGGGGCGGGGCTTCTGTCAGTACTGGATTACTGAATGGGTTTTGAAAAACCCAAATTTTACTGATTGATCAATTTAATGATAAATCAAACCTGTATAGGCAATTTGTGAATTAAACTTTAATTAACCTGAGAAGTGCTTAATCTAGGTTAATATGAGAAGTTTAAAAGTGTCTCATTTGATTGGAAGAACATTAAATTATGTTCAACAATTTGACTTATGAAATTGAATGAGACGATAATCCATACAATCTCTGTTGATTGGATATCATAAGTGTAAACAGTAGACCAAATGTTGGGAACATTCAACACTGTGGTACACTTCTCCCTAAAGCCGAAGCCACATGGGATTCCCGCTGGGGCGGGGCTTCTGTCAGTACTGGATTACTGAATGGGTTTTGAAAAACCCAAATTTTACTGATTGATCAATTTAATGATAAATCAAACCTGTATAGGCAATTTGTGAATTAAACTTTAATTAACCTGAGAAGTTTCTTCATCTAGATTAGTTTGGAAAAAGTTTGCAATGTCTTATTTAGAGAACTCAACAATTTGGATATTATTTAAAATATCTATTTCAGAATGTAAATGGCCAGATTTACACTTATTAGTTCAATTGGATAAGACATTGATATTCGTCTGGATATCATAAGTAATGACTTGAGTGTGACCTGAATAATTCTTCATGAACGAATATACTGGGCACACTTCAGCGGTCACTGATTTCACACGCTGAAATAAAACGGAACTACCCGGTGCGGGACTTCCGTTCCGCGAGGCGGAGGAATTTCAGCGTGGCACCAGAAAAAAATAAAAATAAATCTATTTTCCCTTGTTAGCTTTAGCACCTCGTGCCAGCTAACCCTCCTTTGTGCCTGAAAATGTAGCACGTAGGATTCCCTTGGTAAGGGAAAAGGTTTTACTTATAACGTATTATGTTCAAACCCCTTTCGGCATTTTTTGACGATGTTTTAACCGGAACACGCGGCAAACACGAAATGCACCGTGGTCTCCTCGCGTTGAATCACGAGAGAGAGAGAGATAATTATCGCTGGTCGCGCTATATCTCCCGAATTTCAATCGGCTGGCTCTTTGTCCTCGCTCGAGAAATTAATAATGACCTCGCCTACCCGCGTATGAAACGCGCCAGGCAGAAATAGCCCTGCGTTTGGCCAAACGCTCTATTTCTCAGATTTCTATAATTAGCTTTCTCAGCATCTTACAAGAAATGTATTCGCTTACGTTATCCACTGACTGCGTCAGAGAACAACGCGGGGCGGGGGAATCTTCAGCACACACACCCAAAAATGCTTGTCTATCACTCCAAAAATGTGTATAATAAACTTGGTATATTATGTAATCTGCTTTTCAATTTTATACAGGCTGAATCAAAATGAAAGCCTCATTCTATCTTAGATTCCACGCAGGGGGCTCCAATATGTTTAATTAACCCAAACGTGCGGCCTAGTTACATAATCGTTCAAATCCTTTCCGGATCATCGAACAATGGTAAATTCTTAGATTACGGAGTATACTCTTGGCTAACAAGTTCAATCAGCAATACAAAATTGGGTTTAATTATTTATTTACTAAATACCTAACTAATCACACAGAATCACACATACACAATGAAATCATAACTTGATCAAAAATTGCCGTCATAAAGAAAACGTCCCTAGCGGGCAGAATAGATATGACAGCTTGTTACACAAAGAAAAGGGGCGGGGTTTTAGTGAAAGAGCGGGAGACTGGAACATAGGCGAAGCTGTACCATTGTAAATACAGTATCTTATGCATTCTGAATTACCGCCCATTTGAAAAAGGAAAATGCAATAAATATTTACTCTGAGCTGCGCTTCAGTAGGTTGGTGGTAGATGGACGACCGTATCGCCAACCCGAGTCCTCTGTCCTTTGAAGAATGTCACTGGATACGTTGGAGTAACGTCGTGTGTAGTAGACGGGATACTCTGACTGTCCTTCCTAACCTGCGTTTGTAGCGGCTGTTGCTAACTCAACGGCTAGGCGGTATCACTTCTGTAGTGAATACGAGTTCAAAGTTCATACCATTTGCAACCAAAGTCCATGCTGATGTTGGCTTAGTTCTGTAGTTATTATCTGAACCATTCTGACATCGGATCGTCATCCTAGTGTCCCGGAACAGGAAGTTATATTTTTGTCAATGGCTTTTATAGTGGAGGGAGAGGGGTGTGTCTGAAAAGTTTATAACCCATGTCTCTTCACAGGGGCGGGCCCCTGGTTGAGCAGAAGCCAAACTAATGAAAACCCAAATCTCTCATTTGGAAGCTAAAATTACATTTAATCTCTTCACAAATAATTTCATATTCAAACATTTGAATTAAACAACAATTCCATGTGAATCCGATACCTCTGACGTTTAGACTTTCCACAGTAGAGTTTATGTCATTCTATCATTGATGAGAATGTGTCAGAGGGCAACCGAACTGACATAATATACCTTAAGTACCACCGCATATGTTCAGTTGGTCGGATTACCAGAATATAGTTCATTTCCCCCCACCTTCTGATGTCCCCAGAATCTCTATGTTAACCAAGGGGTTTTCTTATGTCACATCAGTTATAGTAGGGAGAGAGAAAAAGGGGGAAAGAGGTATTTATGACTGTCATAAACCTACCCCCACTGCCAACGTCATGACATTTGACAAAAATGTGTTGAAATCACACTTGATGTATTATACTTTAGAGTTGCATTGGGGGCATACTTATTTCACTGTACAGCTTTACCTATGGATTGTGGATCAATGACATGGGGTATCAGTCTACTCCGTGACACCCAGAGAACATCAGCATCGTAGCTCTTATTGCGGGACTCTGAAACAACTGGGAATTGAGCCACATTTATTGTCAACCTATGTGTATTGAACACTATTCCTGAGGAAAAACAATACTGCGTGGATGTTTTGGAGTCTGATAACTCTGAGGATTGCGTTGGGAAAAAATATATTGGGTATTGAGTAGACTGTTACCCCATTTCATTGATCCCCAACACTTATGTAGGTAAAGCTGTACAGTGCAATATGAATGTCAATACACATAATAGGCTGACTGGGTAGGTGATATATATATATATATATATATATATATATATATATATATATATATATATATATATATATATATATATATTCCTGTAGCGCTGTAGCGCCTACTGTCTTAGGCGTCTCACAGTACGGACATTGTAATTTTTTGCCCTGTCCACATCTGCAGTCCTCATGCCTCCTTGGAGCATGCCTAAGGCACGTTCATGCAGATGAGCAGGGACCCTGGGCATCTTTCTTTTGATGTTTTTCAGTCAGTAGAAAGGCCTCTTTAGTGTCCTAAGTTTTCAGAACTGTGACCTTAATTGCCTACCGTCTATAAGCTGTTAGTGTCTTAACGACCGTTCCACAGGTGCATGTTCATTAATTGTTTATGGTTCATTGAACAAGCATGGGAAACAGTGTTTAAACCCTGTACAATGAAGATCTGTGAAGTTATTTGGATTTTTACGAATTATCTTTGAAAAACAGTGTCCTGAAAAAGGGACGTTTATTTTTTTGCTGAGTTTATATACTGTACCAGTAAAGATCTTGGACACACCTTCTCAATCAAGGGTTTTGCTTAATTTTTTTACTATTTTCTACATTGTAGATTAATAGTGAAGACATCAAAACGATGAAACAACACATATGGAATCATGTAGTAACCAAAAAAGTGTTTTATAAATATATGTTATATTTGAGATTACCTTTTAAGAAGGCACACCTGTTAATTTAAATGCATTCCAGGTGACAACCTCATGAAGCTGGTTGAGAGAATGCCAAGATGTGCAACGCTGTCATCAAGATTGTGGCTATTTGAAGAATAGCAAATATAAAATATATTTTGATTTGTTTAACACTTTTTTGGTTACTACATGATTCCATATGTGTTTTGATGTCTTCACTATTATTCTACAATGTAGAAAACAATAAAAATAAATAAAGAAAATCCCTTGAATGAGTAGGTGTTCTAAAACTTTTGACCGGTAGTGTTCCACAGTGATACTGGCCCATGTTGACTCCAATGCTTCAAGTTGGTTGGATGTCCATTGGGACATTCTTGATACACACGGGTAACTGTTGACCCTGAAAAACTACACCACTCCAGCCTACGCTTGGCATTGCGCATTGTGATCTTAGGCTTGTATGTGGTTGCTCGGCCATGGAAACCCATTTCATGAAGCTCCCGACAAACAGTTATCTTGCTGACGTTGCTTCCAGAGGCAGTTTGGAACTCGGTAGTGAGTCTTGCAACTGAGGACAGATGATTTTTATGCGCTGCGCGCTTCAGAGCTCGGCAGTCCCGTTCTGTGAGCTAGTGTGGCCTACCACTTCGTGGCTGAGCCATTGTTGCCCCGAGACTTTTCCACTTCCCAGTAACAGCACATACAGTTGACCGAGGCAGCTCTAGAAGGGCATAAATTTGACAAACTAATTTGTTGGAAAGGTGGCATCCTATGATGGTGCCACGTTGAAAGTCACTGAGTTCTTCAGTAAGGCCATTCTACTGCCAACGTTTGTCTATGGAGATTGCATGGTTGTGTGATCAATTTTATACACCTGTCAGTAACGGGTGTGGCTGAAATAGCCTAATCTACAAATTTGAAGGGGTGTCCACATACTTTTGTATATACCATAACCCCACCACCACCATTGGATACTCTGTTCACAACTTTGACATCAGCAAACCGCTCGCCCACACGACACCATACACGGCCTGCAGTTGTGAGGCCGCTTGGACGTACTGCCAAATTCTCTAAAAGGACATTGGAGGCAGCTTATGGTAGAGAAATTAACATTCAATTCTCAGCTCTGGTGGACATTCAAAATCAAATCAAACTTTATTTGTCATATGCGCCGAATACAACAGGTGTAGACCTTACCGTGAAATGCTTACTTACAAGCCCTTAGCCAACAGTGCAGCTCAAGAAAGAATTAAGAAAATATTTACCAAATTAGCTGAAGTAAAAAATTATAAAAAGTAACGCAATAAAATAACAATAACAATAATGAGGCTATATACAGGGAGTATCGGTACCGAGTCAATGTGCGGGGTACAGGTTAGTATAGGTAATTTGTATATGTAGGTAAGGGTGAAGTGACTATGCATAGATAATAAACAGACAGTAGCAGCAGTGTAAAAAAGGAATTGGGGGGGGGGGGGGGGTCAATGTAAAAAGTCTGGTGGCCATTTGATACATTTTTCAACAGACTTATGGCTTGGGGGTAGAAGCTGTTAAGGAGCCTTTTGGTCCTAGACTTGGTGCTCTGGTACCACTTGCAGTGCGCAAGCAGAGAAAACAGTCTATGACTTGGGTGACAGGAGTCGACAATTTTTGGGGCTTTCCTCTGACACCGCCTAGTATATACTGTAGGTCCTGGATGGCAGGAAGCTTGGCCCCAGTGATGTACTGGGCCGTACGCACTACTCTCTGTAGCACCTTACGGTCAGATGCCGAGCAGTTACCATACTAGGCGGTGATGGAACTGGTCAGGATGCTTTCGATGGTGAAGCTGTAGAACTTTCTGAGGATCTGGGGACCAATGCCAAACCTTTTCAGTCTCCTGAGGGGAAAATGTGTTGTCGTGCCCTCTTCACGATTGTCTTGGTGTGATTGGACCATGATAGTTCGTTGGTGATGTGGACACCAAGGAACGTGAAGCTCTTGACCCGCTCCACTACAGCCCTGTCGATGTTAATGGGGGCCTGTTGGGTCCTCCTTTTCCTGTAGTCCACAATCATCTCCTTTATCTTGATCATGTTGAGGGAGAGGTTGTTGTCCTGGCACCACATGGCCAGGTCTCTGACCTCCTCCCTGTAGGCGGTCTCGTCGTTGTTGATGATCAGGCCTACCACTGTTGTGTCAACGGCATACTTAATGATGGTGTTGGAGTCGTACCTGGCCGTGTAGTCATGAATGAACAGGGAGTAAAGGAGGGGACTGAGCACACACCCCTGAGGGGCCCCTGTGTTGAGGATCAGCATGACGGATGTGTTGTTACCTACGCTTACCACCTGGGGACGGCCCGTCAGGAAGTCCAGGATCCAGTTGCAGAGGGAGGTGTTTAGTCCCAGGTTCCTTAGCGTATTGATGAGCTTTGAGGGCACTATGGTGTTGAACGCTGAGCTGTAGTCAGTGAATAGCATTCTCACATAGGTGTTCTTTTTGTCCAGGTGGGAAAGGGCAGTGGGGAGTGCACTAGAGATAGCATAATCTGTGGATCTGTTGGGGCGGTATGCAAATTGGAGTGGGTCTAGGGTTTCTGGGATAATGGTGTTGATGTGAGCCATGACCAGCCTTTCGAAGCAGTTCATGGTTACAGATGTGAGTGCTATGCGTCGGTAGTCATTTAGGCAGGTTACCTTAGTGTTCTTCGGCACAGACATTATGGTGGTCTGCTTAAAACATGTTGGTATTACAGATTCGGACAGGGAGAGGACAGGTTGAAAATGTCAGTGAAGACACTTGCCAGTTGGTCAGCGCATGCTCGCAGTACACGTACTGGTAATCCGTCTAGCCCTGCGGCCTTGTGAATGTTGACCCGTTTAAAGGTCTTACCCACATCGGCTGCGGAGAGCGTGATCACACAGTCTTCCGGAACAGCTGTTGCTCTCATGCATGTTTCAGTGTTATTTGCCTCGAAGCGAGCATAGAAGCTCGTCTGGTAGGCTCTTGTCATTGGGCAGCTCTCGGCTGTGCTTCCCTTTGTAGTCTGTAATGGTTTGCAAGCCCTGCCACATCCGACAAGCGTCAGAGCCGGTGTAGTACGATTTGATCGTAGTCCTGTATTGACGCTTTGCCTGTTTGATGGTATGTCGGAAGGCATAGCGTGATTTCTTATAAGCTTCCGGGTTAGAGTCCCGCTCCTTGAATGCTGCAGCTCTAGCCTTTAGCTAGAGCTGCTAACAACAATGTAGTGGATTTTCTGTTGAAGAACCCCTGTCATTGCCCATATCGGATTCAAGCTTCTTGGAAAAAGACGCATCGATCATGTAATAGACTAACGTCTGCATAGTCAAACTGCGTAACACAACGAGAAGGTAACTAAGAAGAAACAGGGTCACTGTAATGAACACGATGGGAGACAGAGAGCTGGTTTCAAGCACAGGGCGCAGCAGGTGTTTATTTGTAAAGGACCACAGGAGGAGGCAGGTAGCTGGGTCCAGGGGCAGGCAGAATGTCATACACAGGGGGTCCAAAAAGGCAACAGTACAGGCAGGGAAACGGCTAGTAACGTCGTCCGGGAGATCCTGGCAATAGGAAATCCGATAGGCTAAAGTACAGGCAGGGAATAGGCAAAAGGCGTCGTTACTGAGGCAGGAAAAAACTATCATACACGGGAGGATTAAATTATGGGAAAAACAGAGCTCCGAATAGAATTGTGTCACAAAACAAACAATACCTCACAATGATAGGGTGCAAAGAACTGAACTACATCGTGTGTGATAATGACATACAGGTGTGTGAACAGGTGATCCGAATTCAGGTGTTTTGGATCTGTAGGGTGAGCTGCGTTCAGAGGATCTATGTGTTTGAGAGTGTGAGCTGGAAAGTGGGCTCGAAAGTGAGCTGCGTTCAGGGGATCTACGTGTTTGAGAGTGTGAGTTGGAAGCAGACGTTACAGTCACAAACAGCTTATCAGCAAGAGTTGGCTTTTACTTAGAGGCACGATGAGAGGGAAAGTTCAGCTAACAAGGGCAACTACAAGGAGCTTGCAGTGGTAATTGCACGTTACAATGCTTTACTTGCTAAGCATATGGAAGTTGATACTGTCTTCTCTGTGATGGCAAAATCAAATGGAGACTGGTGACTTGAAAAATGTATGAGGATGGGAGACCCATGGTATAGGTGCGGACCACACGGAAATGACAAAGCATGTTTAAAAAATCATTAAAGACAAATTATTTTAACCTAAAGCATTTAATAAAGACATTCATAGTGCAATATTATGGCGAATGGGAATGAGGGGGCTACTTACACAGTGTTGTGAAGTGATCACAGCAGTGATTGAATAAGGGTATGAGGCATGAGTTGAGGTGTTCATAGGCTTGAGAGGGGTTGAGGTGTTCATAGGCCTCACTGCAGGACAGGCTCATTATGGATGGATGGTGTTGAAGAAGTCAACTCTTCCACTGAGGGAAGGACAGGATTTGACTGGGAAGACAAAAAACAATAACACAATACACTACAGGGTTAGACAAAAGAGCTAAGAATGATTTAGTCCAAGCAAGGAGTAAAATCATTGATCTGTAATAATGTGGTTTTGTTTGTGTATTTGATTGACTCTACATACAGTAATGAGAGAAAATTGACTGATTTACTCACAGTGCTTGGAGATGAAGCATTCAATGTGCCAGGGGATGAGCAGGCACATGAGACGTGGCTTCAGTTCATGTCAGGAGAGAGCTGACAATGGTAGTGGAGTGGAGTGGTCATCACCTCTTAATCAGGGAACAGGAGGGGACTTAGCTGTAAATACAAATAGCAGATATTTTCCATTACAGGAGCGCCATCAAAGGTTTGGGCAACAAGTTTCTCCATTAAGTTAATCTCAGACATCTCAGAATTCACAAAGTCAAAGATAGACTGCGCATTTCGCCCACTTGACACATCAAAGTAGCCCAAGAAACGTTCCTGAATAAAGCCCTGATCATGCACATAACTGATGATAACTAACAACTGTGAGCAGACTGGTGGCACTATAAATCAAATCAAATCAAATGTTATTTGTCACATACACATGGTTAGCAGATGTTAATGCGAGTGTAGCGAAATGCTTGTGCTTCTAGTTCCGACAATGCAGTAATAACCAACGAGTGATCTAACCTAACCTATAGGTCGCAGAGAGGTGGGGTCATTTTTTCCAATCAGGTCACATGGTTTTAAAAAACTCCTGGAAAAAACTCCTGACCCTGGGAAGGATGAAAACCCTGTCAAACTGCAGCAACCTCATACTTGTTCATATTAATTAAATTTAGACTAGACTAACAGGGGTTTCCTCTACCCAGACAACAACTGATAGACAATAGAACTCACACGGCTGAGCTTGCTTTATGCATGTTTTCATCATGCAGGCCTATGCCTATGCCTATGTAGGCCTAATAAAAACGTAACTCACAGTCTATGTCATCACTATTATGTTGATTGATTAATACCAGTTAATAATTTTGGAATGAAAAGGTATAGGCTGCCTAGCCAGCCCAAGTTTGAATATAAACCAAATTTGATCACATGCATATTTTCTCCTGACAAACAAATACTATAAATACCTAACACTACCAATTTCTTTACCCTGACCAGATGGTCAGGCTCATAGGCGACAGGTACGCTAGTGGTTAGAGCGTTGGGCCAGTAACTGAAAGGTTGATAGATCGAATCCCTGAGCTGACAAGGTAAAAATGTGTCGTTCTACCCCTGAACAAGGCAGTTAACCCACTGTTCCTAGGCTGTCTTTGTAAATAAGAATGTGTACTTAACTGACTTGCCAGGTTAAATAAATAACAAAAATAGGCTATATGCACTTGCTATTATTAGCAACCTACAGTTGATCAAACGGAAAAATTATCTCATTTTCATTCCATACAGCATGTCAGAGCTCTAATGTTCAGATGTAGCCTAGGCTGGTGCAACATTTATGTAATGAGTTTTTGCTTGTGTCTGTCTGGAGTGATTATGTGTTATCACCTTTACTAAATAAATACCGGAGGAAAGTTGAAAGCCCACTTGAGTATGTGATCGAAAAGATCCGCTGCATCAACCTCTCTCTTCAATTTAACTTTTAATGGATGATGAAATGGAGGTGATCAAATCATTCTGAAATGATTTCGACATCCCAGAGAAGACAGTAGAAACTTCCATATGCTTAGCAAGTAAAGCATCTTAATGTGCAATTACCTCTGCAAGCTCTTTGTAGTTGCCCTTGTTAGCTGAACTTTCCCTCTCATCGTGCCTCTAATTGAAAGCCAACTCTTGCCGATAAGCTGGTTGTAACCCTGTTTCTTCTAAGTTACCTTCTCGTTGTGTTGCGCAGTTCGAATATGAAGACGTTCGTGTATTACATGATCGATGCAGCTTTTTCTAAGAAGCTTGAATCTGATGTGACAACAAAAATTCCACTACATTGTTGTTAGCCTCCAGTATTTATGCTGCAGTAGTTTATGTGTCGGGGGGCGAGGGTCAGTCTGTTATATCTGGAGTATTTCTCCAGTGTCCTGTGTGAATTTAAGTATGCTCTCTCTAATTCTCTCTTTCTCTCTTTCTTGCTTTCTCTCTCTCGGGGGACCTGAGCCCTAGGACCATGCCTCAGGACTACCTGGCATGATGACTCCTTGCTGTCCCCAGTCCACCTGGCCGTGCTTCTGCTCCAGTTTCAACTGTTCTGCCTGCAGCTATGGAACCCTGACCTGTTCACCAGACGTGCTACCTGTCCCAGACCTGCTGTTTTCAACTCTCTAGAGACAGCAGGACCGGTAGAGATACTCTCAATGATCGGCTATGAAAAGCCAACTGACATTTACTCCTGAGGTACTGACCTGTTGCACCCTCGACAACTACTGTGATTATTATTATTTGACCATGCTGGTCATTTGTGAACATTTGAACATCTTGGCCATGTTCTGTTATAATCTCCACCCGGCACAGCCAGAAGAGGACTGGCCACCCCTCATAGCCTGGTTCCTCTCTAGGTTTCTTCCTAGGTTTTGGCCTTTCTAGGGAGTTTTTCCTAGCCACCGTGCTTCTACACCTGCATTGCCTGCTGTTTGGGGTTTTAGGCTGGGTTTCTGTACAGCACTTTGAAATATCAGCTGATGTACAGAAGGGCTATATAAATAAATTTGATTTGATTTGATTTTGATTTGTTAGCATTAGCTAGCCATTCTGGCTGAGAAAATGGCACTCTGGTAGCTAACGTTAGCACTCGCTACTAAAGTTAGCAAGGCAAATTGAAATAAATTGCCCTAACTCCACACAAAAATAAAGTTATAAAACCAAGAAAACAATATATAATCTACCTCCTCCGTCTCCTGTAGTTTGAAGAAACTAATTTCAATTGAATGATATCCTAAAAATGCTCAAATATCACTCTCACTCTCAATCTCAATCCAATATGTCACCAACTCACCAAGCTTCTCAACGCATAGAACCCCCATAATGCTCTGGGGCACAACCCCAATACACCCCACTATGTTCGTTCTCTGATACTAACCCTATGATTGGATGGACAACATTTCAGTTCATATTGCAAAAGCTTTGACTGGCTGGAGGACGTCCTCCGAAAGTGGTCATAATTACATGAAGGTCTATGAAAGTGGTTAAGGCCTACGAGCCTCTTATGTTTTGTATTGAAGTCAATGTAGCCAGAGGAGGACGTGGAAACGCTGTCCTCCAGCTATACCATGGCGATAGCCTAGAGTGTGTTGTTGAGACAACTGTAGACCTTCATTGCAAAAATAGTGTGTTATAACCAGGTATTTGGTGACTTGTAAACATATTTAGTATAGTTTTAGCTAAAAGGCTAACATTTTAATGTTTCTGAAATTCACTGAGTAGGATGGTCCTCCCCTTCCTCTTCTGAGGAGCCTTCACTGTTGAAATCAATCAGAAGGATTTTATCGCTTCCATCGCATCATCCACTAAAAGTGAGTTTAAAAAGAGAGGTTGATGCAGCACATTTTTTTGCGCTCTCTCAAGTAGTCTTTCCACTTTCCTCCGGTATTTATATAGTAAAGGTGAAAATGCATAATCACAGACACAAGCAAAAACTCATTACATAAATTTTGCAGCAGCCTAGGCTACACCCAAACATTAGAGCTCTGACATTCTGTATGGATAAAAACGAGATGATCTTTCAGTCTAATCAACTGTAGGCTGCTAATAATAGCAGCTGCATACAGACTATGCGCCCTGTCTATCTGGTCAGGGTAAATAAATTGGTAATGTTCAAGTCACCAGCCTCCACTATTAATAGCAGCCTGCAGTTGATATATACAGTACCAGTCAAAAGTTTGGACACACCTACTCATTCAAGAGTTTTGCTTTATTTTTTACTCTTTTGTACATTGTAGAACAATAGTGAAGACATCAAAACTATGAAATAACACAGATGGAATCATGTAGTAACCAAAAAAGTGTTCAACAAATCCAAATATATTTTATATTTGAGACACTTCAAAGTAGCCACCCCTTGCCTTGATGACAGCTTTGCACACTCTTGGCATTCTCTCAACCAGCATCACCTGGAATGTTTTTCCAACAGTCTTGACGGAGTTACCACATATGCTGAGGACTTGTTGGCTGCTTTTCCTTCACTTTGTGGTCCAACTCATCCTAAACCATCTCAATTGGGTTGAGGTTGAGTGATTGTGGAGGCCAGGTCATCTGATGCAGCACTCCATCACTCTCCTTCTTGGTCAAATAGCCCTTACACAGCCTGAAGATGTGTTGGGTCATTTTCCTGTGGAAAAATAAATGATAGTCCCACTAAGCCCAAACCAGATAGGATGGCGTATCACTGCATAATGCTGTGGTAGCCATGCTGGTTAAGAGTGCCTTGAATTCCACACCATCACACCTCCTCTTCCATGCTTCACAGTGGGAACCACACATGCGGAGATCATCCGTTCACCTACTCTGCGTCTCACAAAGACACGGCGGTTGGAACCAAAAATATCAGATTTGGACTCATCAGACCAAAGGACAGATTTCCACTGGTCTAATGTCCATTGCTCGTGTTTCTTGACCCAAGCAATTCTCTTTTTATTATTGGTGTCCTTTAGTAGTTTTTTTGCAGCAATTTGACCATGAAGGCCTGATTCACGCAGTCTCCTCTGAACAGTTGATGTTGAGATGTGTCTGTTACTTGAACTCTGTGAAGCATTTATTTGGGCGGCAATTTCTGAGGCTGGTAACTCTAATGAACTTATCCTCTGCAGCAGAGGTAACTATGAAATGTTCAAAGTTCTTGCTTTTTTCTGGATTGACTGACCTTCATGTCTTAAAGTAATGATGGACTGTTGTTTTTCTTTGCTTATTTGAGCTGTTCTTTCCATAATATGGAATTAGTATTTGACCAAATAGGGCTATGTTCTGTATACCACCCCTACCTTGTCACAACACAACTGATTGGCTCAAACACATTAAGAAGGAAAGAAATTCTACAAATGAACTTTTAACAAAGCACACCTGTTTAATTGACTACTTCATGAAGCTGGTTGAGAGAATGCCAAGAGTGTGCAAAGCTGTCATCAAGGCCAGGGGTGGCTACTTTGAAGAGTCTCAAATATAAAATATATTTGGATTTGTTTAACAATTTTTTAGTTACTACCTGATTCCATATGTGTTATTTCATAGTTGTGATGTCTTCAATATTATTCTACAATGTAGAAAATAATAAAATAAAAAATAGAAACCTTAGCTAGTTAGCGAGGTGCCCACTAATAGCGTTTCAATCGGCGACGTCACTCGCTCTGAGACCTTGAGTAGTTGTTCCCCTTGCTCTGCAAGGGCTGCGGTTTTGTGGCGTGATGGCTAACGATGCCTAGTGGGAGGCAGTTGTTGATGTGTGCAGAGGGTCCCTGGTTCAAGCCCAGGTAGGGGTGAGGAAAGGGACGGAAGCTAAACTGTTACATAGGTGTGACCAAACGTTTGACAGGTACTGTATCAAAAACATACATTGTCTTGTGAGCTGCCACGGGGCATAAAGGCCTTACAGAATGTGAGAGGCACAGCAAGAGAGCAGGACTTTCCTCAGGGTACTCAAAGACATTGAGAGCCTCAGAGCTCTTCCTGAATGGCCAAATTACTATGAAGACATAGCCTAGTTCAGTTCATTACAGAGTAATTTCTTGGAGTTATTCTTCGTTCTTTCTATGTATTTATTACACCTGCAAGAGTTTGTATTTTGACATCTGTCTGAAATAATCTATTCAGCTATAAGGTCTACGCTGCCTCAACTATGAACAGAAACACTGTTCGGGTCCTCATTGACTCTGGGGCCGAGTCAATACTCCTGCGGAGTACCAGGATCTCCGGGAGGTTTTCAGCAAGGCCCGGGCCACTTCCCTTCCACCGCACCACCCCTATGACTGCCGGATTTACCTTCTCCCTGGCACCACGCCGTCACGGGGATGTCTGCACTCGCTGTCGGGACCAGAGCCCAAGGCTATGTAGAACTACATTGGGGACTCCTTAGCTACAGGATTTATCCGTCCCTCCTCCTCTCCCGCTGGCTCAGGGTTCTTCTTTCCTCAGCCTTTGAGCCGCTCCAGAGGGCCACGGTCTTCTCCAAGCTGGATCCACGAAACACCAACCACCTGGTGCGGATACGAGAGAGGGACGAGTGGAAGACCGCCTTCAACACGGCCAGCGGCCACCACGAATATCTGGTCATGCCCTTTTACCTCACCAACGCCCCTACCGTGTTTCATGCTCTGGTGAACGATGCTCTCCACGAAATGGTGAACCGCTTCGTCTACATTGACGACATCCTCGTCTTCTCCCACTCCCCCCAGGAACACGTGCTCCATGTCCGACAGGTTCTCCAGCGACTTCTGGAGAACAAGTTGTTTGTCAAGGCAGAAAAGTGTGAGTTCCATCGCTCCACCATTCCCTTTTTGGACAACATCAACTCTGCTGGGAGTGTCCAGATGGACCCTGAGAAGGTGAAAGCGGTGGTGGATGGGCCTCAGCCTACATCCAGGGTGCAGCTGCAATATTTGCTGGGATTCGCAAACTTTTATCGGCGCATTATCCGGGGTTACAGCACCCTGGCCTCCCCCGTCTGCCCTCACCTCTACCAAGGTTCCGTTCACATGGTCCCCGGCCGCTGACCGGGCGTTCCGGAACCTTAAACACTGCTTCACCACGGCTCCGATCCTGGTTCATTCGAACCCTTCAAATCAATTTGTGGTGGAGGCCGATGCTTCGGATGTCGGACGTTCTGCTCGGGACTTTAAGCTGCATCCCTGCTCCTTCTTCTTCCACCGCCTCAACGCCACGGAGAGGAATTACGATGTAGGGAATCGGGAGCTCCTGAAGATGGCGCTGGAGGAATGGAGGCACTGACTTGAGGGGGCAGAACATCAGTTCATTGTGTGGACTGACCACTCAAACCTGAAACATTTGCAAGTGCCTAAACTCCAGGCAAGCGAGATGGGCCCTGCTGTTTACCCGGTTCAACTTTTCCCTCTCCTACCAGCCGGGGTCCAAGAACGTCAAGCCGGATGCCCTGTCTCGCCGCTATAACCCCACGACTACCTCTCCAGAGCCCAAGACCATCCTTCCCACCTCGTGCCTGGCGACGGCACTCAGCTGGGGTATAGGGAAACCAGTCCAGGAAGCGCAGCAGTCCCCGCCAAACCCTGGGGGGGGCCCAGATAACCACTGACACTGTCCACTCCGCAGTCCTGGAGTGGGCCCATTCCTCCAGGCTAGCCTGTCACCCAGGCTCTCGTCGCAACCTGGCCTTCATGCGACAACGCTTCTGGTGGCCTACCATGGTTCCGGATGTCGCCGCTTTTGTTGACGCCTGCACAGCCTGCGCCCAGAACAAGACTCCTTGGCAAGCTCCGGCTGGTGTTCTCCAACCATTGCCTGTCCCTCATCGTCCCTGGTCCCATATATCCCTCGATTTCGTCACAGGTCTTCCCCCGTCTGAGGACAACACTGCCATCCTGACTGTGGTCGACCGATTTTCCAAAGCCACCCACTCCATTCCTCTCCCCAAACTACCCTCGGCCAAGGAGACTGCCCAGCCTCTGCCCAGCTTATGGTGAAGCACGTCTTCCAGATCCACGGACTCCCGGTAGACATGGTCTCTGACCGGGGTCCGTGGTTCTCGTCCCAGTTCTGGAAGGGATTCTGCACACTCATTGGGTCATCGGGCCAGTCTGTCCTCCTGATTCCACCCCCAGTCCAACGGCCAGTCGGAGCGAGCCAACCAGGACTTGGAGACAACCCTTCGCTGCCTAGTCTCCGCCAACCCTACCACCTGGAGTCAGCAACTGGTATGGGTCGAGTATGCTCGCAACACCCTTCCTTGCTCTGCCATGGGTATCGCGCCCTTCGAGTGTACCCTGGGATACCAGCCTCCGCTCTTCCCCGAGCAAGAGGAGGAGGTCAGCAATCCCTCTGCCCAAATGTTAATACGCCGCTGTTACCGTACCTGGAAAAGAGCCCGGACTGCTCTGTTGAAGACCACTTCCAGGTATAGGCGACAAGCGGATCGCCACCGGACCCCTGCTCCACGCTATTGGCTCGGGCAGAGGGTATGGCTCTCCACCCAGGACCTGCCCCTCCGGGTGGACTCCCGTAAAGTTTCCCCCCGGTTCATTGGCCCGTACCCCATCTCTAGAGTTATTAGCCCCACTGCTGTTCATCTTTTGTTACCCCGTACCCTCCGTATTCACCTCCCTTTCCATGTATCTAGGTGTCATGCGGAGCGGAACAGGTAAACCCAAGAGCAAACTCAGACAAGGAGACTGGGATGAGGTAACCAAGGTATTTATTGAAACATGGGGGGAAGATTGAAAGCAGGCCAGGGGAAGCTCGGGCGGGTTGCTGGAAACCAGGTGCGGAGGGTGAGGCTGGAGCGAGAGGTGTGGGGACAGAGTAAGCAGGTCCAGAGGGGAATCGAAGGGAGCATAGAGTGGGGAATCCAGGACAGGGTAGCAGGACTGACGAGAAGTCGGACTGGAGACAAGGACCAGAGTCAGAGCGGGCAGAACTGTAGCGGAGAGGAAAACAGCGTCAGGCAAGGGAAAACAGGCACAACAGGACAACAGGAACAAACGGCTAGAAACATGGACTGACTGGGCAGAGATTACGATCTGGCAGTGTGGAAGTGGCAGGACTGAGTATTTGTAGAGGTATTGATTATGGAACAGGTTGCAGCTGGTGGGGATCTGCTCTGACTCCAGCACACCTGTCTCCACCCACACAATCCCACACACACACACACACAGAGGGAGAGGGAGAAAGCGGCGGCAGGTCAAGGAGACACCGGATGAGCACTAGAGGGCATGGCAGGAGCAGATGTGACACTAGGGTTAAGCCCATGTCTCACAGCCCTCTGTCTTCTGTTTCCATCTGTTTCATCGATGGTCATCCGGCAAACACGGTAAGACGACTCCTGAGTGTTCGACCACGTGGCAGGGGTTTCCAGTACCTGGTAGACTGGGAGGGTTACGGCCCGGAGGAGAGGTGCTGGGTCCCCGCTAGAGACATCCTGGACCCAGCCCTCATAGCCGACTTCCACTGCCGGCACCCTGGTCAACGGATGGGGGGGGGGGGTTTGATCTGTTTTACCTGCCTTTGTGATTGTCTCCACCCCCATCTTACCCATTATTCCCTGTGTATTTATGCCTGTGTTTTCTGTCTGTCTGTGCCAGTTCGTCTTGTTTGTTCAAGCCTACCAACGTTTTGTCTCAGCTCCTGCTTTTCCCCAGTCTCTCTTTGTCTCGCCTTCCTGGTTTTGACCCTTGCCTGCCCTGACCCTGAGCCTGCCTGCAGTCCTGTACCTTTCCCCCACTTCTCTGGGCTATTGACCCCTGCCTGCCTTGACCTGTCTATTTGCCTGCCCCTTTGGGATTATTAAACTATTGGTTCAGACAAGGTCTGCATCTGGATCTTACCTTCATAGCTGATAGGGGATAGATCCAAAATCTCCTTATTGCCACACATCAAAATGTGCCTACATTTAGGCTATTTTTAGATGTTTATTTTACACTATGTTGGGGTAAAAAATGGAATATCATGCTTGTTCGGATGTCAACCCCAATACATGTTTATGTCATCGTCACCAATCAACTGCATTACACTTAAAAATTACTTAAACTACCATGACCGATTTATTTTTGGCTAGCTATGCTACCAGTTTTTCTTTTCCGAAAACTAAAAAAGACAACTTCTAAATATTATGCCGCAAAAACTGCCAAATATATTGAAATCTGATTTTAGTAACCACATTGTGGGCCTGTTAGAATATATATATTATGATGGATTTGACGAATATCCACTTTGTTAAATCAGCTTTTTTGAATGGGCGCCAACGACGGGGTCCTTGTTCTATCCCCCATAGTCTGCCCTCCATTGATCTCTTACCGCATCCATATAGGGAATCACGTAATGTTCTCTAGACCATATGCATGTTTTTATGGTTTCCACCTGATGTATAAACTTGCCATGTTTCTTTTGTTGGAATGTACATCCCCTGTGTGTTTATGATATTGGAAAGTTTTTGACACACTGTTGGAGACAAACACTGTCCATCAGGATGTTGCTGAGGCAGCATTTACATTTACATGACAGTATTATTCACTGAAAGATTCCAAATGTCTCACAAGTCCCTTATGCATGGCACTAATGTAACAATGTTGAATGTCAATTTTTGACTAACAAGAAATACATGTATTGACTATACATACCTGTACACCTGTGCTTTTATCTCTTAATTTCCTTTAAAATGATCGAGGACTACATCCCCCTATTTCCCAGGCCAAACCTATAACAATTAGCAACACAACTGCTTTTAACAAAGTGTTCAAAGTAACTGGATTATACTCTTTCACAGATTGGACATGAGGCACTTCAGTGGAATAAGCCAAATGCATGGAGATTACTTTGGTTGTGTCCTCATTACGGGATATATAATAATTTACCAATGGAGTGGCTCTAACCTACTCAACACCAGTATCAAGTCTACCCTCGGCATAATGAAAATATACAACACAATTGTGGCTACTTAGATAGGCTATATCTGCAATAGGAGTCTGCCTGTGATCTTGATATTTGGAAATATGTTGGAAATATTTACGAAAGTAATTTTGAAACGTTGTAAAAACTGTTATTTGATCACTCAGTTTATCTTGATTACTAACATTCCCAGGAATTGATGGCAGTGTTTTTTAAATTCAATGTGTGGATATAATGTCAGATAGTGTGTGTATCTGCTGCAGGCAGATTATGCTAGAGAGATCCGCTATTCCCTAAAGATTGGTTGAACTAAATTGCCAGTGTATTCTCTGCTCACACTGGCATCTGCTTTGCAAAGCTGCCTTAGGAACTGTTGTATTAAATTACTTGGCATGCATTGGATGAAACAAAGGAATTGTGATTCTAATCTCTCTCAAAGAAATCTACCATTTTCACATTATGTGTGGTTTACTGTTCAAAAGAAGAACATAGGATGAACATTTACAAGCCACCCACTTCAGTAATTCCTTTGCACATTAACACATTCAGAGGAGTGGTTGACAAGGTATATTTACAGTACAACGGTATAAGGAAATAACGTTTTTAAATGGCCGTAACAATAGTTGTGAGCTACAATAAGGAAACATAGTTTTTAGAATATTCCTCTACACTCTGGTTGTTTACTGCTGTTTGGTTGAGTAGGTTTTTCATTGCTGAAAATTTCCAGGGCTAAAAGCCCAAGCTACAGTGCATTTGGAAAGTATTCAGACCCTCTGACTTTTTCCACATGTTGTTACGTTACAGCCTTATTCTAAAATTGATTAAATTGTTATTTTCCCTCATCAATCTATACACAATACCCCATAATGACAAAACAAAAACTGGTTGTAATATTTTTTGTTGCAAAAAAACCCCCTCAAATATCACATTTACATAAGAATTCAGACCCTTTACTCAGTACTTTGTTGAAGCACATTTGGCATCGATTACAGCCTTAAGTCTTCTTGGGTATGACGTTACAAGCTTTGCACATTGTATTTGGGGAGTTTCTCCCATTCTTCTCTGCAGATCCTCTCAAGCTCAGTCAGGTTGGATGGGGAGCGTCGCTAAATAGCTATTTTCAGGTCTCTCTAGAGATGTTCGATTGGGTTCAAGTCCGGGTTCTGGCTGGGTCACTCAAGGACATTCAGAGACTTGTCCCGAAGCCACTCCTGTGTTGTCTTGGTTGTGTGCTTAGGGCCATTGTTCTGTTGGAAGGTGAACAGGTTTTCATCAAGGATCTCCCTCTGTTCACCTTTCCCTCGATCCTGACTTGTCTCCCAGTCCCTGCTGCTGAAAAACATCCCCACAGTATGATGCTGCCACCACCATACTTCACCGTAGGGATGGTGCCAGGTTTCCTCCAGACGTGACACTTCAGAGAATCTTGTTTCTCATGGTCTGAGAGTCCTTTAGGTGCCTTTGGGTAAACTCCAAGCGGGCTGTTGTGCATTTTACTGACGAGTGGCTTCCTTCTGGCCACTCTACCTTAAATGCCCGATTGGTGGAGTGCTGCAGAGATGGGTGTCCTTCTGGAAGGTTTTCCCATCTCCACAGAGGAACTCTGGAGCTCTGTCAGAGTTACCATCGGGTTCTTGGTCACCTCCCTGACCAAGGCCCTTCTCCCCCGATTGCTTAGTTTGGAAGGGCGGACAGATCTAGGAAGAGTCTTGGTGGTTCCAAACTTCTTCCATTTAAGAATGATGGAGGCCACTGTATTCTTGGGGAGTTTCAATGCTGCAGAAATGTTTTGGTACCCTTCCCCAGATCTGTGCATCGACACAATCCTGTCTCGGAACTCATGGCTTGGTTTTTGCTCTGAAATGCACTGTCAACTGTGGGTCCTTATATAGACAGGTGGGTGCCTTTCCAAATCATGTCTAGTCAATTGAATTTACCACAGGTGGACTCCAATCAAGTTGTGGAAACATCTCAAGGATGATCAATGGGAAACAGGATGCACCTTAGCTCAATTTTGAGTCTCATAGCAAAGGGTCTGAATACTTATGTAAATAAGGTATTTCTGTTTTGTTTATTTATATAAATTTGCAACAATTTCTAAAAACCCGTTTTCGCTTTGTCATGATGGGGTATTGTGTGTAGATTGATGAGGGAGCATTTTTATTGAATCCATTTTAGAATAAGGCTGTAACAAAATGTGGAAAAAGTCAAGGGGTCTGAATACTTTCAGAATGCACTGTATATGTTAGTTATATTTTAATTCCCTCACATCTGCATTTGAGAGCCCTCAATCATTGGGATGGTAATGACAGTGGTGAACGATATCTGATGGTGAGCCCCAGTCCCTGCTCAGTGCTGCCAGATGCAATCTTCCCTACCTCTCTCCCTGCATGGAGCTACAGCCCACAGAGGTGCCACACTTCTACACAGTCCCAGAGCTCCACGGAGAAGGAAATCTATCAACCAGCCAGATGATCATCAAAGTGGGTGAAGGGGGAGAGAGATGATACTCTCCTTCTGCAGCATATACTGTACATTCAATACGTTCAGTGCCAAGACAGAGTATAATCATGGGTCTTTAAAAACATGTCACTGTCTCATTTTCTCTAACTAACGTATTTCCAAAGTTCTCTACATGCCATGTCAAGTGAGGTTAACTCCACCACTGGCATGAGAGGGCAGCAGGCATTAGGAGCCTCATACTGAACTCTGACATCCTCAGCAAAACAGCTCTGATACAGCGAGCGGCAGCCATCGTAGGAAAGAAAATGCACCTACGTTCAACATAGCAATGGATGGGCCACGTGAGGTCAGGCCCTCTGATTGAGAGCAGGCTTCTGCAAACAGCACAAATAAAGTATATTTTATAACAATTACTTTTATAATTAAGCAAATACTCTTATATGTATAACTAAGGAGATAAACAACAGCGTTCTGTATACAGTTCAGGTACAATTCAGAATCAAGACTAGTCATACATTGAATCCCCCTAATCACCTAATCAAAGTCTTTGTAGGCATGTATGGAACATAGCCGATTAATATACCTGACCCATCTGGCTTTTCAACCCTACCAAGTAAACAACAAAAATGTTATGGTACAGGCATTTAAACGGTATTGTGACTTGTTCTTGGCCAAAGTACCAAAACTGCTGGAAAGAGAAAGATAGTTTAGCAAGGATTCAAACATAACATTTATTACAGTATTTAAAGGGATTGGCAAGTAATCTCAAAACTAAAAAAAGAGCTAAATGTTTAGCTTTTTTCCAGGAAGCCACAAAGCCAGTAGCCAAGTTCAATGTACAGTATTCCATTCAATAAACATTAAATTGGCATTCCACATGACAGGTAAGACCTTTATGCAGTACAGTAGGCACGTAGTAAGATGACAAAGTCACTATAGATGTCTCACACCTGTCGGTTATATTGCCTCCTCAAATTCCCTCTTGTGGACACAAGCATAATTGCAGTTAACGTCAGGTGGTATTGTAACTCTGACAGTTTACACTGCAGATACTCCAACACCAAACTATGCTGTACCAGACTGTAGTTACAGGACTATGACTGGCATATAATTGGAACTTCTATGACAATGACTGACATTTTTGTACAGGCACTGGCATAAAGTCATATAGTGGATTTGATTATGGTATTACTCATGTATGAGGTTAATTAAGTACATTTGATGGACTCATGTATGCGAGTATGCAAATGTATGTGCTTAGTTTATGAGCAAAATGTTTTGTGACATATCCTAATCAGATAAGGCATGTATTACTGTGGTGGTTTTCTCATAATGAAAATGTTTGCAATAACCATGGGTCAGTGACAGAGCAGCTACAGTGCCTTCAGAAAGTATTCACACCCCTTTACTTTTTCCATATTTTGATGTGCTACATCCTGAAATTTAAAAAATGACTTCTTTTTTTTTTAAAGCAGACATTGAATATCCCTTTGAGCGTGGTGAAGTTATTAACTACACTTTGGATGATGCATCATGTTTGCAACAAGGCACTAAAGTAATACTGAAAAAAATGTGTCAAACCAATTAACTTTTTGTCCTGAATACAAATTGTTATGTTTGGAGAAAATACAATACAACAAATCACGGTGTACCACTCTAAATATTTTAAAGCATAGTGGTGGCTGCATTATGTTATAGGTATGCTTGTAATTGTTAAAGACTGGGGAGTTTCTCAGGATTAAAAATAAACGGAATGGAGCTAAGCACAGGCAAAGTCCTATAGGATTTTGCATGTGTTCTGTCTGCTTTTTGTCTGCTTTTTGTCTGCTTTTTGTCTGCTTTTTGTCTGCTTTTTGTCTGCTTTCCACCACACTATAAAGATAGAAAGTCTCAAAACACAATGACTTTGTAATGAAACCATGAAAAGTAATGTACCTGACATCTGGTGCTTGGATGTAAACCCAACGTAATGTGTTTTAAAACAGTAATTAAGTACCTGAATATTGATGTTTGTTCAGTGCATGTAAAAGGCAGCATCAAAATACAAAAACTGTGTTTTTAATACAATCAATGGTTTATAAATGCAAATGGTTTATAGCCTAAATATTGATTGATGATAAGGGCCTATGGAGAATATTTTTTTATGGAACTTCACCTTTATTTTTTCAATGCTTAATTTAGACAGATTAGAAACAGGAGGGACAGTAAGATGGTACATTTAGTTGGAATTTTACCCACTCAACCCCACAGCCACACAGTAACTTTTTAATTTGTTTATGTATGCAAGTCATTCAATTATTTGTTAATTTCATTTTACCAAAATAATGTAAGAATACATCCAACTTAATACATTGTTCAAAATGAAGTATCTTTCATGAGGATAACCAAAGAGAGAGAAAATTTTGTGATTGAACTCATTTGAAGTCTTTGGTTTTAATCACCTTGCATTTCCTAGCTTGCCACGCAACTCTGTTTTAGACGATTGTGGGTATTCATTTTTTGGGGGGCTTCATGATTCTTTCACATAATGTTGTATGCATGTTTGAAGAAAGAAAAGTATATGTCTATATTTGTTTAGCCTGTTGTGCCATGACGTATAATGGATCATGATGAATGGATATCAAAACCGTGAGGCAAACTGACGTTCTATGAAGACAGCAACCATTCCCACATGCATGATTGTCAATGGAAGAGGCAAGCACAGAATCCTCAATTCTTACAGGTCAATCTCTAATTACTACTGGTGGTTTGAACACTGTGCTTGACAATGCTTGCCAAAACAGTATAAAATGGCAAATGATCAATCATATAAAACAATGTTAAACACCCAAACTTCAGAAAAAGGGATCTAATTATGCACTAGACACGATTCAACACATCATAATGGTGTTTAGAAGCTTTAGAGAGAGGACACAACACCAATAGAGACGGTATCTACTTCTGCACTAAACAGAACTCGAAACACCAAAATAGTGTTTTCAACCTTTTCTGTTAGTGTTCCCAGTCCCTGGCAAGGTGTTGCACAACACTTAATTAAGTGGTGTTACAACACACCATGTAATGTTTCAAAACATCTCAGGATGTTGTGTTTAAATACTTCAGCAAAGTTAAGGTTTCATCTCCTTCGAGTTGGTGGCAGCTCAGTTGCCACTAGTTTTGATGTTACAAAGCACTTCATTTAAATTTTTCAGTGCCGACACTGAAAGATTAATTCACCTTTCAACAGGCCAAATCTACACTGGAGTTGCTTACCAAGAAGACAGTGAATGTTCCCAAGTGGCCGAGTTACAGTTTTGACGTAGCACTTTCTTGCAGTCAAATAACCTAGTGTCTTCATGGGTGGAATATTATTAATATTTTTCATAATTTCATAACTAATAAACATTATTCTTTTTTAAACTGCCGAACACCCAGTGTTTCTATGTCAAACAGTTTTGTTATATTTCAGTCTTCTGTTATGTATATAAAGTGTAATATGCGGATTCAAACTCCAAATGTAATACATTTCAACTCTATATCTGACATGGTACAGGTGTCTTCTTTTTTATAAGCCCATAACCATGGGTGTGAGCTATATACTTTTGTTTCAAAGTAGATTTGTTTAAGACTACCAAGAAACACTGTGTGATCCTGATTTATCCCACTGCAGTAAAATGTTAAATATACTTAAAAATCTACGGCAAGACCTGAAAATGGTTGTCTAGCAATGATCAACAACCAATTTAACAGAGCTTGAAGAATTTTTTCAAGAATAATGGGTAAATGTTCCACAATCCAGGTGTGGAGAGCTCTTAGAGACTCAACCAGAAAGACCCACAGATGTAAGCACTGCCAAAAGTGCTTCCACAATGTATTGACTCAGGGGTGTGAATACTTATGTAAATGAGACATTTCTGTATTTGATTTTCAATAAATGTGTAAAAATGTCTAAAAACATGTTTTCACTTTGTCATTATGGGGTATTGTGTGTTAAATGGGTGAGGAGAAAAAATAATATTTAATCCATTTTGAATTCAGGTAACACAACAATATGTGGAATAAGTCAAGGGGTATGAATACTTTCTGAAGGGGTCAAGGGGTATGAATACTTTCCATCTGTGATGGACTACAGACAGGACTGGATGCAAAGTGCCTTGTAATCTGAAAATCTGTTAATACTACCTCAATGTAAATGAATGCAAAGCTGCCATGTTGTGCTACGCCAGGTGATTGAGTATTCACTCTCTGTGGCAGATTTGTCCTGTCTTTGAACTCTGCTCTCAATACTAGCATGATGCCAGTCTATTCTGCCTGCTGTATTCTGGAAATTAGGGGAATTACCTAATTCAGCATGACAAGGGGATTCACTATCACTTATCCAGACGACACAGATATTGTCTCCTGAAATGGGTTTGTGTTATGGCTAAGTTCCCAAAGGAAGATTCTTTACTTGAGTACTCATAAAGAGGGATTTTACCAACTTCTAGAGAGTCCCAGGTATAGCCACTCAATAAGTCCTGAGATTTAAGGATCTATGTTTAATTAATTTGGGATGTTAAATTTTGATGAACTATTTTGACCATTGCACTGCAGCACAGGGCAGTACGTCTCTGTATGACAGTGGACAGCCTTGGATTTTCTATGAAAGATATCTAACAGAGACTATGTTGCCATGTTTGAACTACCCTGTAAAGACAAGCTGCCAAGAGGAGACTTGGCAAAGTGCCTGGCTCTGAACGGTGTTCTGGGGTAAAACCAATCAGGGTTAAAGCATCACCATCGCCAAAGCAATCATAACAAAGAGAGAGAGAGAGATGCTTTTATAAAAGCCTTTGAACATTTCTTCTTTGAAACACCAGAAAAGAAAACAAGTAATTTAATGTAAAATGCTGAGCAAACATATGGATTCTTTCTTTAGCCAAAATGGCACTACATTTCTTATATTAAGCACTCAAGGGCACATTCGTATGTTCCAGTTTACATTTGCTGTCATGAAAAAAATTGAAACAAGGTAAATTATTAAATGGTGTCTGAGGCCCAGACTTCCAGGAGTGAAAGAATTCTATATTGGGCCTCTATTACGTTTGGAAGTTTCCTGGGACTGCCTATGAAGAAAATACCTATACCATAACCGTAAAATATATATATTAATAAAAAAAAGTAATTATAATATTCCACAAGGTAGCCTATGAAAATGTGAATGAGGGCTCACTAATGTAAAAGCACTCCGCCAATATAAGGTTGTGGAGATATTATAGACCTACTAATTTAGATATATGTGAGAGTTGTGTATTTGTGTATGTAGTGCCACATGAAAGACAACTCAACTGATCAAATGCTTTGATTCTAAACAGGATGATGTTCTATCCCTTGTCTCCCAGATCTAATGCTATTATGGCCTCGATATAAAGATGTCTAGATAAGAGATAAATATGTATTTCTCTTGTTGAAATAGAATGGGCAGGTTTGGTCCAAAAATACAATAAGTTGAATCAGGTGTGTTAGTGCTGGACTGAAACCAAAGCCTGCACATAGCGGCTTCCTAGACTAGAAAGTGAGGATCAAACTCAGGTATTACATTGGCTTTACACCAAAGTCACTCTAGTAGAGTAGCATAGGCTATACATAAATCTACAAATGGGTAGATGGATGGATGTACTGACATGGAGATACCAGCATTACACCTTGGCATAATGCCACTGTAATGTGGAATATCACCAATTTGACACTGAAGTACATGAATTCAGTTAACCAAACGTTTCTAATAGGCTTTGTTTACCTTCCATTGATTAATGTTTGAATAGATCAAGGATGTTGCTATGGTCAGACATGGATGACACTTTATTGGCATCCCTTTGGCACATGTAGCTCCAACTCGTTTGGATCCGTGTCTGGCTAAGTCTCTCACCGGCATGCCGCGAAGCAGGGAATACGTCAACAATGATGGTTATCCATACATAACATACTTTATGTCAATAATGAGGTAGTTTATCTCAATGTTAAATACATTCTATCCGTTAAACCAACAATGGTATCATTTATTGAGCATGGTTCAGCAAAATGCCAATGCGATAAAAGTCTAATCATTTGAATAACTTCAGTTGATATTTTTTCTAAGACATTTATGTACGACAAAGCGCGCAAGCCATTTGACTAAAATCGCAGGTTATTAAATCACATCTATTAGCCTAAGCAGTATAACGTATACACATTATGTCATCTATTCATTCCGGTAGGCAATAAATAAACATAATAAAGTAATTGAGCATTGTTTCAAGATGCAATTGATACATTCGTGTTGACATAAATTGGACTGGACCATGCCACTGGTTGTCGAGAACTTACCCAGTGTCAATGTTACCACCAATCTGTCCTGTCTATTTTAGCAAATGGAAATAGCAGAAAAGGACTATATGATATTGGTTTGCATGGGTTCAGGTAACATCAGGTAACATTAAATCTATTTCACTCTTACTGAAGTTTGCATATGGCGCACAGAAACATAATGAACAATCAATCAAGTGAATATGCCAGTCAACGGTTGGTTGAAGAGAACAGATAGACCGAAAGGCATTGACTATAAAAACAAATTAATGTCAATTTTGACTGAATAAATAGGCTAATGAACTCAGTTTGACTTGAGATGGCAAGAGGCACTAAAGATTAATTGTTTTATCGACTGAAATAATAATGTATGTAGGCTATCATTGTCGCGTAATGGGCTACCCAAGACCACATGAGTTGAATTTCAATGTAGGCTACAGTAAAATGATCAATCAATTAGGCGACTGGAGAGAGAAAGCAGGGTGGTGGAGAGAGAAAGCGTGGTCGTGGATGCTGTGTTTTGATTGGGCTAACCAGGAGACTCGTAATGTGCGCAGTCCGATATAAACCCATGCAGACCAGCGCTCTATCTGTCATGCTCGTCAAAAGAAATCAGTGTACGGTCCAGGGAAGCCGCATTGTGTAGATGGTAGCCTACTTAGTAACCTAATAGATTTACATTGTTGAAAACACGGCACTGTACATCTTCAGAGCTGTATGAACTATAAATAAGATAAGCAAGAAACACTATTTGTATTTTGTTAGATCATCAGTGATTATTGAATAATGCCTTTGAGGACCGGACTTTTTCTTCTAATGGTGCTGATTGCATCTGCATATGAACTGGATCAGAACGAGTCGTATTCACCCAGAAGAGCCCGCTTTTCAGCAAATACACCTTGTAAGTAACAAACAGTCTCTTTTACAATATTGCATATTTTTGAGCGGATGCGGTGTTCTCATGCACATGTTTTTTTTATCCTATATTACCTTGTATGCACTGCACAGTATGGGGGGGAAATGTATGCCATTTCATGATATGCAGCTCTGTTTCCAAGTGAACGAACGCCTTGATCGACAGAATAATGAATAGCTAGAACAAGGATAGGTTACTCACAGTTACCGGTGTTTTACCGGCAACAGATGAGTGCGAGTTTCGCAGTGACTGACACCTGTGCTTGAAAGCTGTATACCACCATCAGATGTTGAATAAATGGTCTATGAACAAATGTCTTTGAATTAATGGTCGTGTGGGTTGGTTAAACCCGATGAGTGACCGGAGGAGAGAACATGAGAGAGATTCATATTTATTTTAGGACAGATATGGAAATGCATTGATGTAGGTGAACCCACTTGTATCGTGTGGATCAATGCATCAATGATTATTTGGTCACTGCCTTTACTGTATTATAAACACTTGATTTGCTTATAGATTGTGTCACGTACTCAACAAGTAATGTCGTTTCAGTGTTGCAAATGTCATACATTAGTCTACCTGCAATGTTGCTTTACGCACTGTTAAAGATATTTATTTTTTTACCACAAAATAAATGATTTACAAGTGTTTGGAAACAACTATGGACCCATCATATTTTAAATGTATTGGTATTCTTCAAAGCAGTCACCAGTGTAAAGTGAAGATACTATTGCTGTAGGCTAAATAAATACGGACTACTGCACCCACCTGTGGCTACTGGCTAGGGTCTTGACTGGATGAATGAAGCACCTAATGCCAGAACAAACTTGAAGGGGATAGGCCTATCAAAGTGAAAGCAAAGAGGGTGGAAACACATAGAGATAGATAGAGTACTCATTTTTGTATCTGTGCCATTGTAGCATCTGCGGGCAGCACCATTGAGGCAATCTCCATTTTGAAGTTGTCCACCTCCTAATGGAAGGATCAGCCAATGAAGTTGGAAGTCCCACCCAGTTGACTACATTAAGGGCTGGCTCTCTCCTTTTGGGGGCCCTAAGCGAGATTTGGAGGGATCAGCCAATGAAGTTGGAAGTCACACTCAGTTGACTACATTCAGGGCCGGCTCTAGCCTTTTGGGGGCCCTAAACACTTCAGCATTTCTTAAATCTAATTTCCAGAAATTCTACGAGTTTAGCCATGGGGTGGATAGAAATGTTGGCAGTTTTAAAGATAGTTTCCTGCAATTCTACACATTTTGAGTGAGCGTGACTAACAAAATCAATGTGGGCCACCCTCTGCGTGCTCTGCTTATTCGGTCAATATTACTACAAGTTTAGATAACTGGCTAGACTAACTTAACAATATTTTTTTTTTAGCTGACATAGCTAACTGACTGACTGTCAGTGACTGACTAAACAAGAGAAGAACTGTTGATGCACAACCAAATTTCGAACTGTATATTTTACTATTCTAACTCTCAACAGTAAGTTGAGGCACCGACTGAGTTCCTAAAAAAAATAAAAAAGTGGCAGCCTGTAGCCATCCTTGACTACATTAAAATGGAAGCGCTCAATGGCGCTGCCCATGCTAAAACGGCCGTTTGGCCACTAGAGGCCTATATCTTTCTCTGTGGAGACATTCATTTCTTTGAAAGAATGTTGGCCATTGACCAGGAGTTCTATCAAAACTGCAAAACAGGCCATTTAAAAAAAAAATATTTAACTAAACAGGTGGGGCTCAACCTTCCCTGAATGACGCATCGCCACTGGGCATGATGCACGTCCCCACCCACTCATTCCAAGTCTGGTCTCATAGACTAGATGTAACATAGTAAATGTAAATCCAGGACACTTATTTATGATATAACACGGAAGGTTACTTAAGGCAAAAACAAAAGTAGGGTTGCTGGTCAGGGTGGATCGGTTGGCGTATAATGCAAACTTCTAACAACCCAAAGGTTGTGTGTTCGAATCTCATCACGGACAGATTTAGCTAATTAGCAACTACTTACTACTTTGCAACTACTTAGTATGTTAGCTAACCTAACTGCTCCAAACAGAGCAGCACACCTTGCCCTTAATTGCACATACAGAACTAACATCAACAACATGCATGTCAGTCTTTCCTGATTGAGGGTTGACAAGAAATGTACTGCATCTTGTCTAGTTTTATGATAAATATTACTGTGATGAAAATTCTAGATTGTCTACATAATCAAATAACATTCAGCTCAGACACCCATACATTTATTTGATTTATTTAACCTTTATTTAACTAGACACCCATACATACCCCACAAGACATGCCACCAGGGACCCAAGTCCAAAACAAATTTACGGCAACGAATAGTTTTATACAGAACCATGATTGCATGGATCTCTCTTCCATCTCCAATAATCAAGCAAACAGCAAAATTGCCTTTTAAAAACAGATGAAATAACTCATGGAACAGCAGGGACTGTGAGGGGACACACACAAGCAGACACACTCTAACAGTCAGATTTTTTGTTGTATTATTTGTATTCGTTTTTTGTTGTATTGTTTGTATATCATTGCATTTTACATTTGTGTGACTGTCCTTGTTTATCAGTATCAGTGTTTTGTTACTTGTCATGGTTTTTTTTTATGGGCTGCAGGAAGAGTAGCTGCTGCTTCTACTAAAGCTAATAAGGATCCGAATTAACAAAACCACTAACCCTAACCCCTAGCCTAGCTAATGTTAGCCACTTAGCAAATGTTATCATTAGCCACCTAGCCACCTAGCTAAGGTTAGCCACAACAAATTGGAATTCATAAAATATTATACGTTTTTCAAATTCGTAACATATTGCACAAATTACAATTCGTAACATATCATATGAATTGTAATTTGTAACATACTGTATCATACAAAATGGAGTGTCCTTGATTTACATTTTCTATGCTCATTCAGTAGGCTCCCTTTAAGTCCCTTTTCAATGGCTTGCCAACTGAAACTGCCCATAGTATTCCCATGCAATTAATAAAGTGAAAATAACATCTTTCAACTAAGCACGGCCACTTAAAAGTGATGATATTGTATAGCAATAACAAAAAAAAATACAAATTAATGGCCTAGGTCTACATTGCAGGGGGCTGTCTACCACCATGTATTCTGTTTACCGGTAAATTAGTTGATGGAATAAGTGCTCATGCACTCTTTCCAAAAATGTGTATATGAGATGGTTTTCTATAGCCTACATTCTCAGAAAGGCAGTTCTATTAACAGTCCCCTAAAATGAGCAGAGCAGTGAAAGGCCTAAATTAGGAGATAAGGCAATGAATGAGGTGTTATCTAGGTGTGATCATTAAGCCCTTATTTGTTATTTAAAACAATGCAGAGGTTACATCAGACTAAGTATCTGCCACATTGGCCTCCTTGGTCCTACCAATAAGAGATATCGAAGGGGTGTGCATCTTTAGAAATACAATTTCTATATTTCTATGCGTGCATCCACAGAATGTGGAAATGATCTAACGACCTGAGAGAAACACGGTGGAGGGACAGTTTGATTAGTGATTAGAGTGTTGTACCACTTAGAGATCACTTATCTGCTTGACAGCCATAGCGATTCATTGCTGATTTGCTAGTTAATTAGTGTGGGCTCGGCTGGACCCAAAAGGTTCAATGAACGAGAGTGCATCCATTTGTGATACAGTACATCAGCTCATTGTCACAATTGCTGTATGCTTACCATGAACTTGTCCCAGTCTTACTAAATGGACATTAGAGGCACTCATTGGAAGACATTTGGGGGTTTTCTGGATATTTTAGATCTTTGCCTCGTCAGAGTAGTTTACACAGCTGTGTATATCAGCTTGCTCTTTAATATTAAGTCTGAGGCTATATTTATGTGACACATGCACATTAGATCTATTTCTGAGGAATGGGGCAGTGACCCATGGAGGGCAGGGTACTTGACTGTACTGTTAAGTGTGCACAGTTCATGGTGATGAGTGTCAGAGGTGGTTTGGCACACCTTCCAATTGAGCATAATATTATTGCCTTGTCACATATGAGGGTAATGGAAACAAGGGGTCTGGTGCCAAAAGTGAAAGTCAGCAGAACCTGATCCTGAATAAGCAACACTCGCACCAGTGGGTGTGACATGCCATGACTCCATAAGAGACCTTTGGGTATTTTTGGTGCAGTTGGTCACAAGTCTGTTCCAAGAACCAAAATGCTGGAATATCCATAAAATTCTTTCCCAGGAAGAGGAAATGTAATTATCCTAAATTGTCTCCCAGTCTTAAAGGGTTTGACGTGTCCAGTGACCAGTCAAGTTGTAATTTGTCTGAATATTGATGATATCGGCATAGAATCAACTATGCATGTAAATTCTCATCAGATCACTTCCTTGTTTGGTTCACAACCAATACAGGCTGATTATCTTTCAATTCTTGTTGAGAGGTGTATGGTAGCCTGCCCCCTGCTAATGATCCCTTCCCTCTGTCTACAGCTGACGTTGCACGCTGTCTGAACAGTGCCCTCCAAGTAGGCTGTGGAGCTTTCGCCTGTCTGGAGAACTCCACGTGTGACACAGATGGCATGCACGACATCTGCAAGTCCTTTCTGTACAGTGCAGCTAAATTTGACACTCAGGTATGGTAATTCTTTCTCTCTTTTCAAATCTGACACAGTATGTCGCAGTAGATTAAACCTGTTGACTGAAGTTGAGTCATGTTCTGTGGTATGACTATGATATGTGGTTTTGTGCAGGGCAAAGCCTTTGTGAAAGAGAGCCTCAAGTGCATTGCCAATGGCATCACCTCAAAGGTGTTCCCCACCATCCGCCGCTGCTCCACCTTCCAAAGAATGATCTCAGAGGTTCAGGAGGAGTGCTACAGCAAGCTGGATATCTGCACTATCGCCCGCATCAACCCAGATGCCATTGGAGAGGTGGCACAGCTCCCAAGCCACTTCCCCAACAGGTGAGTTCCTAGAAAACGTGGGTCAAAGGGCTTCCATTTCTGTTTAACTTTATCTTAGTACCACAAAAGCTATGTATTTGATACACTCACTCTATTGAAGCAAATACATTTCAGTGGGCTCCCAAAACATACTTTGAAATTGTACAGCAACAAAAATGCATGCTGCATCCTCTTGTAGGTTTTACGGTAAGCTCCTCCAGAGCCTGATGGACTGTGATGAGGAGACTGTGGATCTGGTGAGGGCCAGTATGGTGTCCAGGCTTGGCCCAGAGATGACCATTCTCTTCCAGCTGCTGCAGAACAAGCCCTGCCCCTCGGCTGCTGCTGCTATTGTTGCTGCCGTTCCAACTGGAGTGGAGGGCCGTGGGAGCTTGCAGTGGTCCATGGGTCCACACATGTATAAGATCCAGCCTGGTCTACGCAACAGAGACTCTGCCAGCCATTTAGGCAAGAAGCGTGCCACTGGTGACAGCTCCTAACTCCCACTCAGATCCAGAAACTACACACACCCCTCAAAAACATAAACAAGCTAACAGTGGTCTCTTCACTTGGGTATTTAAGAATCATTCCTCTCCAGACTGGAAAATAACATGCACCTCTAAGAGAATAGCCAATGTGTTTCAAGTATGTTTAACATCAAAGTTTGAGTTGTTGTGTGAGATACATTGTACCTTAGGTTAGAGAGGATCCCCTCCCCTAAACTATTTCCTAACTCTTATCACTCACACTGTTTGTTCATTGAACATGTTGTTATTGTAGCACCACAACTTGGCCCTGTTCATTCCTGTTCACTTCCCATACTTGATATAGTATCATCTGAGAGCCAAGTATCATCTGAGAGCCTAGTGAGGATGATGTCCCTCTAAGTTTTCTGTCTAGGATTTCAAGCATCAACCTGCAGGTATGGTTCATATCTATAGAGCACAAGTGTTCCCAAATAATTTTGGTTGCAATATTCAAATGTGCATCCATTAGTAGAGTATCAATTGATAAGTCAACAATATCTTCATCAATAGATCATTATTAATAGATGTTACATACAGTTTATGTGAGATATTTCTATATTATGATGAGATTAGTCAAATGAGTGTGCTATATAAATCAGTGTCACATAGTCACTGACACAAACAGGATTTATTAATTAATTATTAGTCTCAGATGGCCACAGCTAGCTCTGTGAGAGAGGCGTGTCCCTCAGATGAGAGCAATCCTAATCAACTTTGCGCAGGAAGCTACTTTAGACCGACCAAATAACTTGAAACCACCCAAAATGTTATTCCAAACAGACTTCAATGTGGTGGAAGGTGTTTAGCTAACGCCTATACCAGAGAATATAGCATTGTTTAGATACAACTACATATGTTCTGTCCTGAAACACTCAGTTCACAATAAGTATGGACCAGCAGTGTAACTTATGAGTAGGTGATCCCCTGAGATTGATAGAGGTCACCCCCTTGGACTGATGAACAACATTCTCCCTGATGAATATGACACGGAGGGGTTGGATCATACACACTGACTTCCAATGTTGATAATGACTATTTAAAAGCCTTGTTGGTATAATATTGATATTTATTTTCCTACTATATTATTTAAGTTGTTATTTTATGATGTTGCTGTAGTTTTAGTTACAGATATACAATTTTAAAGTGCAGTTTGGTCATGGCTCCTATTTCAATGGGGGCTCATGATCAAATACTATAGTATCTGCCACTCTCCACTTTCCGCTCTGTTGACTGAATAGGACCCATGGTATGACTCTGTGCTGGACATAGGGGAACAACATTGTCACTTATGTACTGTTGCAAGGGGACTTTGTGTTTATTTTCCAAACCCAGTTAACGTTATGAAGGTAGAGAGAAATTGTGGTCAAGCCATTCATTGTACATTTAACAAACAGATAAACTTGAAGACGGAACTGCAAAGCATTTGCTGAATCTATTCTTAACATCATGCAAAAGAATGTATCTCTCAGAAAGGTTAACCTAGTGACATAACTTCATAAGTGCTTCAATAGAGGGAGATTAATTCATAAGACTTTAAGCAGTGTATTCTCACAGTGCACATGCCTGGCTGAGGGAGACGTACAATAGGGGAAAAGAACGTTAAAGAGATGTGATGGTTTTACAATACAAAATCATTTGAAATGTTAAGAACTCACAAACCTATGCAATAATCTCTCATATGGAGGATTCACAGTGACACACAAACATGCCCTTTGTCACAAACAAAGCCCGCTGATGCTGAATATATGTGGCAGCAGCTTATTTGCTCCCATACTTATAGTGAAGTAGCAGGCAATGCAATGTGCCCCTGGACTCCCCCTTTCTGTTGCTGGGTTTGTTGCTGTGGTCTCTATTGTTTTTTGTTTAGTATTTTTCTTGGGATATAATATCTTGCTTTTAGTAGCAATATAGTGTATATTCAAAATAAAAAGTAAGGAAAAAAATCCCTCAGAAATGTTAAGACTGTATTACTTATGTTACATGCGCACATTGCATCTCTTATGACCACTAAAGGGCCACAGAATCGTTCAACACTTGTGATGGGTTGGGGCTACGTCCTTTCTGTACTGTTAATATCTCTGTGTCTGTAATAGTTGGACAAATCCAGAACAGTTGCTGCTAAAGAATAGCTTGCTCCCTTGTATGATGGATTATAATTTTCCCCTAAAACATTTACTTGGATATCTTTGGTAAAAACCCATTCACAGAACCTGGCATCAATCTGTATAATTGCATTTGACCATTTACATTCAGTTTGGCACTTCTTCTGGAATTTGTACACTTCTTTGAATGTTGCTTGCAGTGAATATATGCCAATGGTATTCTGTTTATTTCCTCTCCCTCGAGACTATGCTTATACATCCAAGTTCTGGGTAACTTCAGAGAATGTATCTTATATTGAATGTCTGTTCTGATGAGGATGTGCCCAAACCTAGATGGTTCATTATCGTATTTTAGAATGTGTGTTTCGTTTAAAGGTGGTGTATGAAAGTCTGAGAATTAAATTAAATTAACAGACTTACAAGTCATATTTTGTTATTTCAAGACATGTTTTGTTCATTAGCCTTTTACTGCAGTGGGCTAAATCAGGGTCACACAATGTTTCTTGGTAGTCTTAAACAAATCTATTTTAGGTGTGTTCATAAATTCACTCTGAAGTACCAGTGCGCTCTGGGCGTTCGTAAATTCATAGCTTTTTCAGAGCACACACTGCACGCTCTGGACGCTCTGGCCGAGGAGTAGGGTTGATCCAAGCTTTCTGACCTCACAACTGCACTTAAGCACCCAAGCTAACTGGCTGAAGTTTGCTTGCTTTCTAGCTACTTCCAGACACAAATAACAGTACACCTCACTCTGACCATTTTACTCGCCCTAGCAGAGGTGGTTTTCATGTTATGTAGAGCGTTGTTGACTAACTGTGCTGCTGGCAACAATTAAATTATGTTTTTTGCCAACATTTACTGACACCGGTCATAAATTGCTCAGTTATTCTGTGCTCTTGCACACTCAGACGAGAGTGCCCGGAAATCGGCGTAGATAGCCAGAGTGGATTTACAAACGCACCCTTTGAAACAAAAGTATACACCTCACACACATGGTTATGGGCTTGATAAATGAAGACACCTGTACCGTGTCAGATATAGAGTTGAAATGTATTCCATTTTGAGTTGGCATCCCAATATTACACTTTGTATACATCACAGAATACTGAAATATAACAAAACCGTTTGCAAAGAAACACCGGATTTTATGCGTTAAAAAAATACATGTTTATGAATTATACAATTATGAAAAATATGAATAATTCCACCCATGAGGCCACTAGAGGGAGATTTGGTCATTTGACTGCAGGAAAGAGCTACGCTATTTGTTGCAAATCAAGATTAGGGTGAATTTTGGTGATAGGCCTACTGGATTATTAGCTAGATCTATAGCTAAATCTATCCATAGTGAAATCAGCAGCAGCAGTTTCTTTTGATACACTATACGTTTAGGGTAGGCTGGGGACTGAACTCTGAAACTTCGTGGTACTCGTTCTTCTCAAGACTTGAAATCAATATAAATACAGTATACATGTTTTGCCAGAATTAAAACTACTGGGGTGATTAATAAGAATGACATCTTAATTGTAGTGACAGTTACTTTACTTTCAAATTCGTAGATGAAATTAATCAGTAAGATATTTGAGGAGATTGCTTGCTGAAGTTCCTAATACATTAGCTACTGTATGTTAAGCATGATTGATCCTTGTAAATCACTTGCACTTTAATACATACTCATCTACATATATACCCATACTGTAGATATGTATGGGGTTTTTCTCTGTGCTGAAACTTATGAAAGATACAAATGTATCATCTGTGTGTCTTTGCTGATTAGAAATAAACTATTATCATATCTGGCATATGGTATCAAATGTGTTGACTGCGTTCATTTTACTAACATGTAAACTTTGTTCTGCTAACACATACTGTACATCTAAACTTCAAATCTGAAAAAGAAGTGCAATTATTAGCAAGTGAATATCTATAAATAATTGTACTGTAATGAGTTGTTATTTGTCTGATGATATTACAAGCAGTTCCATCACTTGAGAGTAGATGTGCATATCACAATGGCCAATATTGATCTCCAGTCTGATTCAGAATAGGGAAGCTTGCTACCAATACCATAGAATATTACACAAGCAAGCCATATCTCCTCAGTGTTTTCTGGCTGTGACAAATCTGCTAGGACCCATGAAGTAGGAAACAAGGACAAATAGAGCATGTCCTTATGAAAATGAACTTTCTTAAACTTGAGCACAAACGAGCTGAAACTGCAAAGTGCCTGTACCATTGGAGTGCCCCAGGAAAAGAGAGAGCGGTACGCAAGTGGCTGCATGACCGCTATCTCAGTCAGAGACAGATATAATTTCATGCCAATTTGGAAGAGTCCTGTAGGGCTTTCTCATCAGCAGCACTCCAGTCCCAGGGATAGGTGATGCAGCTTCTCTGCACAGAGTGATTCCAACATGTTCTGCTTTTAAAGAGGCACTCACATGGAAGTCATCAGCCCATTCTCTTGCACAGTGCAGTGCACTAGCCTCTTTTACTACAAGTATAGATGTAAAGACCCAATTCAGCCATGTTTATATCAATATGAAAACAATTCTGGGCAACAATTAAGTACCTTACTGTAATAGATTTCCATTAAAATGGACAAAAAATTGCTTTTAGGAAAAAAATATTTCTCAAGCAAGAATTTTGCTAGGTGAATCTGACTGCCGATACAGACTGCCGGTAGGTACTTTTCAGAGTAGGAGGCCGTTTCTTCTATTGCTAGAGCAAAAGACTCACCTGCTGCGTACCGACCTGGTACCAATGAACCTGACGTTTCTACTTGTAGAATCGCAATGCTCCTCGGTGGCCAACAACTTGACTTTGAGCCAATCAGAGAGCATTCATCTCCACATGGGGGAGCCGACAGAAGTGACAAGAAAAAGGAAAAAATAGTGACACTTTTTACAGTCTAATCCACACCCTTTTATCAGAATTGTTCTAACAAAAGCGATACATGTTTTTTTCTAGAGCAAGTCTACATCTTTCACGTCTAGCTACAGAGTTTTGTGCATGAAGAATGATTTTTTTGTTAGCTTGCTAACTGAGCAAAGCAGTCACGCACACTTCATATGACACAAATGGGGTGGCAAGTGCAGCACGATACACACAACACTAAATTATCCTTAAGAGGTTCAATTTAAAAATTTGCGCAGCTAGATAGCATTGACTATACCATAAAGCAACACAGACATACATGCATTGCCAAACAACGCAACTGCCCTTACAAAAAAAATATTGCCGTTTTGAAACGGCAGTAAAAGTGTAGTAAATGCCGTCGACTGTGGTATTTTGAATGCAGTAATTGCAGAATAACTGCAGTGTACTGCAGTTGATCTGCAGATATACTGCACTCTAACTGCAAACTTCTGGTTTGGAGAATTTGAACAAGGCTGAGTGGCTGATGATTTCAAGGTCTTTGCTGTGTGAACAGAAAAGAGATGGACCTCCGACACTCTGTTCAGAGGTGCAGGCAAAAGTTTGACAATCCTACCGGTGTGTTTGAGCTATTATTGGCAGAGAGATTTGGAACTCTCTTTGTTATTGGTCTATTAACCAATGTACCACATGGTGATGTCACCATTGAAAGCCGAAACTACCACCCATGCAAACCTGCTGATTAGAAGGTACTGTGTAGATTGTATTTTCAACAAGCAACTATCAGAACATTTTTTCACATTTTTACAGTGTTAGTTACATCAGCTATTCTACAATATGATATAAAACTCAGGAAAATCTAGTTTTTGACTGCATTGGGCCTTTTAATATCATTAAAGGAATCCAAGTGCAGGGCAGGACCACTCCCTGGAACAAAAATTTACTTCTCTATTAGTCCTTTATGATAACACGACATGCGTTTGCGAGGAGACAATCAAAGCAGAGATTTACTAGTGGGGTTGCATCTGGCCACAGGGGGGCATTCTCTTCACTGGAGAAAATACATAGTGGACATAAAGCACATGTATTTTGTCTAGAGGTGCTCTGCACACCTTACTCAACATGTGAGATGAGTGGGCATTCTGCACCTGCTTGATAAAGCCATAAACAGAAAAGCAAGTCTTCTTAGAGGCCTATTGTACCATGCCTTTAAACAGATGATGGATGAAGGTCACAGATCATCTAGCTCAACCCTCTTGCAACCCCTCCAATTTATTCTCACGGATTTGATGTTATGAAATGTGGCAGATTAAATATAATCTATCTTGGAAGAACTACATGTAATTACTCTTCATTAACATCATTAGGCTGGCCACCATGCCTCCAAAAAATCTGTACACCGTCTGTCAACAATGTGATAAGATCGTTGCACTATTATCAATGCGGTAAGCAGATCCTGCTTCTCCCTCTGCGTTAGATATTCATTATGTCTTTCTCTTCCCATAAAACTTGACATATTCATCGGCAGCGTGACAAATCAGATGTGCAGTGAAATGGAGTGTGACTGAGAAGAGCAGTGGAGGATTATATCCAACAGGCAATCTCTCCACAATCCCTTCATTTGACTGGGGAAATACCCAGGGACGAGAATGAGATTGAATTTAACTAAAGATAGATGAAGAAAAAGCGGATGGGGGACAGTGTGCTATAGTTAAGTAATCATATATGCCATACAACAAACTTGGATCCTAATTAATTCAACCACGTAATGCAACAAAATAGGAAAAATGCCAAGGGGGTGAATACTTTTGCAAGGCACTGTATATATAAAGGGTTTGAATGAATTGTGCCCTTTGCCTCTCTCTCAAAGGAATGAGGATGACGATGTAATCGAACACATCGATAAATTCCAATCAGTTTCCCTTCAAACATTGAAGTGTAATTTCACTGTCTTCATGATCTGCACAATATAGTAATTCTTATTACAATACATATTGCACATGCTAATCTATCAAACGATTTCACCCATATACCTTTTAGTTTGAAAATTAACTCAAGTTTTCAATACAATATATTAACAATAGCCTATTTTTGTACCCTCTCTGTACCTTTAACACACCAGCTGGCTCTTGAATATTCTGGGTTTCAGTAAAGCACAACCTACCTTGGTTAACAACAATGGAGTGAACTAACACTGTCTGTTACCATGGATCCATCTACATTACTATCAGCATTCCCAAGGTTATATTCAGACGTAGCCCTTATCAAAATCAGCTGGCTTAGTAACTACAATATCCAGTTGATTTAAGTTGGGAAAGATCAGTTGGGAAAGATCAGGTCTTTTAGGTCTACATTCACACAAAACTTTAGAACCTGCCAGATGTCTCACCACTACCACCAGATGGGGATGTTTTCCAAGCCTTGCTTGAGACCTTGTACCAGGGCACTACCAGTGGAATAACATACTGTAAAAGGGGCTAGTATAAGTACATGCTAGAGGAGGGTGGTGGGAGGAGCTATAAGAGCACGGGCTCATTGTAATGGCTTGAATGGAATACATGGAAAGGTATCAAGCACATCAAACATATGGAAACCACATGTTTGACTCTGTTCCATTACATCCATTCCAGCCATTACATTGAGCCCGCTCTCCTATAGCTCCTTTCACCAGCCTCCTCTGGTACATGCAGTTATGGAAAATCACTTTTGTGCTTACTTTAAGTATTTTCTGATATCAAATACTACCAAATACTTAAAAACTTCTTAGGGCTAGGCCCCTTTTTTCTCCACTTCCTGTCTGAATGACGTGCCCAAAGTAAACTGCCTATAGCTCAGGCCCTAAAGCCAGGATATGCATATAATTGGTACCATTGGAAAGAAAACACTTTGAAGTTTGTAGAAATGTTAAAATAATGTAGGAGAATATAACACAATAGATATGGTTGGATAAAATCCAAAGAAAAACCAACCCAGAATTTTTTTGAGAGAGAGACCATCCTAGTAGAAATGCAAGGGAAAGGTCACGTTGAAAATTATCTTGCTGGATGCAATTCCTATGGCTTCCACAGGGTGTCAGCAGTTGTTGTTCAAGGTTTCAGGATTGTAACTTCAAAAACTAATAAGAAATATCAGTTTTAGTAGAGGGACTAAGTCTTGGAAATTCGTTTTTGCATGCGCCATGAAGACATTATGCACCTGCTAAAATTGGTTTCCTATTGAACATACTTCTTTCCGAAATAAATATTATAGTTTGATTACATTTTAGGGTATCTGAGGAGTAAATAGAAACGTATTATGACTTGTTGAAATAAAGTTTAGGGGTAGATTTTCGGATTCCTTTCTCTGCAAGTTGAACGAGTGGATTACTCAAATCGATGGCGCCAACTAAACTGACTTTTTGGGATATAAAGAAGGATTTGATCTAACAAAACGACACTACATGTTATAGCTGGGACCCTTTCAATGACAAATCAGAGGAAGATTTTCAAAAAGTAAGTGAATATTTAATCGTTATATGTGAATGTATGAAACCTGTGCCGGTGGGAAAATATTTTGATGTGGGGCGCCGTCCTCAAACAATCGCATGGCATGTTTTCGCTGTAATAGCTACTGTAAATTGGACAGTGCCGTTAGATTAACAAGAATTTAAGCTTTCAGACGATATAAGACACTTATTAGTACATAAATGTTTAAAATCCATAATATTTATGATTGTTTATTTGAATTGCTCGCCCTCCAGTTTCACCGGAAGTTGTCCTCCTAGCGGGACACCTAGCCCTAAGAAATTTTAAGGTGTGCTTGATTTAGCTTGCCTGTACACAATTAACTATCGAATCATGTTGAAGTCCCAAATTGCAAATTGTGCCCACTCTGCACATCAGTCAAGCTAAATCAAAAAGACATGCAGCTAACTGCCAAGATAAAGGAAGCACCAACATAAAGTGTCTTAATAGGCCGATGGGCCACCACCAGCTTCCAGAACAGATTCAATGCTCCTCTGCATAGATTATACTGGTGTCTGTAACTCAATTGGAGAGATGAGACACCATTCTTCCACGAGAAATTCCATCATATGGTGTTTTGTTGCTGGTGGTGGAAAACGCTGTCTCAGGCGCCACTCAATAATCTCCCATAAGTGTTCAATTGGGTTGAGATCTGGTGACCGAAACACACACACACACACACACACACACGCACGCACGCACGCACGCACACACGCACACACACACACACACACACACACACACACACACGCACGCACGCACGCACGCACGCACGCACGCACGCACACACACACACAATTTTAAACCCACTATGCTCCTTTGAGTCGCCACTTTCAAAGTCACTGAGATCTCTTCTTCTAGCCATGGTAGCCAAAATAATGGGCAACTGAACATTTTTATACACACTGCATGACTCTAAGCATGATGGGATGTTAATTGCTTAATTAACTCAGGAACCACACCTGTATCCCTCACTTTGTATCCCTCATTTACTCAAGTGTTTCCTTTATTTTGGCAGTTACCTGTAGGTACAGGACTGCTGTACTCTCAAGAGAATTTGGAGACATAGTTCATATTAGGCCAGTCTTGCAGAGACATCTAGTGGTTGCACAATTAATAATGTATCCAACTTTTTCCATTAGTGTCTAAAAGGAAATGGTTTGATAACAAATACTTTCTGTTATACTTCAAATAAATCTCCACAGCTGGTAACTACCTGGTACCAAATGGTGCCATGTGGTGCTACTATTGGGTTATTAACGTGTAATTATCATTTCACCATGTACATTCTCAATAACTACCTCGTAATTGATGTACCATAAAGATATGTTTCATAAAGTTAGTATGGAGGTTAATCAAATGAACACAACATTCTTAACACATCAATATCAAAAGAAGTACCATTGAGACACATTGAGAAGATTTGATTTTGGAGCACAGAGAAGCATGGCCATATAAATTGCACCCATTTAAGCTTCTATGGCTGCGTTTACACATGCAGCCCAATTCTGATATTTTTTCCGCTAATTGGTATTTTGACCAACCACATCAGATCTTTTTCAGAGATGATCTGATTGGTCAAAATACCAACTAGTGAAAAGAATATCAGAATTGGACTGCCTGTGTGAATGCAGCCTATGTTTGCAGACCAGATACAGATATAAATCTCCATAAGGGCTGGCTGCCAGTATAGGGGGCCAGTGACAGATGCATCTCAGGTGCAGAGCGTGTGGTATATATACAGTGCACTGAGTGCAGGAGGAACCCTACAAGGGAAAGGGATCCATGGTGAGTGACAGCACTAAAGGAGGTTTGGGGCTGGCGCCTGTTGAGACCTCTGCCTAGCAGCAATGGAGAAGAGTGGCTGTTTCCTTGACGAGAAGCAGATCCCTGTATCCTCTGTCCCCTCCCCCATCTCCCAATGCTACAATGAGATTCCTCTCCAGGGAAGTCTCAAAGCGGTCTGTGAGACACCCACACTAAAGATATACCATTTATACATATTCCAACAAATGAATCTAATCCAAACCTTCTAACTTCTTTATGAAGAAGTTGTGAAAATAATGCAGGTTAGCGTTTTCATCATGATTCTTGTTCTGGAGGCAGCTCTGCAGAGTGGTCACTAGCTCACACAGCCACAGAGTCATACAATCTGATTTTAAACCTAACCCTATCCTTAACCCTAACCTTAACCCTAACCTTAACCACACTGCTAACCCTAATGCCTAACCCTAACCATAACATTAAGACCAAAAAGCAAAACAAAATGCATGTATTTTTACAATATAGACAACTTTGCAGCTGGCCCATCTAGTGGAAATCGCTAATTCCTGCCTCCAGTACAAGACTCAACCTGAGAAAATATGGGGGGAACACAAGCGTTGTATGTAACATAACACCAGTGAGGAGCAAGAAGAGTATAGCTTGGTCTGCTACTGGCAAATTAATAATTTCCACCTCCACACCAAAAGTGGACCTTTGCACCATCTCACAGAGCAGAGGTCCATCCAGCACACCCAGACTAACCAGCCCTAAACTATCAGTCTGAGAGTCACAGCCTGTCATAGTACACGTCAGAAGCCCTACTGTAAGCTGTGCCAATAGTAATTCTTCTCACTCTCATCATGGATGTGAATCTCACATACCATTTTGATGAAGATCTTTGGTGACAAATTGGTCATGAGAGAGGGGATTCTGCTTAAGTCAATGGATGATGAGTCGAGCTCTCCTTTCAGCTGCTATCATCTCCCTATTTTGGAGTATGATTAATTAGGGTATTTTGTGGTAAACGTTACTTAACTGGCTTCTTATGTTACAGTGATGGGACAATTGATGGGATTAAGAGGGAAGGCTGTGCTGTAAGAGAAGAGGAGCTGCAGAGACTCAGAGAGCACTGCCTTCTGTAGGCTAATCAGCTCCAAGCGTTCACAGAACACAGGTGGGGTGTCATTAAGTAATTTAGTCATCAAACTGGACACCTTGAAATCCCCAAGGTAGCCTACTGTCTGCCTCTCAAACATTCCAAACAATTCCCAGCTGAAATGTATGCCTATAGAGTTGCTACATGAATTGCAGTATAGGAGCTTTGAAGTTTTTGCTTGCTTGTGACTAGTTACAGTGTATTATGTGAAATGTGCCAAAATGATCCAAATAAACAACTTTTGTCAAACAAACCTTTTTACCTAATGGTATTGGTTAAATAGAAAAGGGGATTCTGTTATTTGATTTATGAATGCCTCATTTTGAATTCAGCTATTTTAAATTTAAAAGGACAGTCTACAGTTCAAACAATAACAAAGCGAACACCCCACCACTGTGTTTGGTAAGCAGATGAGGGAGGGATGGGGTTGGAGAAATGTACCACTCTCAAACTCATAGACTGAGCTATGGATGCAAGGACTGACAGACCATCATATCAAAATAATACTTTTAACATGTGTTTGGTTACAATTACATTGTTTATAAACAATGGAGTAAAACAGGCTTATATTTTGGGTTCTGATGGGGTATGATAGTAGAACTAAGCTCATGCAGCATTTATAAGTTATCTTCTACAAGAATCAATGGGTATATATCATTAATTTAAAATGATCCACCCCCGAAAATGTGTCATCACAATAATGCCCCAGCCCTGTGCCTCATAATAAAGTTGGTTATACTTTTTCATATTGTATTCTTGTTACAGAAAAATTATCCTAAAATCTGAGTGAATGACAGGTGAATTTTTAAAGTTCCCTTAAAACACACGTTGCTTCGATCACGCAGACATTTATTTCAAACATACATTGACAGGTTTATATTCCTCTTAGAAAAGACACTGACGCGTGAAACGAGGAGACAATCCTGCAAGTAAACAGGAATTGAGAGTTTTGATAAACTGGTGCAGCTGGTCAATAAATCTGATTTAAAACAGTTAAATTAATATTTTCTGACACCAAATTGTCTAAAAATATTGACTAACAAAAAAGCATTGGTCAAATATATTTCACTAAATTGACTTGGGTCGAATTCTATATTGTATTAATAAAATCGTGTTCTTATTTATTTAACCTGTATTTAACTAGGCAAGTCAGTTAAGAAAAAAAAATGGATTTACAATGACGGCCTAGGAACAGAGGGTTAACTGCCTTGTTCAGGTGCACAACGACAGATTTTTACCTTGTCAGCTCGGGGATTCGATCTAGCAACCTTTCAGTTACTGGCCCAGCGCTCTAACCATTAGACTACGTGCCGCCCCAGCAGTCATCATGAGTGGTTAAAACAGTAAGCCTATACATACACATAACATATGAAGTAGTATTTTCGATTATTTGTACTAGTCATTTCCAACTTGTTTTGATAAAGGTCAGGAAGGACTACATGGAACAATTTATTACGTTTGATAAATTGTGGAGAAATAGATTGGGTATGGATTGGGGGAAAGTATGCACAAATTATAAGTAATTATTTAGTCTGAATATACTGTAAGCTTTTCGATTTTATTACTGACGATTTCGATTTTCATGACTGATAAATAAATGAAAGAAACATGTGCAGCTGTTGGCTATGCATCTTTGCTACTGCTGGTACCATATTTGAATTCCTCTTGTTGGACTTAAACGGAAAGTTTGGTTTAAAATCATAAGATCTCATATGTGCAAGCTCTTCCTAATTTAGGAAAATTGTAGGAGGCATTGCAAAGCTTCTGGACGTTGGGGTCAACTAATTTATATCCCATTCACGAATTCGGGTAAAATATGTGAATGTCTTTATTATGTACTTTCCCCTTCCCTGCATTAGATGAGATGGAAATTGAATTGAGACCCTAACCTGTCTATTACGTTGGGGCAGTGGAAGAGCTCATTAATGGTAAACCCTGGTCTCTCTTTTCTCTTCCGGCGCGTCTCAGCATTAGCCAAGCATTGCAGGCTGGCGCCGCGGCCTCTCCACTTCCACAACATTAGGTGTAATGTTACTGTTTGTTGTGGCCTAAGCATACTAATAGGTCGTTGGAAGTCAGCATCAGTGTAAACCTGAGCGACACCCACCTTGCCGGGCAAGATCACTCAACCATGAAGACCTGAACAACAATTGAGTAACCTACCCTGTCTCAACAGAAGCTCATGAATAGAGAACGACTGGTTTGGCATCATGCAGTCCATCAGGTTATGGATAGTTATCGCAGCTGCGAGTTGAATTTAGTTTGCTGCGGCTGCTATTAGAAGCACATCTGCTTCAAATCCTAAAATCCTCTTAAAACGCAATCAGCCTAAACTCCTCTGCAATAATCTCAGTTATGATGTCTATATCATACACTATTAGAAAACAATTGTTATATGCTTGTCTTGCTTCATATATGGTACCCCTAAAGGCTTCATTCAGCATGCTTCCCATCCGAAACAGTTCGGGTCAGTTAATGCATATATTATGACGCCATTTTGTGACGTTTTTGTTCGATGTGGTCTTCGGCAAGGGTTTTCTCAGCTGATCCTGACCAATAAATGTTTTCTCAAGGCAAGCAGAAGTTCTGGAGCTTAAGTCTACGCCCTTCGTCGGTTATTGGTCAACAGTAGAGGTTATTCAATAAAGAGTTTGTTGTCATTCAACAATAGACAATTCCTGTTTTTTCGCTTAAAAAATACTGCACCAAACTGTTTGATGTAAAATTACGCATCTCCTTGGCAAAAGCATCAAAATCAATGACAGATTTCTTGAGTTATCTTAGATTAATTCTGACTATTTTGAGGGAGTGCATACTGGCTATGGTGTCTTAAGATGGGACAAACAGTAGTCTACTATTGCCACTTTTTCTAATTTTTCTAGCGAAGGTCTTTTAAGGGAGTATGCAACCACACTCGTTCGGTTCGCCTAGCCGAGACACCAGCCGATCCGAAGCATGCGGAAGCCTTATAGGTTCTATATAGAGCCGACATTGCATATAGAACCGGATATGGAACCAATGTTGGTTCAGTGAAGAATCCCTAGGGTTCTGATCAAAGAACCCTACAAAAGGGTTATATATAGAACCTTTAGGGGTGCCATATATGAAGAAAGCAATATAACCCTTTTTGATTCTATCCAGAACCATTTTATCTAAGACTGTCCAACAGCCAAACGTTCTTCTTCGTTATCATCATCATCCTCAATAGCTAGGAGAAAATGTAGGTCTAATAACTTCCCATCCTCGCAACCCACCCCCATTCTGTCCATCCTTACCCAGATAAAGTGAGATGTCTCGTGTCACCGTGTAAGATGAGATAAAGGAGTGGTTAAAGTGCATGAGACAGGCGCATCACACACTTGGCTATTGGCAGTTTGGAGACGGTTTCTTGGAGTGCTGAAAGGTATGCCCTGATGATACGACACACGATAGTGAGACCAGGTTGACTTTCAGACAGTGCTTATCAACTCACCTAGATCTAAGGAATTATTACATCCCTATTGAAGAACATTTGGAGAGCATCGCTAATATCTGTTGTATGATTGATTTCACTTGACCACGCTGAAACTGTGCAGTTACACATTTGTCTGTCTTTAAAATAATCCTCTGTATAAACTAGTGATGCTTCCCAGTCCAGTGACTTCAACGCCATTCTCGGTAAAGGATATTCTAAAGATGGAGCAGCAACATCACCCCCACCAAGGATTCTTCTATCCAGATCAAGACGCACAGATGTCTCTGCAGCGCATGCACAGTGCACTTCGGAGCCTCGACTTACTTGACAGTCAGGATAAATCGTGCTTCTCGGGGGCAACACAGATGAAATGCACCCTGAGTTCGGAGGACATTGACATCCTGAGGGGCAGTTGTAGTTCAGCGGCTGAGGAGGAGACAAATGGGGACCCAGGTAAATTAAAACGATGTCGTTAAAACACGCAGCGCTGACATCCAATGACAGATATTTGAGAGAGAAAAAATATTCGATTGGGCTCTGTCAATTCAAGAACTGAATTAAAATGTTTAAAAAATAATAATTAATCATTTTAAAACAAACTGAAGTACACCCTGAATTAAGCTTTATGGAATTGGCCCCAATCCTGCCTCTTGATGCTGCATGACAGCCTCATGCCCCAACAAAATCTATTTTCATTAACAATATTATCACCATTTTTAAAGGGGCAATGAGCAGTTGCTACATTCATTTTTGTACTTATAAATTAATGATATGTACCCATTGATTATTGAAGAATATAACATATTGGTGCCTCATGAGTTTGGTTCAACTGTCGTACCCTATCAGAACCAAAAATATAAGCTTGTTTTACTCCAATGTATCTAAACAAAGTAAATGTAAGCAAACACCATATAGCCTCAAAACATTGTTAAAACTGTAATGTGTATTTCATGGATTGTCAGTCCTTACATCCATAGCTCTGTCTATGAAGTTGAGAATGGTTACATTTCTACAGCCTCATCCCGCAGCTTGTTAACCAAACAGGTGCGGGTACGATGCTTTGCTATTGTTTCTACTGCTGAATGCCATTTTAATAGGCATGCACAAAATGATTAAAAAATATATATAAGCAAGCTAAACCTCCTATTTTAAAAATGTTTTCCAAATATAAGTTAATGGCAATGACGAGGCCTACCTATAGGAGAAAATAAAGGCTAGTAAAGGGTAATGAATTGACCTTCTCACCACATTTAAATTCATCTCCGTGTGAGCTTCATATTGTGACATTGCTGATATGCATAATGCGTAATGAAGTTAATCCTACGGAGTGCATGTGACGCAGCAATTTCAATTGAAGTAGGCCTAACCCACTGTGCAAAAACTGGGTGAATCAACGTTGTTTCCACGTCATTTCAACCCCAAAAAAACAATGGGATGACGTTGAATCAACGTGGAAAACTGATTGGATTTGCAAGAAGTCATCAATGTAAGGTAATTTCCAAATTTTTTTACCCAACTTTTAACCTAAATCCAATGACATGGTGAATATGTTTGTTAATTTCACGTTAGTTGACCACTCCACCAAATGTAAATCTGAACTAGAAGGTGAACTGACGTCTGTGCCCAGTGGGAAGTTTTTCACAGGACAGTTTTCCAATGAAGGAATGTGTCTAACATTGCTATTTCTAATTATTGCAGGTATGCTTCTTGACGATTCGATGGGTTGTGATGGGAAAAATGACAATACCTATTCAGGCAAGCCAAAGCAAAGATTGCGCAGAAAACCACGCGTGCTATTTTCCCAAACGCAGGTTTTTGAGCTGGAACGGCGCTTCAAACAGCAGAGGTACCTTTCTGCACCAGAGAGGGACCACCTCGCCAATATTCTAAAGCTGACTTCTACTCAAGTCAAAATCTGGTTTCAAAACAGGAGGTACAAGTGCAAGCGGCAAAGACAAGACAAGTCTCTGGAATTGGCTGGATACCCGCCTCTACCACGAAGGGTGGCAGTGCCCGTGTTGGTTCGAGATGGCAAACCGTGCATGGGAGGACCTCATTTAGCGCCATACAACGTGACAATTGGCTCTTACAACACCTTATATGGATATGGTAATAACTCACATGGTTGCAGTTATCCGAGTATGCCATCCATACCAAGTGCCACGCAAATGTCCAACAACCATATAGTTGACATGAACCTCATGGAAAATGTAGAGGGGCCATTCCAACAAGGACACTTTCAGGCAACTTTACCGGGGATAAGAGCGTGGTGAGAAACTATTCCAAAACAACCGCCCAACTCTCATCAAGTTTTTTTCGTTTAGGTTTTTGTTTAGGTTTGGCTATGCAGCTGCAAGGTTACTTGTTGAAAACATCAACGAATAGGCCAATAGGCAAATCCAAGTGTAGGCATATACTGTTTAACACGTTTATATTAGACTATAGGTGTTTTATTCTAACTATGTGTATTGGTCTACTATAATTTCTTGTTTAACTATTTCGTTTTGTTTAGCTTATTTAACTAAGTTGATAATATTGCTCTAACGGACTTTGTTCAAGACATGGTATTTTTGTACATGACAATAAACCTTGATTTAATATTTTATTGTGCTGTGAGATCACGCCATCCTCTCTCTGCAACACAATCATATTATATTTAGACTTGTATTAGACCTACAAGTACATCTACAACAAATAACACAAACGATTAAAACGATTAAAAACAACAATATCAACAGTCAAGGCCTAATGGGAATACTAATTGTATTATACGTGGTATTATAAATTGCATTATAATTGTATTATTTGTCTTATAATACAATTATAGTTTTATTATTATTATTATTATACGGCCAAATTGATAATAAATGTTTAGGGTTGCTCTATGCAGGGGATAAATGGTCCAAAACAAATAGGCTATAACGTTGCTTCATCTCTATTAGAAGCATATAGTTCGTTGATCTCTTTATGAAGCCATTATAGGGTTTTCATCCTTGAGCCTGAATTTAGCTTACGAATTTGAGTATGACTTGAGTTGACGTTGACAATTAATAGCCTAAATCTATACTCGCCACAAATTGAGATTGGGCTTCTTCAAATAGCCTATTTGTAATGAGGTAGGACTAATTGCTCATCCAATTAACGACAATTGCAATCAACACGCTACTGCTGTATTTTTTCCACTTAACGAATTAAGTTATGTTTTCTTTACCCTGAAAACGAAAAGGGAAAAAAAGCTAACTTTTCCTCACTGATTGCAGTGTAAAATAGCATTTTCATGTTTTTCAAATATTCGTTTTATATTGTTAGACCATATAAATTGTTGCTAAAGATATCTCTATATTGACATATGACCTGGCATAAGCCCAACGATTTAAATGGTTCCACAATCGTAATGCTATCAACCCAAAAGGTCATTATTGTTCCGTCGACAAAGCCGCTGAACAATGCCACACGCGATAAGGCCGAGGACCCTGTCCTGTCATGGACCTTGGGTAAAGGTAAACAAACTCGTAGACACAGTGGCTCTTTACCTCTTAACTTTCAATCAAATAGGGAAACAGCTTCCAATCTAACCTGTCAGCCATCGATAGGAGGGAGATACTAACACCACTTGTGCTAACTGGATTGCACATTTTAGATAACTATCAGTGAATGTAGCCTAAAGTGCACCAAATTTGCACATTCACGTCAAGACTTGAAAAAAAAGATTCATGATAAAATGATATATAGCCTACTGCATTGTATCTTATGTATTCATATTCTGCTGACCTAAAATCAAATTATAGCTCTATAATTATATTTTTATCAAATGTAAAATAATTTGTTGGTCGATTTATGTGTCATTAATTTAATCATTCAGGGATCCTGAGTGACACAGCGTCTAAGGCACTGCATCGCAGTGCCAGTGGCGTCACTACAGTCCCGGGTTTGATCCCAGGCTGTATCACAACCGGCCGAGATCGGGAGTCCCATAGGGCGGTGCACAATTGGCCCAGCGTCGTCCGGATTAGGGGAGGGTTTGGCTTGGGTTGGCCGTCATTGTAAATAAGAATTTGTTCTTAACTGACTTGCAAAGTTAAATAAATTAAAATTGTTCTTTTATTTGGTAGCCAACCTGTGAATATGGATTCCCTGTGTGGCTGCCTGCCTTAGCCCCGTGGGGCAGATATAGTGCTGAGCTGAGGCACATCAGAGCTGAGATAAGGGAGAGAGTGTCTCAGAGCAGAATTTAGCAGCAGACAGAGTGGAGACCAAGACCTCTTGAGAAGATCAGATAAGATGTGTGTGTCGGAAGCTCAGTGTGAGGAGGAGATGGAATAAGGTTGGCACTTTGTTAAGGGCGAGATGAGACTCAGAGAATGGGGATGCATTACATACCCTTTTCAAAGACCAGGGCTCATCAGCCGGCTTAGGGCTTACATCACGGACAGAATAGAGCAGACTATAAATGGTAGATGCTGTAACCATCTCTGATCTGTAGTCATCACAGAGAAGTCCACCCTTTTGAGGATTGAAATGAATGGATTTTTTTCACAATGTTGATTACAAATCAGATACCCAATTTGCACTGAAGTAATGTTATTTATATTGAGGTGCTTGTTTTGGAATTGAAGACTAGTTACCGGTATGCTGTAATCTAAATGATTCAAACTCCATGAAAATAACTTGTTCTAACTGAATGGACACAAAACACAGTTACTTTGATAAGGTGAGGGCATTACACACTGATCCAAATGTGAGCCATGCTGTCACAGAGATCCTTTTGTACTGGACTGGAGCAAAACGGTTCAGCCAGGGAAACACACTGATCCAAATGTGAGCCATGCTGTCACAGAGATCCTTTTGTACTGGACTGGAGCAAAACGGTTCAGCCAGGGAAAACATCATATAGTGGTGTAGTCATTGGGACTTACAGATTCACCTCTGCCACCCAGTATTTACATCAAAGATATCAGACAGTGAAATGTATGTGTCATCAACCTGAGGTAATCTCAAAGAACACATGATCAGTCAGTTCAAGAATGTAAATACCACATAGGACATAATGTATATGTGTCTAAGAAAGGCACAAAATAGAATGTGTGTAGTGACCGGAAGATGTACTTACAATCTAGAATGTTGACAATTTAGTAATACAAAAAAAATAAGTACAAATCAGCAAGAATTGATCAACCATTTTTAATACATGACCTATTAATACATAATGCATCCACACACCAATAAGAATTTGAGTTTAAAGCCAGACATATTTTTTAAGCTGTTCAATGCGTTAACATGGTTTTCAGCCAGAATAGAAGTCTATGGACAAGGTAAAACAGCAATCCATGGTTTGGTTTAATTTCCCTTGCACCGTTTCTACATGCTAACGTTTTAGCATTTGCGGCACAAATCCCATTCAAGTCATGGGACCGATATTAGCATTTTTCGCGCATCACGTTCCAAACATCTATAAGAGATTTTGTTGAGCTTCACAATACATTTTACATACTTTCGGATTATCTGGACATGATGCGTGAAAAATGCTAATATCGGTCTCATGCCTTGAATGAAATTTGTGCCGCAAATGCTAAAACACTAGCATGTGGAAACAGTGACAGGGAAATTTCACCAAAGCATGGACTGTAATTTGCGTGAACTACCCCTTTAAATCTGGATCCCCCAACTGGCAGTCTGCCCGCAGATGGTTTTATTTCCCCCCAGAAGTTTTCTGAGCAAAAAAATTATAATTATATATACAATACCAGTCAAAAGTTTGGACAAACCTACTCATTCAAGGGTTTTTCTTTATTCGTACTATTTTTTACATTGTAGAATAATAGTGAAGACATCAAAACTAGGAAATAACACAGATGGAATATTGTAGTAACCTAAAAAGTGTTAAACAAATCAAAAAATATTTTAGATTTTAGATTCTTCAAAGTTGCCACCCTTGCCTTGATGACAGCTTTGCACACACTTGGCATTCTCTCAACCAGCTTCATGAGGTAGTCACCTGGAATGCTTTTCCAACCGTTTTGAAGGAGTTCCCACATATGCTGAGCACTTGTTGGCTGCTTTTCCTTCACTCTGCGGACCAACTCATCCCAAACCATCTCAATTGGGTTGAGGTTGGGTGATTGTGGAGGCCAGGTCATCTGATGCAACACTCCATCACTCTCCTTTTTGGTCAAATAGCCCTTACACAGCCTGGAGTTGTGTTGGGTCATTGTCCTGTTGAAAAACGAATTATAGTCCCACTGAGCGCAAACCAGATGGGATGGCGTATCACTGCAGAATGCAGACACAGCGGCTGGAACCAAAAATCTCAAATTTGGACTCATCAGATCAAAGGACAGATTTCCACCGGTCGAATGTCCATTGCTCATATTTCTTGGTTTAAGCAAGTCTCTTCCTCTTATTGCTGTCCTTTAGTAGTTGTTTCTTTGCAGAAATTCTATCATGAAGGCCTGATTCACGCAGTCTCCTCTAAACAGTGGATTTTGAGAAGTCTGTTACTTGAAGCCTGTTGAGAATTTATTTGGGCTGCAATCGGAGGTGCATTTAATTGCCGATTTCTGAGGCTGGTAACTCTAATGAACGTATCCTCTGCAGCAGAGGTAACTCTGGGTCTTTCTTTCCTGTGGCGGTCTTCACGAGAGCCAGTTTAATCATTGTTCTTGATGGTTTTTGCGACTGCACTTGAAGAAACTTTCAAAGTTCTTGAAATTTTCCGGATTGACTGACCTTCATGTCTTAAAGCAATGATGGACTGTTGTTTCTCTTTGCTTATTTGAGCTGTTCTTGCAATAATATGGACTTGGTCTTTTAACAAATAGGGCTTTCTTCTCTTTACCACCCCTACCTTATCACAACACAACTGATTGGCTCAAACACATTAAGAAAGAAAGAAATTACACAAATTAACTTTTAACAAGGCACACCTGTTAATTGAAATGCATTCCTGGTGACTACCTCATGAAGCTGGTTGAGAGAATGCCAAGAGTGTGCAAAGCTGTCATCAAGGCAAAGGGTGGCTACTTCGAAGAATCTCAAATCTCAAATCTAAAATATATTTTGATTTGTTTAACACTTTTTTGGTTACTACATGATTCCATATGTGTTATTTCATAGTTTTGTCTTCACTATTATTCTACAATGTAGAAAATAGTAAAAATGAACAAAAACCCTTGAATGAGTATGCCCAAAACTTTTGACTGAAACTGCATCTCTTGAGTAGAATTGAGTAGAATTGCTTTAAAGGTGTTATAAAATTGCTAAATGTTTTCTCTGCCCCATGACAAAATGTGTAGAATTGCAGGAATATATATTGTATATATATATATATGTGTGTGTGTGTGTGTTAAATAAGAAAAACTGTATAGTTGGAGATAAAAGACTGTAAAAACACTAAGAAATCAGCTTCAAGTGATTTTAACTTTGGAAACCATTTCCCAAGTATTCCCACGCATAATAGAGAGACATATGATCGTATTCAAATGAAAGCAAACTTTGAAATTATTATGTTTTAGTCAAATATTATATTTGTTTGTGCTTCTTGCAGTCAATTTGCAGGCTACAATCCATCCGCTCAAGAAAAAATGATCCCGCAACTGAATCTAGTTGATGATCCCTGCTTTAAATGATCTTCATCTGTGATATCAAGCGATGTTCAGAACAGTTTGTCAAGCGATGTTTAGAACAGTTTGTCAAGCGATGTTTAGAACAGTTTGTCAAGCGATGTTTAGAACAGTTTGTCAAGCAATGTTTAGAACAGTTGGTCAAGCGATGTTTAGAACAGTTTGTCCAAATCAAACCAGGACATAAGCACTTCCCCCTCATGGCCTAGATCTAAACATCTGCAGATGGACATACTTTTACTCAAGAAGCATCACTCAACTGTCTACCATTCATAAACCCTCTTTTGTCCCCTGGCTAGGATGTGCTGCAACTTACTGAAATACTGGAAAGACAACATTCTCAACAACTTTAAACAACTCATTCGTGTGCTGTTTGTATTGACAAGTTGTTTGATGCTGTTGTGAAAACAGTTAGAAAATAACTTGGAGTTCTCTCTATTTAATCAAAACTCTTCCATCTATTCCACCAATGACTGAAATCTGTGTCGCAGGATTAAAATGATGTTGAATAGAATAACAGTTGTAAAACTATGTCAACAGTGTCCGTGACCAGAGATGTAATTGAAACAGAGGCATGCCATCTCAATGTTATCTGTTATTGGGATAAAAGTATGAAAGATATACACAGAACAATGCAATGCTATGGAATGTGGACATTGGAAATGGCTTGATACTGACACCACTGTTCATTCATGAGGATGACTAGATTCACACCATGATGATGTGATACAGGCAGCCCACCAAAGGCTTTTGACTTACTTACTTACTATGGGCCTAAGTAAGTCAGTAAGTAAGTCAGCAAATAACCAAAGTCTATTTAGTTAGGGATAAAAAAATCAGGAGAGATATTACATTTCAGTCCTTTTACTTTACTTCTATTGCCCAAACTTTAACCAAACAGTAGCCATAGTACATTTCAGATTTCCTGTCCATCTAGCTACAATAAGAAAACAGTAAAAGATACCAACAAAATTGCATGTGAAAGATAATTCAGGTTGGAACGTTTAGAGCAGAGGAGACTGGTGGGAGGAGCTATAGGAGGACAGGCTCATTGTAATGGCTGGAATGGAATAAATGGTACGGTATCAAACACATCAATCATATGGAAACAGGATGTTTGACGTCATTCCATTAATTCCATTCCAGCCATTACAATGAGCCCTCCTCCTATAGCTCCTCCCACCAGCCTCCTTTGGTTTAGTGTGCAAATCAACCTAATATATTTGCAATGGAGCCTTCTGCCATAACACTGCAACTAATTTCAAGATGACAACCAACCAGGCGTAATCCATATCCATCCCCATGTTCACTCTCGTCTACAGTATATACTGTACATGCAGTGACTGATTACCTTTTTGCCTGGGGAGTTGAACGTTTTAAAAACATAATATGGCCTTGGAGCCCCCTCTGCTGGCGAGACCACCATACTGTATCTCTACAGACACACACACACAATATATAAACAGGCAGAACCAAGAGCCTGACTGGCTGAAGACAATGTTCAAAGCGGCTTTCCTCCTAAAATCATAACTGTCAACTATGTCAGACTCTGAGCCAACACAAATTAGCCATTGACACACAAAATATCACTGACAGACAGGCAGGAGAGCAGGAGTATTCATTCTTTATCTACTAAATAAACAACATCTGAAAGAATATTTCCTCAACTACTTAAATACAGCAGTAATCATAACATTTATCCTAAATAGAGATAACCAACTTCCTCAGAATAGCATGACCCCACTTTTATGACACAATTGCAAGGAAAACAGCAACAAAATGCTACTGCACAACAAAAATGCCACAAGACTTGTAAGTGTGAAAATCCTTTTAAGCCTGGCTGTCTTACTACAACTATCATTAAATGTTTCCTTTTTTACATTTTTCACTGAAACAAGACTCATAACATATTACGGTACATAAATTATGACAACAGTGCAGTGATGATCGGTTTCAATTGACCTTTTGCTATGTGTAGATTATTACTGGATTGATTCTTAAAAACAAAGAACAGATGCATATATTTGGTAGGCCTAAATAACCCTACACAGTATACATAGATTCTATCTACCTTTAGTGCCTATTGACGATAGTATGTATCTTCTGGCCAGAGGAATTTTGTTAAGAGCCACTGCGCTTGCTCTTACACGCATCGGTACGGTTTTGTAATGCGCCTGTGTGTAGCTGGTGTAGATGAGTCAGGCGCAGGACAGCAGATATGAGTAATGTACGCAATTTTACTCAACAATAAACACAATACACATCAAATAAATCCAAGGCCACAATAATGGACCACAATACAATAAACAATCACTCACAAATACACATGGGGGAACAGAGGGTTAAATAATGAACAAGTAATTGGGGGATTGAAACCAGATGTGTAAGACAAGGACAAAACAAATGGAAAATGAAAAGTGGATCGGCGATGGCGATGGCTAGAAGGCCCGGTGACGTCGACCGTGGAAACGCCGCCTGAACAAGGAGAGGGACCGACTTCGGCGGAAGTCGTGACAGTAACCCCCCCTTGACACGCGGCTCCAGCAGCGCACCGACACCGACCTCGGGGCCGACCCGGAGGACGAGGCGCAGGGTCGATCCGGATGGAGACGGTGGAACTCCCGCAGCAATGAAGGGTCCAAGACGTCCTCCACCGGCACCCAGTATCTCTCCTCCGGACCGTACCCCTCCCACTCCACAAGGTACTGAAGGCCCCTCGCTCGACGCCTCGAGTCCAGGATGGCTCAAACAGCATACGCCGGGGCCCCCTCGATGTCCAGAGGGGGTGGAGGAACCTCCCGCACCTCAGACTCCTAGAGTGGACCAGCCACCACCGGCCTGAGGATAGACACATGGAACGAGGGATTAATACGGTAATCTGGGGGAAGCTGTAACCTAAAGCATACCTCGTTCAGTCTCCTCAGGACTTTGAATGGCGCCACAAACCGCAGGCCCAGCTTCCAGCAGGGCAGGTGGAGGGGCAGGTTTCGGGTCGAGAGCCAGACCCGGTCCCACGGTATGAACACCGGGGCCTCACTGCGGTGACGGTCGGCGCTCGCCTTCTGCCGCCTCACGGCCCGTTGCAGGTGCACATGGGCGGCGTCCCAGGTCTCCTCCGAGTGCTTAAACCATCCGTCCACCGCAGGAGCCTCGATCTGGCTCTGATGCCAAGGTGCCAGAACCGGCTGATACCCCAGTACGCACTGGAAGGGGGAGAAGTTAGTGGAGGAGTGGCAGAGTGAGTTTTGGGCCATCTCTGCCCAGGGGATGAACGCTGCCCACTCCCCCGGCCGGTCCTGGCAATATGACCGCAGAAACCTACCCACATCCTGGTTTACTCTCTCCACCTGCCCATTACTCTCAGAGTGAAAACCTGAGGTGAGGCTGACCGAGACCCCCAGACGTTCCATGAATGCCCTCCAGACCCTGGACGTGAATTGGGGACCCAGATCAGAGACTATGTCCTCAGGCACCCCGTAGTGCCGGAAGACGTGAGTGAACAGGGCCTCCGCAGTCTGTAGGGCCGTAGGGAGACTGGGCAAAGGGAGGAGACGGCAGGACTTAGAAAACCGATCCACAACGACCAGGATCGTGGTATTGCCCTGTGAGGGAGGAAGATCCGTCAGGAAGTCCACCGACAGGTGCGACAATAGCCGTTGTGGAACGGGCAGGGGTTGTAACTTCCCTCTGGGCAGGTGCCTGGGAGCCTTGCACTGGGCGCACACCGAGCAGGAGGAAACATAAATCCTCACGTCCTTGGCCAAGGTGGACCAACAGTACTTCCCACTAAGACAGCGCACTGTCCGACCGATGCCAGGATGACCAGAGGAGGGTGACGTGTGGGCCCAATAGATCAACCGGTCGCGGACAGCAGACGGAACGTACAGACGCCCAGCTGGACACTGGAAAGGAGTGGGCTCTGTACGTAACGCCCGCTCGATGTCCACGTCCAGCTCCCACACTACCGGTGCCACCAGGCAAGAGGCCGGGAGTATGGGAGTGTGATCCATGGACCGCTCCTCTGTGTCATACATCCGGGACAGTTCATCTGCCTTAGCGTTCTGGGAACCTGGTCGGTAGGACAGGGTGAACACAAAACGGGTAAAAAACATGGCCCACCTTGCCTGGCGAGGGTTCAGTCTCCTCGCCGCCCGGATGTAGTCCAGATTGCGGTGGTCAGTCCAGATGAGAAAAGGGTGTCTAGCCCCCTCAAGTCAATGTCTCCATGCCTTCAGAGCCTTGACGACAGCCAACAGCTCCCGGTCCCCCACATCATAGTTTTGCACCGCCGGGCTGAGCTTCTTCGAAAAGAAGGCACAGGGGCGGAGCTTCTAAGCCGTACCCGAGCGCTGAGAGAGCACGGCTCCTATCCCAGCCTCGGACGCGTCCATCTCCACTATGAGCGCCAAAGAGGGATCCGGATGAGCCAGCACGGGAGCCGAGGTAAACAGAGCCCTCAGGTGACCAAAAGCCCTGTCTGCCTCAGCCGACCACTGCAGTCGCACCGGTCCCCCCTGCAGCAGGGAGGTAATGGGAGCCGCTACCTGACCAAAGGACCAAACCCTAGGAACCACTGCACTTCCTTTACCGTGGTGGGAGTCGGCCAATTACACACGGCTGAAATGCGGTCACTCTCCATCTCCACCCCTGACGTGGAAATGCGGTACCCTAGGAAGGAGATGGACTTTTGGAAGAACAGACATTTCTCAGCCTTGACGTACAGGTCATGTTCCAACAGTCGACCAAGCACCCTGCGCACCAGGGACACATGCTCGGCGCGTGTCGCGGAGTATATCAGAATGTCATCGATATACACCACTACACCCTGCCCATGCAGGTCCCAGAAAATCTCGTCAACAAAGGCCCAGAAGACTGATGGAGCATTCATCAAACCGTACGGCATGACGAGGTACTCATAGTGCCCTGAGGTGGTACTAAATGTCGTCTTCCACTCGTCCCCCTCCCGGATACGCACCAGGTTGTAAGTGCTCCTGAGATCCAATTTTGTAAAGAAACGCACCCCGTGCATTGACTCGATCGCACTGGCGATGAGAGGCAGCGGGTGGCTGTACCTCACAGTGATCTTCTTCACAAAAAATAAACTCGAGGAGGCAGGTGAAGTGGAGTTTCGAATGTATCCCTGCCCCAGGGATTCGGAGACATATGTTTCCATAGCCGCCGTCTCCTCCTGTAACAGAGGATACACGTGAATCTCTTGGAAGTGCTGCGTCTACCAGGAGATTTTTCGCACAATCCCCCCATCGATGGGATGGTAATTGAGTCGTCCTATTCTTACAGAAGGCGAGAGCCAAATCGGCATATTCTGAGGGGATGCGCACGGTGGAGACCTGGTCTGGACTTTCCACCGTAGTCGCACGATGGAAACCCCTACACACCTCCCTGAGCACTTTCATGACCACCCCTTGAGAGCCCTCTGTTGCCACGAAATAGTGCGGTCATGACAGGCCAACCAGGGTAGGCCCAGCACCACGGGAAACGCAGGAGAATCAATAAGGAAGAGACTGATTCTCTCCGTGTGACCCTCCTGCGTAACCATGTCTAGTGGAGCGGTGGCCTCCCTAAACAGCCCTGACCCTAATGGTCGACTATCTAGGGCGTGCACAGGGAAGTGCATATCCACAGGAACAAGGGGGATCCCTAAACTATGGGCAAAGGAACGGTCAATAAAATTCCCAGCTGCGCCTGAATCTACGAGCACCTTATGCTGGGAATGCGGGGAAAACTCAGGAAATTTAATAAACACATACATGTGAGCAACAAGGGGCTCTGGGTGAGCCTGGTACCGACTCACCTGGGGTGACACGATAGTGCCCTGCCTGCCGCCTCGACTCCCTGAGGAACCCCCTCAGCACCGACCAGCAGTGTGCCCTCTGCGGTCACAGATGGTGCAGGGAATGACCCCTCCTCCGGTCGCCCTAATCACACCACCTCCCAGCTCCATGGGCGTCGGAGCGGAGTTGCTGGGGGATGGAACTGACAGGCCCTGATCCGGACGTCCGCGGGTAGCCAGCAGGTTGTCCAGCCGGATGGACAGGTCCACCAGCTGGTCCAAAGTGAGGGTGGTGTCTTGGCAGGCCAACTCCCGACGGACGTCCTCGCGCAGACCGCACCGGTAGTGATCGATCAGGGACCTGTCGTTCCATCCCGCGCTGGCGGCCAGGGTCCGGAAGTCCAAAGCGAAATCCTGCGCGCTCCTCATCCCCTGCCTCAGGTGGAACAGACGTTCACCCGCCGCTCGACCCTCAGGCGGGTGGTCGAAAACTGCCCGAAAGCGGCGGGTGAACTCTGCGTAATGGTCCAACGCCGCGCCTCCCTCACTCCATACGGCGTTGGCCCACTTCAGGGCTTTGCCTGAGAGGCAGGAGACGAGGGCGGACACGCTCTCACGTCCCGAAGGAGCAGGGTGGACGGTCGCCAGGTAGAGTTCCAGCTGGAGTAGGAACCCCTGGCATCTGGCAGCCGTCCCATCATACTCCCTCGGGAGTGCGAGCCGAATCCCGCTGGGACCGGGTGAAGGAGGGGTGGACAGTGGGGCTGGTGGAGGCGTTGGAAGACCTCCTTCTCTCTCCCATCTATCCATCGTCTGCAGCACGCGATTCATGGCGGTGCGCAGACGTTGCAACATGGTCGTGTGCTGCTGGACACACTCCTCGACCGCCAAAGGGGGGCTGTCCGCTCCTGCTGACTCCATTTGGTGGTGAGTGATTCTGTAATGCGCCTGTGTGTAGCTGGCTGGTGTAGATGAGTCAGGCGCAGGACAGCAGATATGAGTAATGTACGCAATTTTACTCAACAATATTCACAATACACGTCAAATAAATCCAAGGCCACAATAACGGACCACAATACAATAAACAATCACTCACAAACACACATGGGGGAACAGAGGGTTAAATAATGAACAAGTAATTGGGGGATTGAAACCAGGTGTGTAAGACAAGGACAAAACAAATGGAAAATTAAAAGTGGATCGGTGATGGCTAGAAGGCCGGTGAAGTCGACCGCCGAATGCCGCCTGAACAAGGAGAGGGACCGACTTCGGCGGAAGTCGTGACAGGTTTTGGAAACATGAGGAACGTATCTTTCATATCAGCCAGCTATAAATAACGCATTTTTAAAAAAAGGTTAAAATACTACACACCTTTATAGGGTTAGGGTTTGTGTTCCCACATGGCCATATCTCCATGTTACAGCTCTTGTTTATGGAAAACAGAAGGAAGACAGGCGACCACCTGTGCTAATTAGCTATATAACATGCTCCAAACACCCGTGTTTAAGCGTAACTCGGGAAGTGTAGCTGAAGTGTAGTTTCGTCAGATGGGGCATCCATAGCTGTATGGATCTGTGCAAAACTGCTACAGTAAGTTATTTTTTTTTTTAAGGATTCTTTCTCGCTGATGAAAGATAAGGGCCATATGCTTTGAGAACTGTGTCGCAAGCGATGATTATTGGCATTTCTAAATGTTAAAATGCAGTTTAGGATTGTAGATCACATGAGCCAGTTGTGGATGAAGCTAATGGCTGAAAACTTTAGGGAGAAGGCAGAATGCGGTCTAGAGTTTTCGAAAGCTATATCATACCAAAATGTAACAAATGTATAAAATGTTGCAATAAACGGTAAGGGAATGGTGTAACACTAATTGTTGTCAGATAATATGCCATATAGATTTAACAAATCTAGTTTAACTTGTGAAAACATCATGCATTTTCAATGCTCTAAATTGGTGGGAGTTTGGAGAGGGCACTAGTGGAGGGACATGCTTGCCTCGTGCTTCTTCAACACAGTCCAATAACCTTACATGTTCTGTATAGAGACGAATTGGCTCTGGCAGGCAAAACAGCCAATTACTCCATCTAAACGTAAATCTATTCTCAAGTGTTATGGTTCTAGAAACATAAAGCCCTCTACACATCACATTAAAATAATTTTACTAATGCCAAATATAAACCTACTGTACACTATTTTAACCGGTTTTAACACAGTTGCAGCGACAATATTTTTCAGTGACAACACGTTTATGGCGTCCGTCTTCAGTTTACACACAAGTATTCAGAAACACAGATAGCTAATTAGCACAGGTAGTTGACTGTCTTCCGAAAACCACCACTGTAACATGGAAATATGGCTGTGTGGGAACCCTAACCCTAAAATTGTTATCAATTTAACCTTTTTTATTATTATTTCTTGCTGATATGAAAGATGAGGTCCTTATGCTTCCAATACCCGTACCGCAAGCCATGCCTGTTAATGTTCGGACCAAGCGTCAGGCTGTTAACAAAACCCCCCAATACAGAAGACGCCTTCGTCCAATGACGTATGTGTAATGTCATGGAACTGAGAGTGATGATCAACGGCTAGGTATGATATGCTATTGGTGCATTTCATTTACCTACCATTTCGTCCCATCTGAGTAGACACAATGTTTATAGTGCACATGAACATTCTCAAGACTCACGAGGAAGAAGTTTATTTAATTTTATTTCCATCCTCTTCTGTTAAATGCCTGGTCCTGTAGCTGGCGCGTTCCAATCTTTATACGTGGTCTTCCCGCCAGGATGCCAATATTGTGAATGAGTGGTCTGTAAATTGGTAATTAAATGACGTTGACGTTTCTTTTATGAAAGGGTTCTGGTGACGATTATGTCTGCTTTGGACTATTATTATAGGCTTACAATGGAGCCTAATGTAAATATGACATTTTATTACTTTGTAAATTGAACATCTGGATCCCTATTGTCATCTGTAAATACAATCACAACTTCTGCACCTGATCCTGCCTGCCTCCTGCAACATTTATGTTGTACATAGCCCTTTTTTTACACACCCCTTTAGACCATAGGCTATGTGCCAAGTGAGAGATAAGTATTGGATCCTTTGCTGTGCTGCATTTGCACCAATAGAGGGCATCTCCACTTCATGATACAGTAGGTGTTTTGAGAACTTTTGACAGTGCTGTATTGAGGCAAAAAGTAGAGAAAAGTGATTTGTACATTAAATGTGTAATGTGTAATTACAAACAGTATGAATTACACAAAATACAATTGATACTGTAGGCCTACTAATAACACAGATAGAACAATGAGCCAGACACAGTATTTCACCGGATGTATAAATGTGAAGCATCCGGTTGTAGTTTCCACTCACTACCAAATATGGTGATGAGAAGAAGCCCAGTGGCCGGCATTGGGAGAAAATGGAGCAATGTCTTTGGCTGACATTCTGCTCATTTTCTCATCAATGAAACATTTGCTCTACATAAAGTTTTCTGTTTCCAAAACTAGAATCTGTAACAAACAGAGTGGACTGCATTTTGTAGACTTTACCCTTTGCCAAAGTTGTCAAAAATGGCATTGTTTAGAAGAATTCAAGGGCGAATTGAGTTATTGCACACACACACTTCACAGTGCCCTAACGGAAATATGATAATAAATGCTAGAACACGCTAATAGGATCTCACTAGCTCATGCTTGGCTCTGCTCACCTCCTTGCTTGTTCGGCCCACTATGATTAATTTGCTCCCATTGGAAACAACAGGCTTTGGTCTATCTTGGATTAATTATAAAAATCTTTGATAATAAGGCAAAATGTGCAAAATATCCACATCCATTTTGTTTCATATTCAACTATTCACTCATCTCAGTCAGGAACATAGCACTGAGGTACTGAATAAAAACGGAAGTCTGATAGTCCAAACCAAGACTTCCTGACTGAGTGGAAACAAAACAACAGACTGTAACACATTATTATGTAGGGTGGAAGACTAATGCCTTCCTAGGCTAAAGGGTCAGATTCTAAAAAGCCAACATCTGGTGTGGCCGTGTGGGGCCAGCCAAGTGAAAGCTACTACATATCTGCACCATCCTATGAACTTTAGGCACACAATGGTGGTCTACAGGAGAGACAGAGACCAGTGTCCACATGATATGAGAAATGCTATCTTAATTACACAGCTTGTTTAATAGTCAGGGTAGAGGATGACATAGCCAGGATAATGGATAAACAGGGTTTGTGCATTTACAATTAAGATACGCATCGGGGGAAAACATTAAACAGGAAAGAGACTCAAAGACGTACACACGGGATAAAGACACTGTGAGAAGATACATCTTACAGTGAAACTTACTCACAGAGGGAGCTGGGGGAGAGAGGCAGACAGAGAAAGAATTCAAGGTGAACCTTATCAAACAAAACATCTTAATACAATGTTTACATGAAAGCAACTCATGTTTGAAATGAAGTTGGACACTAAAATATCCATGCACTGGTAAAGTTTTTCTACTTAAAGTACTAGGCTACATGATCTACTTAGAAAGGTAACTCAAATCAACCTGACCTCCGTTGAGATCCAATCTGTCATATAAAATAAGGGGAATAAACAAAACTGGGGGTATAATGAATTGACAATAAATTCAAGTACATCTCTAAAGCAAACGTGTTATTTACATTTGACCTGCAGTGTAATAAAAAAAAGGGAAAGTAAAATTGAACGTAGAATGAGTAGCTTTCCATGGTGTGGTGTGGTAGGGAAGAGAGATGTCAAGGGAAGCTGATGGAGGTAATAGGCGAGGGCAGAGGGCATGTGGAGGAAAACGGATCTGTTTGTCATCCCTAGATTATTGTTATTACAAACAGAGTCTCAATTCTCAGAGGACTAGTGCCACTGCAACACCCCCCTTTCCCAGGCAGAGGTCAGGCAGAAAATGGTAGAGCACAACAAACAAACAGCCGTTGAACAATGTATTTGTTGGTTAAGGAGCCGGCCTAAATCTGCTGAACACATTACCCACTCCAAGACGGCTGGCCACCCACCCTGACCCCTCCCTGGCACTAGCAGCCCACAGCAGGCGAAGACACAAGGGTCACTTACTCCCCTAGACCTGAGGTAACAGGGGCCTTAAACCCAGGCCATGGCTGTAATGAATATGACTATCCTGTTACAAACACTATAATAAATCTCTCAATAATACATCTCACAGCTGCAATAACGAGCACAAGACAAAGGGCCACATCCCCAGATCTTCCAAGTTCTATCTGATCACATCACAATAGTATTTCCACTATTGAACAGTAATATTTTATTAATTAATCCTGCCATTTCTAAAGATGTCTAAAGATCAGGGAGACACTGGTAAATGCAGTTGTGCATTGAATTTCTTATACTAACAAATAAATATAAATATAAATAATTTCATCCATGCAATAATATTTATAGAATGGTTAATTTTAGTCACACATATGTCACACTTATGAACTGCCATGACATAAAGAGATTTTAAAATAATAAAACAATGTAAACTGAGGAGAGAAAAATGTACTTTTTAAGGATAATTTCCTGCAATTATACACATTTTGCAATGGGGCATAGAGAAAATGTTGCAGTTTTAAAGCAATTTTTCTGCAATTCTACTCATTTTGCAATGGGGCAGAGATGCAGTTTCAGTCAAAAGTTTGGACATACTCATTCAAGGGTTTTTGTTCATTTTTACTATTTTCTACATTGTAGAATAATAGTGAAGACATCAAAACTATGACATAACACATATTGAATCATGTAGTAACCAAAAAAGTGTTAAACAAATCAAAATTATTTTATATTTGAGATTCTTCAAAGTAGACACCCTTAGCCTTGATGACAGCTTTGCACACTCTTGGCATTCTCTCAACCAGCTTCATGATGTAGTCACCTGGAATGCTTTCCCAACCGTTTTGAAGGAGTTCCCACATATGCTGAGCACTTGTTGGCTGCTTTTCCTTCACTCTTCATGGTCGAATTGCTGCAAAGAAATCACTACTAAAGAACACCAATAAGAAGAAGAGACTTGCTTGGGCCAAGAAACACGAGCAATTGACATTTGACATTTGCTTTGCTGGTGACACTGTCTGTGATTTATTTAGAATTCAAAGCACAGTTAACCAGCATGGCTACCACAGCATTCTGCAGTGATACGCCATCCCATCTGGTTTGCACTTAGTGGGACTATCATTTTTTTCTAACAGGATAATGACCCAATACACATCCAGGCTGTGTAAGGGCTATTTGACCAAAAAGGAGAGTGATGGAGTGCTGCATCAGATGACCTGGCCTCCACAATCACCCGACCTCAACCCAATTGAGATGGTTTGGGATGAGTTGGACTGCAGAGTGAAGGAAAAGCTTTCCAGGTGAAGCTTGTTGAGAGAATGCCAAGAGTGTGCAAAGCTGTCATTAAGGCAAAGGGTGGCTACTTTGAAGAATCTCAAATATAACATATATTTTGACTTGTTTAACACTTTTTTGGTTACTACATTATTCCATCTGTGTTATTTCATAGTGTTGATGTCTTCACTATTATTCTACAATGGAGAAAATAGTAAAAATAAAGAAAAACTCTTGAATGAGAAGGTGTGTCCAAACTTTTGACTGGTAGTGTACATTTGTGAAGTTTTCTGCAGTTCTACACATTTGACATTGAGGCTAGAGAAAATTGTGCAACTTCATTCAACTAATTCATGCAATTCTAATCATTTGCCATATGGCAGAGATACATTTGCGTCGACGAGGAGACCCGCCTCGCCAGTCGCTGCTGCTGTCATGACCACTACAGTATTAGTATAAATTGAGGCGCCAGTAAGATATGAGTTAGCCCAGTGTCCGGGACAACATTCCGTACTTGGCTTGCGCGCTTCTTTCAAGCCTTAGTCTACATTCGTTGGCCAATAAAGTGGATTACTAACTGCAGAAATGTCGGAGACTGTCAAGCCACTAACTTCATTTTTCATCGAGGACATCTTGTCCATTAAAGAAAAGACACGGCTAAACGTAAGGTGCTCTTCTTCACACAAGTCCAAGGAGGGATACGCTCAATGGAATAACCAACAGCACGATCAGGTATCACATTCAGCAGAGCTTTGCGCAAAGCATACCGCATTTGGAGCGCGGAAAGGTGAGCACATTGGATCTTATTTAGGCTACTTAAAGAAAGTGTAGGCCTATAGGCACATTTATATTTTGACGGTGGTGTGCCAGATTCACCTGGAATCACACAAATTTATAAAAGGTCATATTCGATATATGAACCTGTGGAGTAGGCAGCCTGCCTGTCAATTGCCAACTTTTGACGCAAAGCCACCACACCACAAACGGGCTAATCATTACTTTCTTTTACAGATTCCATTGCCAGCTCTAGTTCCAGTATCCCAGATGCTATGAAAAGTTTTACATCAGCGGGCAAACAGAAACGCTCGCGCGCTGCCTTTTCGCATCTGCAAGTGCTAGAACTGGAGACTAAATTTAACCACCAGAAGTACCTGTCTGCTCCTGAAAGAGCCAATCTTGCTAACACGTTGAGATTGACGGAGACGCAAATTAAAATCTGGTTTCAGAACAGAAGATACAAAACCAAACGCAAGCAGCAAGCTACGGAGTACTGTAAGAATTTATTTCAAAAGTCAGAAGGACTAAATACAGAGGACGATTTAGTCAGAGCATCACTTCTCACCACGTTGTACAAAACATATCAATTCCGACCATATGTGTATGACTTTAATCGCACATGGACACCAACACTGTGGTGAACATTAAATCTACTGGATAATATTAATGTCAATATGGTCAATATGGTCAATATTCCTTATGAGGGAGCATGTTAAGCTAATTATGTAACATAGGTATTTGATCTACTTTTCTATGGCTATACACTGTAACCTACCTATGTCATAAACTGTCAGCTGTCATTTTCTTATTTGTAGCCTATACCTCTATAAGTATGTTATCACAGCAAAAAGAATTATTTATTTGTTTTTTTCCTGAAAATGTATGTTGCAAGAAAATAAAGAGTGACTGATTTGAAGTTGAGACTAAGTAATTCAAATGATATTGCAGTGTCAAGGTCTATGAAAAGTTTTGCCAGCTGTAGTAATAGAAATCGTGCTAAATTTGTCAGTACCCATGCAGCTCACCATTTCATTTAGAGAGTAGCCTAGTTCTAGTTATTAAAAATGAAACAGTGTTTACTCAAGTTGACTCTTTCCATGTTGCTGAGTTACAGCTAAGCACGCATAAATGGCACTATTCTGAGCTCTGGGATGATTAAGATAAAGAACACTATGTACTGGGCCATGGCTGGTTGTGGAAATAAGGTATGACTCAACAGTTATTTTGCCATTTCTTGACAAACACCTCTCCCTGTGCGAGCCATGAGTGTCGCTTAAAACTGAATGTATATACTTACATGCAGGAAAGAATGCTTGAAATAGGGTCTACAGAAACTGTTGCTCGAGGCAAACAATGGTTGTACCTGTAGTTAAACTCTGATAATACTAGCAAATTGCATGAGCAGATAAGGGTTTGGCTGGAAAACCTGAGTGATGAGGGCCTTCTCTAAACAACTATGCTTGTCTTCTTTAACAGATAAATAGCCCCTATCCATCAATTTAAACTGAGACTCGATTCGACATCAACTTGTCTTTTTTTTAAAACTAGAGTCTAAACCCTGTCTAAGCCGGGGAGGGGTTCTACTAAACCAGTGGTTCCCAAACTTTTTAAAGTCCCGCACCCCTTCAAACATTCAACCTCCAGCTGCTTACCCCCTCTAGCACCAGGGTCAGCACACTCTCAAATGTTGTTTTTTGCCATCATTGTAAGCCTGCCACACACACACTATACGATACATTTATTAAACATAAGAATGAGTGTGAGTTTTTGTCACAACCCGGGTCGTGGGAGGTGACAAAGAGCTCTTATAGGACCAGGGCACAAATAATAATAATCAATAATTTTGCTCTTTATTTAACCATCTTACATATAAAACCTTATTTGTTCATCAAAAATTGTGAATAACTCAACACAGGTTAATGAGAAGGGTATGCTTGAAAGGATGCACATAACTCTGCAATGTTGGCTTGTATTGGAGAGTCTCAGTCTTAAATAATTTTCCACAAGCAGTCTGTGCCTGTATTTACTTTTCATGCTAGAGAGGGCCGAGAATCCACTCTCACATAGACACGTAGTTGCAAAGGGCATCAGTGTCTTAACAGCGCAATTTGCCAAGGCAGGATACTCTGAGCAGAGCCCAATCCAGAAATCTGGCAGTGGCTTCTGATTAAATTCAATTTTCACAGAACCGCTTGTGGCAATTTCGATGAAGCTCTCTTGTTCCGATATCGGTAAGTGGACTGGAGGCAGGGCATGAAAGGGATAACAAATCCAGTTGTTTGTGTGATCCATTTCGGGAAAGTACCTGCGTAATTGCGCACCCAACTCACTCAGGTGCTTCGATATACTACATTTGACATTGTCCGTAAACTTGAGTTCATTTGCACACAAAAAAATCATACAATGATGGAAAGACCTGTGTGTTGTCCTTGTTAATGCAGACAGAGAAGAGCTCCAACTTCTTAATCATAGCCTCAATTTTGTCCCGCACATTGAATATAGTTGCGGAGAGTCCTTGTAATCCTAGATTCAGATCATTCAGGCGAGAAAAGATATCACCCAGATAGGCCAGTTGTGTGAGAAACTCGTCATCATGCAAGCGGTCAAGTTTTTATATATTTTTTAATGTGAATCACATTTTTATTTGGCGTACCCCCGACGGCATTGCGCGTACCCCAGTTTGGGAATACCTGTACTAAGCTATATGGGATTGTTTTAAGAAGGTCATACCAAGGATCATTTAGCTGTTTGATTTTTAATTAAGACCCCTTGAAGTATCAAAAAAATATTCAAAACATGTATTTGATGAAAAAATATTTTTGTCCTAACTGCTATTAGCCCATACAAACGCATTGAATAACAGATTCACTACATGGAACAACTGATAGTCCCCCCCAAAAATTCTAAAGGAAGTTTGTTATGAAGTGTCTGTCCTATATCTGAGAAATATAAGAAAGATCAGGAAACATTACTATACGTTTTTTTTTTTACATGTATTTAACCCTTTTTATTTGGCACTAAACCTTGTCTATATATACACTTCCATTCATTTTTTCAACTGGTACTGGGGGACCTTCTGAGGAGTGGGCTTCCTAGAGCAAAACAACAGACATGTATGTGTTTGTGAGAGTCTCATCTTTCCATAGAGGGATCATAATAGTTCGGACACTACAGACGATTTTGTAAGAAGACCAATTTTCCGGATGTCTCACCGTCGGACAAATACCGCTTTAGCTCTGTCACCTTTCACCGCAAATGTGGAAGTGTTACATAAGAGGATGCGGTTGATTGAGACACATCCCATGCAACAAAAACATATCTCTAGTTTAAACTGACAGATTTTTATGGGGATGTTTGTATTATGCTAATTGGATCTCCGCGGGGGCTCGGAAATCGACCTTAGTTAATTGACCTATACTGAAGGCAGTTCCTCAATGTGGTGACTACGTGAAATGTGAAATGGTTTCCCCCACAATCACACTTGAGACAGGCAAGGGATGTGAGACAAGCAAGGGATGGACACATGGAGCTATGGGGGAAATCAAAGTTAGTGTATCCTTCAGGATCAAACATGGGGTAAAACTGCCCACAATTAAATGGTTGTTGAGTTAAGCATGTGACTCTCGCATGGCAGCCAGGCAATCTTACACGTAATTGTGGTGATACTTTGGTAACATTTTAATTAAGGTGCATTTTTATAATGGTTTATGAAGGTTTTGCAAATGCTTTATAAGTAGGCTACTATAGTTCGTTTTTGTTTATATTTTATAAATCAGTAATAAACACTTATAACATATTTGATGATGGAACAGGACCAGGAAATACAGGTACTGTAGGTAGCCACACCTTCAGCATAAAAAACAACAACATCTATCTAGGAAATGTCTTGTCTAGATCTGTCTCTCTCAGGCATTATTGTTGTCCTGTCCTGACGTCAAATTGATACACAAGATAGCACTATTGTCCTTGCCACTAGCATGTGGTTATGTGTAAAACAGAGCCACCCAAACTGTATTTCTCAGCAATGTCAAGCCAGTTAATAATAGCAATCTCTGTACTGACAATGTTTTCATTGAGATAGGCAGGGTAGCGTAAGGGTAGCCTAGAGTAAGATATCATGGTGAAAAATGGAATGCCACCCACTCACCTCTGTGGCAGCCATGGAATGTACTCTCTCCAGTTGACTGTTTCAAGCAAACTCTGAAATCCATGGCTTGTATTTGGTGCCTCCTCACCCCACTCAATCACATAGCCTCCTGTAGGCATGTTGCCAAAGGGCAAGGGGCTCGCTTTTATCAGCAGAGACAGAGACACTGCTTTCCCAAGCCTGAGGTCTCAGTGTCTGGAGGGGCTGTCTACTACTCCATCTCAATTTAGCTCAATGTACCTTGATTGTAATTGGCCTGTTCTTGTGACTCATTGTACATGACTCAGACGTGTTTTGAGTTGGTGGTTGTGTCCTCCAGAAGCCCCTCTCCTGGTGCTCTCCTGGACAGATGAGTTCTCATCCATGACACTCAGAGTGAGGGCAGGAACAATGGGCCATGACGCTGAGTCAGACCAAGCAGCATTCACCTGCAGCACAGACCCACTCTGATCCCCTCCCCTGATAATCACTGGTTCCCCTTGCTCTAGCAGAGACTGTCTTGATTTGATCTCAGAAACAAAGAGGGTAGTGGGTGCAATGCATTTTTATCATCCCAGTGTAGTCAAAATTCTGTTTTCCTGTGTGAATCGTATCATATGTACAACAGCTGATGAAACTAACTGTAAAAGTGTGAAAAAAAGTGATCAGTGCCATTTCCTATTAGTTGCTGGTTGAAAAAACAATTTACACAGGACCTTCTAGTCAGCAGGTTTTTCTTGGGTAGAGTTTTGGCCTGCCTGGTGATATCACCAGGCGTAATAAGTTAATAGACCAATAACAAAGAGCTATCCAAACGTCTCTGCCAATTACAGCTAGTTTTCAGGTTACATATCCCTTCCATTAGGCTCCTCCAATTAGGGCCATCAGTTAAACCACTCTCAGACAATCCTAGCAAAATTCATGCTTGAAATGTCTTTTTGTGCTAAAAAGCTATTTTTGTTTCTTCATTTCAAAGGAAAGATATTTTATTTTTTTAATTTTTAATTTATCCATTATTTTACCAGGTAAGTTGACTGAGAACACGTTCTCATTTACAGCAACGACCTGGGGAATAGTTACAGGGGAGAGGAGGGGGATGAATGAGCCAATTGTAAACTGGGGATTATTAGGCGACCGTGATGGTTTGAGGGCCAGATTGGGTTATTACAGTAAGGTACTTAATTATTACCCAGAAATGATTTGATATTGAGATAAACGGCTGCATTGGGCCTTTAAACAAACATGCAGAGAACAACATTTCAAAGAACAATACAAGGTAATTGTCGTTCACAATATTTACAGCATAACTCAAATGGAACTGCAAGAGCCACTCAGCCAGACTGAAATTAAATAGTTTATGGATAAACAGGATTAACTTTAACTCTAATGAAGAGTTTGACTTATTTCACAATGTTTTTAAAGGTCAGGCAGAGTTTAAGAATGAGTGTCTCAAAACTCAATCGACTTTCATTACGTTTTGATAGAGCCATCGAATGACTACCGACATGCTCTTTAAGTAATTACCCAGTGGCGACCCGTCATTCAGGGCAGAGCCTCACCTGTTTTGAGCCCCACATTTTTAGATTTAAAAAATAATAATAATAATATATATATTTATAAAAAATTGGGCTTGCCTGTTTTGCATGTTATTTTGTCATTAATACGTGTCACATATCAGTTTGCAAACAATGTACAAAAAAAGATATATCATTGAGTTAATAAAGCCGCATACAAACATGGTCTCTTTTTTGTTTTCTTGAGTAAGGCAGCTCAAAAATGCAGGTGTTTCAGCCTAGCTCAGTGCTTTCTGTGGCGAGCCAGGAGAAAATAGGAGCATTGTGCCGTGCTTGGCTCAGTGTTCTGTCACTCATGGGGACATTACATCATTGCCAAGTTTAAGTCCTTAGTAAGGGTAGACATCCAAAATGTCAACCCTTTGGGTTAGCTAGCAGTCGTCATCATCATGAATCAAGTCGACATCGGCCATTGGACATAAAGATTACACAACAAGTTGGAAATCGCATATTCAACAATAAGTGGTTTGTAAGGAATCAGTGGCTAAATGCAAGCATTGCAAAGCAACCATTAACGTTAGCCTGCTATTCAATGGAGTGGAGTGGAGTGGCTGTGTGTTTTTTATTTCAGAGTTCCCACCATAAATCCAGAGACTGCCAGACTTTGATGACAAAGTTTGATGACAAAATTAGCCCACAAAGGACCGCCGCGCCAACTTCACAAGGTGAGTCCAAAAATATATTGTATGCTGCTGCATAAATGATGTGATATGCAAGGGAGATATGCATACTATAGCTAAGAAAGTAATACTAAGTTTATGTTGTATAGTAAGCTGTTAATAGCCCATGTGCCTCACTCTAATAATTTGGTCTATTTTCACCAACGCGGTATTGTAAACACATCGTTCGTGGCCGGTGTGTGCTTGTTTGCAAACTTTTTTTGTAACTCACAGCTTTGACAGTGCTACTGATAATAGTGGTGGAGCTTGGCTTGCACGTGCAAATTCAGCACACACAACATTCTATAATAGAATTGTGCTATTTGATGTGTCAAATTAAAAGCTTATTTAACGCGTCAAATAGTGTTATATGACATGTATCTTTTTTGACACACAAAGACCCAAATGCCATTCAATGTGCCTCACCCTAATAATCTATTTCACTTCTTAATTTCCCCTACTGTTCAACTTGGTGGTGTACATTTAATCATCAAATATTGAAAGAGCTTTCATTGTCTGCTTATATGCCCCCTTTATTTATCCTACGGTTCTGACTTGGTGTAGAGGGAGAACACTGTAAGAACAGCCAATGTTCTGAATTCTGTCGCTGTACATTTCAAAAGTGCTAAACAAATAGTTATATTGACTACGTCCGTCGTCGCTCGCTCATTAATGTCTTAATCGAAATTACGGATTGCATCTTATCCGCTTGTCGTCCCCTTATGCCATAGTTTGTACATCTCAATTGTCAGTAGAAACCACATTAGTTGAACAAGTCAGCCATATCGGCTATATTTTTTTTAAGGCGGTAAATGAGGCTGAATTTACTGTTTCGCTCCCAGACAAGGCTCCGCTGATAGCCAGGTGTAGCAGTGGTCAGGTGTTGGGACTGCTGTTGGGACAGCTTTATGTAAGCCCTAACAATTTGTGGGCACCATTTGTCACCGTTATAGTGCAATTAATGTATTGTTTCGTGTTGTGTAGTGTAGTGGCTTTTCTGGCATGCATCCCAATATGTTGTTCTTGTTTGCCCCACCAAGATTTACATGCTAAAATCATCACTGGAAGCACCCTTCATCCATCATTGAAGAGGTAATAAAGCTTTTTTCATTTGGAGATTGGAGAGATTGCATTAAAAAATATATATGAAATCGACATCACTTTACTTACAGCGCATTTGGAAAGTATTCAACCCAATGATTTTTTCCACATTTTTTTACGTTACAGTCTTATTCTAAAATGGATTAAATTGTGTTCTCCCCCTCATCAATCTACACACAATACCTCATAATGACAAAGCAAAAACATTTTGGGGACATTTTTGCAAATGTATAAATTAAAAAAAATGAAATATCACATTTACATACTGTAAGTGTTCAGTCCCTTTACTCAGAACTTTGTTGAAGCACCTTTGGCAGCGATTACAGCCTTGAGTCTTCTTGGGTATGACGCTACAAGCTTGGCACATCTGTATTATGGGTAGTTTCTGACATTCTTCTCTGCAGATCTTCTCAAGTTCTGTCAGGTTGGATGGGGAGCGTTGCTGCACAGCTATTTTCAGGTCTCTCCAGAGATGTTCGATCAGGTTCAAGTCTGGGCTCTGGGTTGGTCACTCAAGGACATTCAGAGACTTGTCCCGAAGCCACTCCTGCGTTGTCTTGGCTGTGTGCTTCGGGTCGTTGTCCTGTTGGAAGGTGAACTTTCGCCCCAGTCTGAGGTCCTGAGCGCTCTGGAGCAGGTTTTCATCAAGGATCTCTCTGCACTTTGCTCCGTTAATCTTTTCCTTGATCCTGACTAGTCTCCCAGTCCCTGCTGCTGAAAAACATCCCCACAGCATGATGCTGCCACCACCATGCTTCACCGTAGGGATGGTGCCAGGTTTCTTCCAGACGTGACGCTTGGTATTCAGGTCAAAGAGTTCAATCTTGGTTTCATGAGACCAGAGAATCTTGTTTCTCACGGTCTGAGAGTCCTTTAGGTGCCTTTTGGCAAACTCTAAGCGGGCTGTCATGTGCCTTTTACTGAGGAGTTTATGCCACTCTAGCATAAAGGCCTGATTGGTGGAGTGCTACAGAGATGGTTGTCCTTCTGGAAGGTTCTCCCATCTCCACAGAGGAACTCTGGAGCTCTGTCAGAGTGATCATCGGGTTCTTGGTCACCTCCCTGACCAAGGCCCTTCTCTCCCGATTGCTCAGTTTGGCCGGGTGGCCAGCTCTAGGAAGAGTCTTGGTTGTTCCAAAATTCTTCCATTGAAGAATAATGGCGGACACTGTGTTCTTGAGGACCTTCAACGCTGAATACATTTTTGGGGGACGCTTACCTAGATCAGTGCATCGACAGAATCCTGTCTCAGAGCTCTAGACAATTCCTTTGACCTCATGGCTTGGTTTTTGCTCTGACATGCACTGTCAACTGTGAGACCTTATATAGACAGGTGTGTGCCTTTCCAAATCGTCTAATCAATTGAATTTACCACAGGTGGACTCCAATCAAGTTGGGGAAACATCTCAAGGATGATCAATGGAAACAGGATGCACCCGAGCTTAATTTCGAGTCTCATAGCAAAGGGACTGAATACTTATGTAAATATTTAGCAAATATTTCTAAAAACCTATTTTCGCTTTGTCATTATGGGGTATTGTGTCTAGATTGATGAGGACTATTATTTATTTACCAATTTTTGAATATGTGGAAAAAGTAAAGGGGTCTGAATACTTTCCGAATGCACTGTAATATCTTGTAGCTTTAAATAATTATTTGAAAAATAATCCCACACTAAAACAAAAAATTTGTGAGGAACACAGCAACAAAGTGAAGTTTTAGCTATAAGAGTAGCCAGACAAACAGAAAAAGAAATGAGGACAACATCCTCCAAACAGTGCTGATAAGATGACATGGTCTGGGGCTGTATGAGGAAGGGTATGTTTACAGTTGCACAACTCCAGTGTCGACAGAGGTCTGATCCAGTTCAGATAACCAAAGCCTTTATCTGGAGGTTTGAAGAGGCTATGCCAATAACCTGTTTGAGACCGATAACTAACTCACTGAGCTTAGGGATCCTCCTCAGGCAACGTACCCAACATGTTACATACAGTGGTATTTAACTGGTAACCCCAATATCAAATATAGGGATCATATCCCCATCTCAATGACATGCTGTGAAATCAGCTTCTTGATATGCCACACCTGTCAGGTGGATGGACTCAATGACATGCTGTGAAATCAGCTTCTTGATATGCCACACCTGTCAGGTGGATGGACTCAATGACATGCTGTGAAATCAGCTTCTTGATATGCCACACCTGTCAGGTGGATGGATTATCTTGGCAAAGGAGAAATGCTCACTAACAGGGATGTAAAGAAATTTGTGCACAACACGGAATAAGCTTGCAGTAACCTGTTTACAAATAATGTGTAACTGTACGGTTATAAAAAGTGTAATACTTACATGGTTACATTGAATAAAAATATAAACGCAACATGTAAGGTGATGTTTCATGAGTTGAAATAAAAGAAAGCAAACATTTTCCATACGCACATACGCAAGCTTATTCCATACGCAAGCTTATTCCGTGTTGTGCACAAATTTGTTTACATCCCTGTTAGTGAGCATTTCTCCTTTGCCAAGATAATCCATCCACCTCACAGGTGTGGCATATCAAGAAGCTGATTTCACAGCATGTCATTGAGTTGGGGACAATAAAAGTCCACTCTAAAATGTGCAGTTTTGTCACACAACACAATGCCACAGATGTCTCAAGTTCTGAGGGAGTGTGCAATTGGCATGATGATTGCGGGACTGTCCACCAGAGCTGTTGCCAGATAATTGAATGTTAATTTCTCTACCATAAGCCGCCTCCAACGTTGTTTTAGAGAATTTGGCAGAACGTCCAGCCGGCCTCACAACCACAGACCATGTGTAATCACGCCAGCCCAGGACCTCCACATCCGGCTTCTTCACCTGCGGGATCGTCTGAGACCAGCCACCTGGACAGCTGATGAAACTGTGGGTTTTGCACAACCGAAGTCAGAAACTGTGTCAGGGAACATCTTCTACATCATCTCGTCATCCTGACCAGGGTCTTTTTTTTCAACAATTGTTTACAAACAGATTATTTCACTTATAATTCACTGTATCACAATTCCAGTGGGTCAGAAGTTTACATACACTAAGTTGACTCTGCCTTTAACAGCTTGGAAAATTCCAGAAAATTATGTCATGGCTTTGGAAGCTTCTGATAGGCTAATTGACATAATTTGAGTCAATTGGAGGTGTACCTGTGGATGTCTTTCAAGGCCTACTTTCAAACTCAGTGCCTCTTTGCTTGACATCATGGGAAAATCAAAAGAAATCAGCCAAGACCTCAAAAATTCTGGTTCATCCTTGGGAGCAATTTCCAAATGCCTGAAGGTACCATGTTCATCTGTACAAACAATAGTACGCAAGTATAAACACCATGGGACCATGCAGCCGTCATACCACTCAGGAAGGAGACGCGTTGTCTCCTAGAGATGAACGTACTTTGGTGTGAAAAGTGCAAATCAATCCCAGAACAACAGCAAAGGACCTTGTGAAGATGCTGGAGGAAACAGGTACAAAAGTATCTATATCCACAGTAAAACAAGTCCTATATTGACATAACCTGAAAGGCCGCTCAGCAAGGAAGAAGCCACTGCTCCAAAACTGCCATAAAAAAGCCAGACTACGGTTTGCAACTGAAGATCGTTGTCACACCCTGGCCTTTGTTATATTGATTTTCTTTATTAGTTTAGTTAGGTCAGGGTGTGACATGGGGGATGTTTGTGTGTTTTGTATAGTTTAGGGTGTGTGTATTGTTTAGGGGGTTTTGTAGTATGTATGGGTTTGTGTTCAGTGTAGGTGTTTAGGAAAGTCTATGGTTGCCTGATTTGGTTCTCAATCAGAGACAGCTGTTTATTGTTGTCTCTGATTGGGAGCCATATTTAAGGCAGCCATAGGCTTTAGGTGTTTGTGGGTAATTGTCTATGTCTAACGTTAGTAGCTGTGTGCGCACTTTCGTTTGTAGCTTCACGTTTGTGGTTTATTGTTTTTGTATTAGTTTGTATAGTGTTCGTTTCGTCTTCAATAAAAGAAGATGTATTCATATCACTCTGCGTTTTGGTCCGATCCATGCTCCTCCTCAGACGAGGAGGAGAACGAACGTGACAATCGTACTTTTTGGAGAAATGTCCTCTGGTCTGATGAAACAAAAATATAACTGTTTGGCCATAATGACCATCATTATCTTTGTAGGAAAAAGGGGGAGGCTTGCAAGCCGAAGAACACCAACCCAACCGTGAAGCACGGGGGTGGCAGCATCATGTTGTGGGGGTGCTTTGCTGCAGGAGGGACTGGTGCACTTCACAAAATAAATGGCATCATGAGGCAGGAAAATGATGTGGATATATTTTAGCAACATCTGAAGACATCAGTCAGGAAGTTAAAGCTTGGTCGCAAATGGGTCTTCCAAATGGACAATGACCCAAAGCATACTTCCAAAGTTGTGGCAAAATGGTTTAAGGACAACAAAGTCAAGGTATTGGAGTGGCCATCACAAAGCCCTGACCTCAATCCCATAGAAAATTTGTGGGCAGAACTGAAAAAGCGTGTGCGAGCAAGGAGGCCTAGAAAACTGACTCAGTTACACCAGCTCTGTCAGGAGGAATGGGTCAATATTCACCCAACTTATTGCGGGAAGCTTGTGGAAGGCTACCCAAAACGTTTGACCCAAGTTAAACAATTTAAAGCCAATGCTACCAAATACTAATTAAGTGTATGTAAACTTCTGACCCACTGGGAATGTGATGAAACTATACTATTATTCTGACATTTTACATACATTTTTTACTAGTATTAAATGTCAGGAATTGTTGAAAAACTGAGTTTAAATGTATTTGGCTAAGGTGTACATACACTTCCGACTTCAACTGTATCTGTGACCAACAGATGCATATCCGTATTCCCAGTTGTGAAATCCTTAGATTAGGGCCTAATGAATTTATTTCAATTGACTAATTTCCTTATATGAACTGTCACTCAGTAAAATCTTAGAAATTATTGAATGTTGCGTTTATATTTTTGTTCAGTGTAGTTTCACTATGCATGTTTCATAGTCTAACAATAAGTTGTACTGTACAGGTGCTGCTCGCTTATGGTTTCTCATTATTATGCCAATGTGAAGTCAAATCTAAACAGATGTTCTATATGAAAGAATAACTGTAAAAATGATGACTACATCCCCATTCAAGTGCTCAAAAAGTGGTCTCCCATCATCTCTAGTAAGCTATATTTTGTGAACAAGGCCCTTGGAGGACACAGGTAGTGAAGAGGAGATAGCATCTGTTTTGACGAATTAGAAATCTGACAGTATCTCTCAGTGTGTCTCTGGCAACATGGTGTAAAAGAACATGCCCATCAAGATAAAGGAGCTTGTTGACAGCCATAGCTGAAGGTTAGAACTATAATAACCCCACGTGCTATTGTGTAGCCTGCACTTCCAGGAGCTGTGAGGGACATGGTACATTGATTTACAAACACAGTAGAGTAAAACAACCTCCTCCCTGTCTGTCTCTTCCTCCACATCGTATTTCTTTATGCTCAGACAGAGGGAGTGTCTCTCCGCCACCGGTAGTCTTTTCCAAAGTCAAAGATGAGGGGTTGAAAAGGGGGAGGTCCCAATGCACCTTCCCAGACAGAGGCTCATAAGCCCCCATCGTAACATGGAGCCATCAAAGCATACCATGAGTACCATGAGTACATAGTTGCCATACTGTAGAAAGAGGATCTGCATGGAAACAGAGGGACACCACATAATTTTAATACTCATGCCTGTGATATCAATAATGAGGAAATAAATGTTGCTTTGAAGTATATCTATGACTAAAGTGAAGTGAGAGTTCATGGAAATGTGCCCCTAATGTCTGAACAGAAACAAATAGACAGAATTAAAAAAATATATAAAAAAATACCTGCACTTTTCCTCTGTTTAGCTCTGTGCTTTAACGGTATGTCCCATCGCCCCGTGAATATGATTGGCCCTTAAGATTCAGCACAGTGTGGTCGTGACACCATCATGCTGCTCTTCATGGTACCCACTCATACTTTGGAAAACAAAGAGATTACTTCCTTTACTGAACTCCACCACAAAGACAGGCATTGTCAGTGCTCCAATATGCCGTGACTGGCTAACAAACTTGCTGGAGCTGATAGTGGTTTAAATCAGCCCTGATCGTTGCACAAAGGAAGATTCATAAACTTCCCTGGACAGCGGTGAAACTGGATCCCTGATGTACTTACCATGGCACCAGCACAGCTCCTTTTTTTCTCCCATCAGCAGATACACTCTTGCATCCGACTCGTCAGATGGTTGTCATTGATTTTATGCCCTGTCCTTATATTATGTGTGAGTGGTTAGTGATTACATTCATAGCATTGTAGTTCATGTATAACAGCATACATTTATAACAATGATACAACACAATACGCTATAAAAGTGATACTGCATTTTCCAGGAAGTAGCCTTGTCAAACTGTCATAGGCTTTTTGAAAGGTCTTCAACGGGCAAAAATGTAGCGCATTGGTCTTCAGCACAAAAACTTCATAAAAGGCATCTGGCATTTGTAAATTCATCCACAAACACCTAATTTTATATACATCTTAAGTGAACACATCTTCACGAATTTGATGACATAATCGACAAGCCCATTCAAAAGATTAGGGGACTGACCCCGGAAGTACTGTAATGTCGCATCGCTTTCATAGCCTATACAAATAAAGTTATTTTAGATGTTATTCAAGTCACAACAGCTTTAAAAAAGGTCAAAGCACAGGTGAGATGAAATTAGGTGATGTCAAAATTATTTCACAAGGCATATAGGTCAATATTATACCTTATCAAATGCAACAATTAAACATAGGGAATTTTTACAAACTCTCACCATAGAATATTAACCTCACATAATTTTCAGAAATAGACACCTGGCTACAACTAACACATGTGAGCAGTGTGCTTTGAGGTGACAATCCATTATGAACTATAGTGCCCTCTATTGGTTCTAAAGCAATAAAGTTAAGGTACAGACTGGTCTTTCCACATACTTTAAGATTGAGAGCCCTCAGTGACACTCCATTAAATCACATTGTTTAACAATAATAATAGAATCCAGTACATAATCATTTATCACCTGCATTTTATTTCAGCTCCAGTGTTATATACACTGTAGCAGCATTACCACTATCATTTAACATTCTTGTGCTGTAGATGGCACTCTAGTCATAAATCTTCCCAGTTTCCCCCGGTGTTTTGTGCGCAAAAAAAGCAGCAAAGATGTAACATGATGAACATCCCTAGATAAGATATAAATTCACCAAATCTCCATTAACACAATCACTCTTATTCATGGGGCATACATAATAATTAAAAGTACATTATATTAAAATGATCTCACAGACAAGTTATACAAGCTAGACAATAAGCATGGGTTTAAGACTTATTTTTCCTTAGATCTCTAGGGCTAATGTAATGTGTCTGAACAAAACAAGACCTGTGTTCTGTGGATACTTTATCAAAAATGATTCAGAAGCTAAAGTAAGACTAAATACCTGAACAAGATTAGTCTAATGACCATTTGAAACATTTGATTATCATCCATTCCATGTAACTATACATTTCTATCTCCAAGTTTCTTAAAAAGGTCAGTTCTGCTCAACATTAATGCATAGGAGCAGTATTGTTTGAAGGGGTTGAAATATCTGGCTAGTGGTTTTTAATGGAATTAATTATAATCAACTGTATGACCAGCATTTCTTAAAACATAAGATTCATTAAAATTGAATGAAATGCATAGAACAGAAATGGCATGTTGGCATTTGTATAGTAAGTAACATACATTACATTTGTCTGGAGTTCCCCTTTTCAGAAATAGTATTAAACGATATGCCAAAAAAAATCAAATGAATGAACCTTCAGCTGTACAGTATTGTTGTCAATAAGATTGACTTTAATCAACCTAAATGTGTTACTGTGTTGCATATTCATTTACATAAACAATAGCTGTGATATTTAGCAAAAACATTTGTGTAACTCCATAAAAACACCCACCCAGAGGGCTCAAAAGGACTTAAAATTGAAATGAAGAGAAATGGTCATGAAGTGTGCCAACTTCTCTCCATAATGAATACTGCAACATTGTAGGTTTGACCACTGCTCCCCTGCTAGTCTCAGTTCAGACTAAATGTCCCCTTTAACCAAACACTTCAGCCTTCACAGAAACATTTGAAGAAATTCTCATCTCTAACTCTTATGAAAATGCTGAGGCACAAAGTGACTTTTTAAACATCATAAGGCAATACGCCTCAAGACAGCTAAATGACCTGCTCAACTAAAGTAGTCCAAAGAATAAGAAGCTACAGCTTTTTTGGTTGCAGATTATGCTTGTAAATGAGAGGACTGCCAATAAGTATGAGCACAAGAATGAGTGCTTCATTTTACAGGTATGTTCACCACTACAGGTTTGCAAATAGGAATCCTACAATACAATGCATATCTTTGGGATCTTTAACAAGGAATAAACCTATATTTGAGGGACTGTGACCTTTGGAGATCTCATAGAACCATCCGTACTTCACTGGTGAAAAAACCCAACAACATTTAATTAAAAACCCAACAACATTTAATTAAAAGCAAACAAACAAATCTTGCAGCTTTGTGGATTACAGCAATATGTGGAGGAATGTCTGCCTTCTGAGTGGAAAACTCAGAGCCAAGAGGCTGGGAAGAGAGCAGGGAGAGCACAGGAAGTGACTAAAATGGGCCAAAAATATTCTAATAAATAGAGCGTGCCAACCAGCTGATCTGGTAACCCATTAGTAATGGGCCCATTGTCACAGACTGTACCCAATGCTTAAAGGAGTCGCCCGATTAACTGCCCTGGGCTGCAGTGGTACTCATTCCAAATTCTGCTGTCTGGAACATTGAATGTTTTATTTATTTAAGTAGTTTTTTGAGAATCTGTCAAATTTGCTCATCTCACATTAAATCTCTATTAAAAGGATTTTAACTAAGTACATTATTACAAGCATGATATTTTACTCAAAAGCTAAATATGAACATCACAGATGTGTCTGAATGCAGAGATGAGGCGGTCCATGCCACCAGCCTCTTACAGGTTTGGTGCTGAGGTTTGGTTCACCTGAGGACCTGCATAATGAAATGCCTCCTGGGAAACAATCACTCACTAAAATATACAAACGCTGCCTCTTCTCTGCAACATAGATTGTTATATAATATACTCTAACACTCACATTGGTGAGAGTCCAGAGCATACTACTGCGCTCAAACAAGGCTAATATTTGGGCCGTTATGGCCTATACACCTTTATTATTGAGAGGGATTCCGGTAACCTCTCAGGAAAGGGAGGCAATACTCACTTCACTGTGTGGTCAAATTAAACTACTGAAACGGAACTACTAAACTACTGCAGACTTTGACTGGCGTAGAGGTTTGAATGAAGACCTATCTAAAGTGGAAAAACCCAGCACAACATATAGGGGTTCAGCCAAAAGGAAATGTAACTCTCAGAACGGCATTTCCAACACAGAATAGAAAAAAGGCCCTCATCTTGAAAGGTTTAGGCTAGCTCAGATTATAGGCACATTGTATGATGCCAACCTTCTGGCCAAGGAAAAATAACATGGTCCTATTTCAGTACATTTGGTTTTGACGAGTGGTTTCTTGCTATGATTGATGAAAAGGTAACATACAAATCATATGATTTAATCTACATTTCAATGGCAAACAATGATTATGTTAATGGTGACTGATCCAATCCATTTCTATTAAGGACCTAGACAACACAAAGCTTTGAAGTTGTGGCTGCCTTCAATGCTAGAGGCACTTAAAAAGCGCAATTGTGTCTACTGTGCAGCGAAACTCAGGAATGTGTTCAATAAAACAGTCCTTTATAAAATACACAAAGAAATAAAACAAGCAAACAGCTATGTGTCTCTTCCAAATCCATAAAATGCAAGCCCTGGTAAGCAAATCAAATAAATAAAAAGTTCCCATATCAGATCTACAAACATACTGTATGAATGTAACCCAACATAATCATGAAAATACTGTCACCAGATAGTGATAGACGAAGTTGGTAGTGTTGTGTGCTTAGTGAACGGGTGATTTGGGAAAAGGGCCTGTTGCCATATGAAGACGACCTTTTCTCTGTATACATCTCTGTACAGTTCCTGTAACAGCCTCCACTCCTCTAATGAATGACTGTGCACAATGGAAGGGCTTGCTGGGTAGGAAAGTGAAGGGTAAGGAGTGCCACGGTCTACCACAGCAAGTCTTTCAAAGTTCCTCCATTGCAGTGACTTCCCTTTGAGTTATTATACAAAAGCACACACAGATATAAATTATGAACACGATGTCACGATGAGGCTTTTTGCATTGATTCCACAGGAGAACCAGGAGCCTCTAGGACAGGTGTGGTCACATTGCGGTCTCCACAGCCCTTCCTCAGACTGGGCCAGCTGGCCCAGCCTCTCGCTCCATCTGCTGCTTGGTCAGGACGTACTTAAAGAACTCATAGACTGACCAGGCGATGGCAGTGGAGGGCATCTGGTATATGACCCGGGCTTGGATCCCTTTGAAGAAGGCAGCCGTGCCACCGAGGCGATACACTGTTCTGAAGGCGTTGGCCATGCCTGTGAGGTGACCACTGATGTGTATGGAGCTGAGCGCTACGTTCTCCTGTGTGTTGAGCAGGGTCTTACACACGTCCAGCGGGGTGGTTATGGCTGCAGACACGGCCCCCGCCGCAGCCCCAGACAGCACGTGGCTGCCGGGGTGGTACTGTCTGTGGGGGTTGAGCCGCTCCTGCATCAGCTCATAGGTCATGAAGTGGACAGCCTGGAAGGGAATGTTCATGGCCAGCTGTGTGCTGTAGCTGCGATAGAAGGCTGTGAGCCCCTCAGTGCGCTGTATAGTCCCAACGCAGTCTAACAGGTTCCGGTAGGGAGAGTTGTACATCTGCATCCTCTGTTTCACCACTAAGACACCATGAAGGACAGCACCACCACACAAACAGGGGAACAAAGAGAAGGGGGCTAGAACGGTTTGTTATCATCTTGATTTCTAATTGAAAAAGTCACAAAAAACCCAAAGCCCCCTTTGAAAGCCTTACCTTCAGCTGGGTTCATGACTGCGTCATGCAGCACAGTGGCCACACAGCCTGCCAGTCCTAGTTGGAACAAACACAGTCAGTCAGGCCTCCGCATGTTACCACCCATCAACATACAATACCTCACGTAATAATACATCAGTTCTCACCAAGCCAATTGTTTATAATGTTAGTTTATCAAAACTGCCAGCACAACTACCAAAACAATTAACTTCTTCCTGTGCCATGTTCCCTGACCTTCCAGTGGTCAGTATGTAATGCGAGTTAGAATTCCAAGGGAAACAGAACTGTACTGCACCATTGGCTATGTGGCTGTTTCCTCCATTCTGAATGACCTCGCTGAGTGTGCGCTTGACATGTTCGTAGCAGGCAAAGTAGAGGGCGTGGGCAGGGCCGGCCCCCAGCATTGTGATGTTGAGGCCCCTCAGGGGTCTGAGGAGACCCTCCGTCCGGACGATCCTTCTTAGGGCCTCATACACGCTGCTGTACTGAGCCTTAGGGTCTGGCTGCAAACTTTGCATCCTGGTCTAGAGAAAGAAGAGGGATATTTTAAGTGAGACCCTAGCTTCTCATGAAATAGTCTATACAACCTGCTAAACTACAGACTGTAGTCAAACCTACACACTCACCTGGGCTGTCTGTTTCTGAGGTAATTGTTTCTCCTGTGATGTGATCTCACCATGTTCTTGATAATATCTGTTCTTGGCAGAACTTCTGTACTTTCTGAGTGATGTATGTCTGTCCCAGGCCTAGGGTGGGGGGCCAGGGCAGTTCTTTGTTATACCCTGACACGCCAATTTATTTGGACAGCACAAACAATGTTTTTATTTAGCCCAAAATGTAGTGCAGCCCAAAAGACATGCCATTTTTATCTTTCTTAGCATATTGCCTTTATTTCCTTCCACCCCCCCAACAATAAAATATCAATTACATTTGCTTCAGATACATCTGGAGGCTTGAGGGATTCATAAAACTTTGAGTTTAAGTTTGTCAAACTGAACTAAAACTCTACACAAATCACAGACATTGATGAGCTCTACCTCAAGAAGACAATGATTTCTGCATGTGCCTTCAAGACTGCTTCTGTAGTCATCTTTACTTATAGGTGACATTACTCATTTCTCTCAACGCATCTTTGAAAGGGTGAATCCAATGTCTTATCTGTAGTCTATACAAAACATTAACACCTGCTCCTTCCATGAAAGACTGACCAGGTGAATCCAGATGAAAGCTATGATCCCTTATTGATGTCACTTGTTAAATCCACTTCATTTTTTTAAGCATTGAAACTTTTTTTTCACCTTTATTTAACCAAGTTGGCTAGTTGAGAACAAGTTCTCATTTACAACTGCGACCTGGCCAAGACAAAGCACAGCAATTTGACACATACAACAACACAGAGTTACACATGGAATAAACAAAATATACAGTCAATAATACAGTAGAAAAATAAGTCTATTTACAATGTGAGCAAATGAGGTGAGATAAGGTAGGGAAAGTTTTTTAAAAAAGGCCATGGTGGTGAGGTAAATACAATATAGCAAGTAAAACACTGGAATGGTAGATTTGCAGTGGAAGAATGTGCAAAGTAGAAATAGAAATAATGGAGTGCAAAGGAGCAAAATAAATAAATAAATACAGTAGGGGAAAAGGTAGTTGTTTGGGCTAAATTATAGATGGGCTATGTACAGGTGCAGTAATCTGTGAGCTGCTCTGACAGCTGGTGCTTAAAGCTAGTGAGGGAGATAAGTGTTTCCAGCTCCAGAGATTTTTGCAGTTCGTTCCAGTCATTGGCAGCAAAGAACTGGAAGGAAAGACGACCAAAGGAGGAATTGGCTTGTGTATGTTTGCCATTCAGAGGGTGAATGGGCAAGACAAAATATTTAAGTGCCTTTGAACAGAGTATGGTAGTAGGTGCCAAGCGCACCAGTTTGTCAAGAACTGCAATGCTGCTGGGGTTTTCATGCTCAACAGTTTCCCATGTGAATCAAGAATGGTCCATCACCCAAAGGACATCCAGCCAACTTGACACAACTGTGGGAAGCATTGGAGTCAACATGGGCCAGCATCCATGTGGAACGCTTTCGACACCTTGTAGAGTCATGCTCAGACGAATTGAGGCTATTCAGAGGGCAAAAGGGGGTGCAACTCAATATTAGGAAGGTGTTCCCAATGTTTGAGAGAGAGATATATATATATATATAGTACTGTTATTACTTAGGCAAAATGTATGGAATAAGCTAGCCTACCCACCATAACAAGGCACACCAACTAGCCAGAGACAAGATTAGATAATTGAACTGGAAACAACTACCTTCATTCATTTATCAAACACGTGTACGTGCAGATTTGCTCAAACAATTCCATACAAGGACTTTGATCCTACTCCAATATGTGGGCAGCTTTGGTCCTCAACTGTTAAGGTTTTTGTGTTAACCTTTTTTCCGCATCTGATCGACGCCTGGGAGAACAGAGAGATATTGTCACAAGGGGACAAATGAGTTAGCCTAGTGAGCGTACTTTTGTAAACAAAAAAGGCTCTACTCGGGAAAACCTGGCTCACTAAAGTGGCTCACTATTTAACAATGTAGGCCTAATCCTTGAGTGAGTTAGGATTCAGCCCTTAGTTACCAGCAGCAAGCCTACTGCATGTCTGTAGCTTACCTCCCCATTATGTTATTATCTCAGCCTCCACATCCAAGTAATTCCATCTACTTAGCAGCTTTGCTCTAGAGAAACCACCACACAGGACAGCTTCACAGTATTATCTCTGCATGATATCAGTTAGGGTGCATGATGTACTGTATTACAGACAAATATACCATTTTGAAGGTTTATATTTAATACTATTTACTTTAATAATATAATCAGATTCCTGCAGGAGTGCTACAGTAGTTGAGCTCTAAAGGGAAAAAAAACAACACACAAGCAGTTGATGTGTGGAGGATGAGATACACCTGCAGACGGTAGGTGGGAAGGGGGCTCAAAGCTGTAATACTGATACATCTTGGACCTCTGCCCAGGTTCTGGCCACCCCCTGTCAGATCCTACTTTAAGTGATAAGAGTCTCTCTTAAGCACAACTGAAGCAAAATGTTTCAAAAAAAAGAAATTGAGCAAAGAGGTGAAGAAAGAGTACAGAATGAGACTGCTGTCAAACATCTTACTATGTTGTGATTCTCTCTCCTTAATGAGCAGAGAGTGAGTGAGTGAGTGAGTGAGTGAGTGAGTGAGTGAGTGAGTGAGTGAGTGAGTGAGTGAGTGAGTGAGTGAGTGAGTGAGTGAGTGAGTGAGTGAGTGAGTGAGTGAGAGTGAGAGTGACTTTGCCTGCCTCTGTCTGAAATCATTAGGCAACTTGACAAAACAGAGCTAGCTTTATCCCAGTTGGCGTTTATCACAGTGACGGTACAATGCCTCTGGCCATTAAAATGGCTACTCTTTCTGGCTGTGCCGTGCCAAAGAACCAGGAAACTAAACTATTGATTGAATATTAGACAAACTTGGTGACTTAACTTCATTTGGTTTATTTCCTCACCTTGTCCGACAATTAAGTAATGTAAAATCTCCAACAATGTTATAATTAGGAGAAATAAATCTGTTGCATGGCACACAATGAGTCATTTGTTTGCGTTGTTCTACTGCCACTGATCTTAGTTTACTACCAGGAAATGCATTCCTGATGGGCTTAAAGGCACAGAGCAGTCAAAGATGTGATTTTCCTGTGTTTTATATATTTTCCCACACTACGACGTTGGAATAATACTGAAACTGTGAAAATGATAACACCCTTTTAGTGTAAGAGCGGTTTGAAAAGGCCGCCGGAAATTTCAGCCTGCTTTGGTGGGATGGTGTTTTGGCCTGCCTGACAATATAAGTTAATAGACCAATAACAAAGTGGGTTCCAAACCTCTCTGCCAATAACAGCTACTTCAAGTTACATATCCCTCCCATTAGTCTCATCCAATGAGGCACCTCACTCAGTCCTAGATAAATTCTTGCTTGAGAAATTGCTCTTCACCAAGAAGCGATGTTGTTTTAACATTTTAATTAAAAACAAAATCGCAGTAAGGTACTTATTTTTTTACTACAAATGATTTGATATTGAGATAAAGGTCCAATGCAGCTGTTTTTTTTATTTTAAGAACTACTTCATAAGAGGAAGCAGTAGATTACTCAAAATAAGACATTTTGGTGATGACACAGTAATAAAACTATTAGTAAATATATGCTACCAGGATCTAGGGCTAGGCTAACCCTGTGAAGCCATTATAACACAAGTATACCCCAACTCCCATCTCCAATACAGCCACCTGATCAACTCAAATAGTTTCAGTAACTGTATTTCTTACAGAAGATTTTGGTTCAAAAACTCTTTCAGTTTTAACATTAATGGCACCCTTCCAACTGGCGAGGAGGAAGGGGACCCATTGGGTGCTGGAGTGGAAAAATCGCACCAGCTCATCCTGCTTGTTTTGGGCTGGAGAGAAAAGCAGGGCTGGCGACAGCAAAATTCATTAAGGTTCTATGGCCAGCATAAGAAGTACTGTTTTCCCCCCCCCACTCTTCCATGACAATGAATGGAGGTTATAGTGTAGACATGGGGCAGGGAATCTCTGTTTCTGTGTGCCACCACTGCTTTAACTCTTCAGCAGGGAGTGACTCATCAGTAGCAAGCTAACATCAGATTTTGATAAACCTCACTGTAGGGGTTAAAGTCTGTGATAGAACTGGGAGACCAGAACCTGCTGGTGGCTGTGGACGTCAGTGTATTCTGTGTTTCTTTTAAACGAAAAGTAATGATTAAATGTGTGTGCATGGCATGAGTGTAAATGCATTTCAGGAGTTAATCCCATGGCTTGCAGAGGCTGTATGACAGTTTGCTAATCAGCTGTATAAGAGAAAGACAGTGCACACACCCTTTTTCTGACTGATTCCAAATGCTTACGCCCATTAGGACATGAAGATAACACTTCTAGTAGTAGCACAGAGGGACGTATAGTTACTAGTTATTAGAAGTAGGTCTATAGTATATCTACTTAACTCTAAACCATTCCTTCATAAAAAAAATAAGTTCATAGCAGGGTCGTCCACAAAATGAGTGCCTTTTGCATCTATTTCATACGTTAAGTAGAAATTGTACACCAATATTTAATTTTAAGAGGAATAAGACTTGCTAAAGTGCCAAAATGCAGCATTTTGACATGTCCCTCTGTGCATCCCTCTGTGCACTTCAACATTATTGTAAAGCCCTCGTTAATTTTGTTGCTTTGACAGTGATTTCTGAATATTACTTAGTTCATTTGATTAGTGATTCATTTTAAGGTTAAAAAAACCTGTCCTCTATTTTAAGGTCAATCCTGTTACGTGAACTGAACACATTTTAATATGGTGAAACTATTCCTTTTGAAAAATGAAATTTTAAAAGAAACATTGAATAGCCAAATCAAAGTGTAAAAGCTGGTGAGCTGCTTCTACTCTTTTACTACATTTTCTGGTGGAACACTGAGCGGGTCAAGCATAACACATCAACCCTATTACCCATAGACAGGCTAGAAATGTTTTAACAACGTAAAATGTTTTGTGAAGCTTGCATTCAATTGCCCCTTCCTGTTTCACACAACAAGCTTCCATTCCCCCGTCACAAGGGGATTTTCAACCCTGTCACTTTATTTTGCACTTAAGTCATTTATTATTTTGTCTCAAGGGGAAAACATATATTTTTTTAATTGAACAAGTTGAACATGTGCTCTTTATGACAGAATGTTAAAATTAGGTGAAATACAACTTTTTCTCACCAAGTTAGTGCTCAAAAAAGCACCTAATTGGTGGAACAACCCAGCAGCTGAGTTAATGAAGCACTGTGGCTAGGTTTGGCTGTGTTGACTAGACGTGTAAAGTCTGGCTCTAAAACCTTCAGTTGTAAGATAGGCAGCATGAAAGGTCCAACTACAGATTTGTGCAGTTACAGAGGAGGAAGTGGCGACAATGGCTTGTGTAACCCTGTTGAAGACACACAGGCTAATTTGGCTCCATATCCGATCATCTCATTCTGATGGTCTGACTGATTAAAATTGTTGGACCATGTAGCCTATGCCTTTTTTGCCACAAGCTTTATTCTCTGTAGGTAGTCAGTGTTCTCGATTTGTCAAGTCAAACATGTTTCAAATGTACATGCAATGTACTTAAATAAAAATGTATGAATGAACTTCACTAAATTATCTGGGAAATAACTACTGGTATGCAATGAGGGGGCATAGCGGGGTACAAAGTTCAAAGCCAATTACTTATTACTTGTATGTCCTCTTACACTATAGGTTACCTAGAAGCCTATAAACTTTGACCACTCCAAAAATACATTATTTGGTTTAGTATATTTTACAATAACCACTTGCTACATTTCGCCACAATGTCACCTACATTTGAGCTTCTTTGACAGCTCTAACCTGGCACACAGCCATGTGACCTTCACCTGTTTGCCTCAATTGTCTGACAACCAGTTTAATAAGTTCAGATGTGGGTAAGATAAAGAATTGTATAGAACAAATGGGCACTGAGTGGGTAATGACAGATAGCTATGTCTACATGTCCATGCTTCACTCTGAACTTGAAGGTTGTTGGATTTTAAAGTTTTAGCAAACAAGCTAGCTAACTTAGCTAGTTAGCAGTTGTAGCTAAGTGTGCGGCTAAATACTGGAAACGTTCAATTGCATGATGTTTCATTAACAGGGTGAGTACTTTCAGGGAGACAGGGAGGATTTCACATATGCGAGCGAGTGTATTGCTATGCTAAGGCATGTCTCATAACGCGTAAATTGGCTGGCTAGTAGCTGGCTAATTAGCGCTAGCGTCTAGCTAGCTAGCCAACTAACGTTACCTAGCGTTCACACATTTAAACTGGTAAGGTTATTTCCTCCCCTGCGTACTGATGAGTTGGAAAGCAGAAATGCATAATGATACGAATGAAGTGTTATTGAGCCCATCACTTGGTTGATGGGCTAGCAAGCCTACCTTGACAGAGTCCACGGGGTACATCACCGTGTGCTCCAGGATTCCAGCCACGGCTCCTGCTGTCATGTGGATTGTCAATGAGGCATGAGCTGGCAAACTCTCGTAGTCACCGTCGCCTTCCGAAGGCTCCCCATCTTTACCTTTAATCTCCGACATGTCCAAGGTTGCCACCACCGGGTCAGCGCGCAACTCCATGCGGGGGAGACTGATCAAAAGGAGATCTTTACAAACAAGCACTGAATCGGCGGCATGGACAACCACAACATTATCAACGAGTTCCAGCGCCTAGATGACGTCAGAAGAATACACGATAGCTGTCTAGTTTGAGCAATGAACATCCAGAAAATCAAAAATGAGGCGGAACCAACAGCCGGAATTGTCCAATGAAAAGTAGCCCACTAGTGCTAGCTGTTTACAGAATTGACAACGCTTTTCAATGAGGGGGTTCGATTAATCTCGTCCGGGCGCTCGTGTTGCACCGGCGGAAATTTGTTCGCATTCGATTTGGAACCGGGCTACCTCCCAGACGTGAGCCAGGTACCCCGCTCTGTCAAACGGCGAAGACTGCTCAAACAATAATGACGTAGTTGAACACGTGGGATTAGTAGGATTCTGTGTTTTCCCATGCAAAGGTGATTGCTTTAGAAAAAAACGCTTTATCTGCCTTCCTAGTGAAACTTATAATATTTGTTTTATGGAAAAGTTGTATGTTTCTGGAAGATGCATCATGCTGCAGCTTTATTGACAACATGACCGAGCCCTGCAGATTACGGTTCATTTTGAGAAAGGTGCTCCTCCCTCCTTTCACCCAATGAAGTGATGGGCCATCGACCGGTTCAACCCTGGGCAGCTTAAATAAATCCCTCATTGACCATAATATGGACAAAGGGGTCACAAAGGTCATTGATTCCTGTCTATTTCAAAAGTGATGTAGCACTTTCTTTTCCAAGCCTTTTTTTTCTATGAGCTTTATTTGTCAATGATAGTCCTACTTATGATGTTAAATGCATATGGCACTGCATACTGTATGTCATATTGCATAAGGTAAACTGAATTAAGAAAGTAAACAGATCTACCTGGTTTGGCTCTGGTTTGTTCGATTTTTAAAAAATAATTTGTTTTGGTGGTATGTGGTACTATTCAATATCAGTGTTTGGTAGTAAATGTCTGGTTTGTTCGATTTTTAACAAAATAATTTGTTTTGGTGGTATGTGGTGCTATTCAATAACAGTGTTTGGTAGTAAATGTATATTATGACTGGGCTGGGCCATAGTGCTGTAATCCCATCAAATAGTAAAGTAGGGTGTATTCTTCACCGAGGGTGGGTGCCTATGGGTGGGTGTGTAGATTAGCAGGGTTGTGGTCCCCTTATCACACACCATCTGTTCAGTACATGGTAATAGAGCAATCTGAAACAGACAATGTTCAACCTCACCCTTTTTAGTAGAAGCGTGTCTACCCCAAATGTGGTTTCCTATGTGGTTTTCCCAGACCAACAAGCCTGTATGATTGAGACTTGAGACTTGTTGCTTTGAAGTTACAGATATAGGAATTTATTTTGAGCCAGTTTGCTACAGCAGGAAAATAATCCTGCAGGCTACAGCAACAGAAAATATGAATTATTATGTGGATTATAATTTATGGACATTTTGGTAGGGGTTAGATACATTTTTCGAAAGGGAAAATCAAGCCTTTTTAAACCTCAAAATAAAATAAAATAAATGTGCATTTGTCACGTGCCGAATAGAACAAGTGTAGACTTTTACGTTAAATGCTTACTTATGAGCCCTTAACTAACAATGCAGAGTTTTTTTTAAAGTTAGTAAGAAAAATTTGCTAAACTAACGGAGAAATAGTATCACATTAAAATAACAATAATTAGGCTATATACAAGGGGTACCAGTACCGAGTCAATGTGCAGTGGTACGGGTTAGTCAAGGTAATTTAGGTAATATGTACATGTAGGTAGGAGTAAAGTGACTATGCATAGATAATAAACAGAAAGTAGCAGCTGCATATGTGAAGAGTGTGAAGGAATGGGAATGGGTGTGTGTGGCGCCAATATGCATGTGTGTGTGTTGGGGGAGTTGTAAGTTTGTGGTTTGAGACTTTATTTTTTACTATTTTCTACATTGTAGAATAATAGTGTAGAAATCAAAACTATGAAATAACACATATGGAATCACATAGTAACCAAAAAAGTGTTAAACAAATCCAAATATATTTGAGATTTTAGATTATTCAAATAGCCACCCTTTGCCTTGATGACAGCTTTGCACACTTTTGGCATTCTCTGAACCAGCTTCACGAGGAATACTTTTCCAACAGTCTTGAAGGAGTTCCCACACATGCTGAGCACTTGTTGGCTGCTTTTCCTTCACTCTACAGTCCAACTCCTCCCAAACCATCTCAATTGGGTTGAGGTCGGGTGATTGTGGAGGCCAGATAATCTGCTACAGCACTCCATTACTCTCCGTCTTGGTCAAATAGCCCTTACACAGCCAAGAGGTGTGTTTTGGGTCACTGTCCTGTTGAAAACAAATGATAGTCCCACTAAGCGCAAACCAGATGGGATGGCACATCGCTGCAGAATGCTGTGGTAGCCATGCTGGTAAAGTGTGCCTTGAATTCTAAATAAATCACAGACAGTGTCACCAGCAAAACACCCCCCACACCATCACACCTCCTCCTCCGTGCTTTACGGTGGGATCCTCACATGCGGAGATCATCCGTTCACCTACTCTGTGTCTCACAAAGACGCAGTGGTTGGAATTAAATATCTTCAATTTGGACTCAGACCAAAGGACAGATTTCCACTGGTCTAATGTCACTTGCTCGTGTTTCATGGCCCAAGCAAGTCTCTTCTTCTTATTGGTGACCTTCAGTAGTGAATCCTTTGGAGCAATTAAACTATGAAGGCCTGATTCACACAGTCTCCTCTGAACAGTTGATGTGGAGATGTGTCTGTTACTTGAACTCTGTGAAGCATTTATTTGGGCTGCAATCTGAGGTGCAGTTAACTCTAATTAATTTATCCTCAGCAGCAGAGGTAACTCTGGGTCTTCCTTTCCTGTGGCGGTCCTCATGAGAGCCAGTTTCATCATAGTGCTTGATGGTTTTTGCGACTGCACTTGAAGAAACTTTCAAAGTTCTTGAAATGTTTTGTATTGACTGACCTTCATGTCTAAAAGTAATGATGGACTGGCATTTCTCTTTGCTTATTTGAGCTGTTCTTGCCATAATATGGACTTGGTCTTTTACCAAATAGGGCTATCTTCTGTATACCACCCTACCTTGTCACAACACAACTGATTGGCTCAAACGCATGAAGAAGGGGGAAAAAATCCACAAATTAACATTTAACAAGGCACACCTGTTAATTGAAATGCATTCCAGGTGACTACCTCATGAAGCTGGTTGAGCGAATAAAAAGAGTGTGTAAAGCTGTCATCAAGGCAAAGGTTGACCAAAGGTTGACTAATTTGAACAATCTCAAATATAAAATAAATGTTGATATGTTTAACACTTTTTTGGTTACTACATGATTCCATATGTGTTATTTCATAGTTTGGATATCTTCACTATTATTCTACAATGTAGAAAATAGTAAAAATAAAGAAAAACCCTTTAATGAGTAGGTGTGTCCAAACTTTTGACTGGTACTGTACATCAAGCCTGTGCAAGAGTCAGTTAAAAAAATAAGAAACATGAGGGTCAATGCAAATAGTCTGGGTATCCATTTTATTAACTGTTCAGCAGTCTTACGGCTTGGGTATAGAAACCACTAAGGGGCCTTTTGGTCCCAGACCTGTTGCTCTAGTACTGTTTGCCGTGTGGTAGCAGAGAGAATGGTCTATGATTTGGGTGGCTGGAGTCTTTGAGAATTTTAGGTGCCTGGTGTAGAGGTCCTGGATTGCAGGAAGCTCGGCCCCAGTTATGTACTGGGTCGTGCCTACTACCCTCTGTAGCTCCTTGCTGTCGGATGCCGGGCAGTTGCCATACCAGGCGGTGATGCAACCAGTCAGGATGCTCTCAATGGTGCAGCTGTATAACTTTTTAAGGACCTGAGGTCCCATGCCAAATCTTTTCAGCCTCCTGAGGGGGAATAGGCGTTGTCATGCCCTCTTCACGACTGTTGGTGTGTTTGGACAATGATAGGTCCTTAGTCGACACCAAGTAACTTGAAGCTCTCAACCCGCTCCACTACAACCCTGTTGGGGGCGTGCTCGGCCCTCCTTTTCTTATAGCCCATGATCAGCTCTTTTGTCTTGCTCAAGTTGAGGGAGAGGTTGTTGTCCTGGCACCACACTGCCAGGTCTCTGACCTCCTCCCTATAGGCTGTCTCATTGTTGTAGGTGATCAGGAATACCACTGTTGTGTCGTCGGCAAACTTAATGATGGTGTTGGAGTCGTGCATGGCCACGCAGTCATGGGTGAGCAGGGAGCACAGGAGGGGACTAAGCATGCACCCCTGATGGGCCCGTGTTGAGGATCAGCGTGGAGGATGCGTTGTTGCCTACCCTCACCACTTGGGGGCGGCCCGTCAGGATGTCCAGGATCAAATTCACTACAAGTTTTAAATGTCCTGCATTGCACGAAAGTTCTCCTGCAACAAGGCGATCAAATTAAAATCCTACAGCTTTACTTAACTATAAGTAAATGCACAGTTATGGCAGACATGAAGGCCATGAAGAATACATGTAGATTAAGTAGCAAGCGACATAATCAGTCATGCTTACTATAGTGGAAGTATTTTTTTCAACATTTAAAATGATATACAAATTATTTTTATTTATTCAAGTGAGCAGATTGTTTCAAGTTTCAATGTTTATTTGCCACGGGCACAGCATACAATAGGTGTAAAAGAGTACAGTAAAATTGTTTCCTTGAGAGCTCTTTCCCAACAATCCAGTGATAATAATAGTGTAGATAATAATAGAAAATAGAATAAAAAAATAAAAGTATGAATAAAAACAACACAAGAATTACGATGAGAGTTAAAGAACACAAGAATGCAAGTATATACAGGTCAGTGCCAGTACCTTATTCAATGTGCAGGGGTACTGGAGTGGTTGAGGTGTGTTTATATGGGGGCGGTAGGTAGCCTAGTGGCATTGGGCCAGTAACCGAAAGGTTGCTAGATCAAGTACCCGAGCTGACAAGGTAAACATCTGTTGTTCTGCCCCTGAACAAGGCAGTTAACCCACTGTTCCTAGGCCATCATTGTAAATAAGAATTTGTTCTTAACTGACTTGCCTAGTTAAAATAAATAAATACTTAAAAAGTGACTGGAAGTAGGATGTGCATGTAAACAGAGCTGAAAAGTGGCAGGTAACCAGAATATATAAATAGTTATGATAATATAGTAATAAACTCAGCAAAAAAAGAAATGTCCCTTTTTCAGGACCCTGTCTTTCAAAGATAATTTGTAAAAATCCAAATAACTTCACAGATCTTCATTGTAAAGGGTTTAAACACTGGTTCCCATGCTTGTTTAATGAACCATTAATGATCATGCACCTGTGAAACAGTCGTTAAGACACTAACAGCTTACAGACAGTAGGCAATTAAGGTCACAGTTATGTAAACTTAGGACACTAAAAGAGGTCTTCTACTGAAAATTACCAAAAGAAAGATGCCCAGGGTCCCTGCTCATCTGCGTGAACGTGCCTTAGGCATGCTGCAAGGAGGCATGGGGACTGCAGATGTGGCCAGGGCAATAAATTGCAATGTCCGTACTGTGAGACACCTAAGACAGCGAGACAGGATGGACAGCTGATCGTCCTTGCAGTGGCAGACCACGTGTAACAACACCTGCACAGGATCGGTACGTCCGAACATCACACCTGCGGAACAGGTACAGGATGGCAACAACAACTGCCCAAGTTACATCAGGAACGCACAATCCCTCCATCAGTGCTCAGACTGTCCGCATTAGGCTGAGAGAGGCTAGACTGAGGGCTTGTGGGCCTGTTGTAAGGCAGGTCCTCACCAGACATCACCGGCAACAACGTTGCGTATGGGCACAAACCCATGGTCGCTGGACCAGACAGGACTGGCAAAAAGTGCTCTTCATTGACGAGTCGCGGTTTTGTCTCACCAGGGGTGATGGTCGGATTTGCATTTATCGTCGAAGGAATGAGCGTTACACCGAGGCCTGTACTCTGGAGCGGGATCGATTTGGAGGTAGAGGGTCCATCAGGTCCATTATGGTCTGGGGCGGTGTGTCACAGCATCATCGGACTGAGCTTGTTGTCATTGCAGGCAATCTCAATGCTGTGCGTTACAGGGAAGACAACCTCCTCCCTTATGTGGTACCCTTCCTGCAGACTCATCCTGACATGACCCTCCAGCAAGACAATTCCACCAGCCATACTGCTTGTTCTGTGCGTGATTTCCTGCAAGATAGGAATGTCAGTGTTCTTCCATGGCCAGCGAAGAGCCCGGATCTCAATCCCACTGAGCACGTCTGGGACCTGTTGGATCGGAGAGTGAGGGCTAGGGCCATTCCCCCCAGAAATGTCTGGGAACTTGCAGGTGCCTTGGCGGAAGAGTGGGGTAACATCTCACAGCAGGAACGGGCAAATCTGGTGCAGTCCATGAGGAGGAGATGCACTGCAGTACTTAATGCAGCTGGTGGCCACACCAGATACTGACTGTTACTTTTGATTTTGACCCCCCCTTTGTTCAGGGACACATTATTCAATTTCTGTTAGTCACATGTCTGTGGAACTTGTTCAGTTTATGTCTCAGTTTTTGAATCTTGTTATTTTCATACAAATATTTACACGTTAAGTTTGCTGAATATAAACGCAGTTGACAGTGAGAAGACGATTATTTTTTTGCTGAGTTTAGATACATGTAAACAGGAGCAATAGTGACTAGTAGCAGGATAAATAGATAAATATTAATGGTAACCAATAATCAATGAACAGCAGTGTAATGGAGTAATACATCTAATCAATAATAATTTTAGCAGCAGCTTAGATTGTATCTGAGTGGGTAGAGACCTATGGATAGGCATAGAGTCAGTGTGGATAGTCTGTGGGAGAGCAGTGGTTGTTAGCCATTTAACAGTCTTATTGAAGCTGTTTAGGATTCTGTGTGTCTGAGCCTTGATGCACAGGTATCGCCTGTCAGATGGGAGTATGGAGAACAGTCCATGTGGCTGGAGTTTTTGGAAATGTTTTGGTCCTTTCTCAGTTGCCATACCAGACTATGATACAACCAGTCAGGATGCTCTCAATGGTGCCACTGTAACAGTTCACTCCCCTGACCGACAGACGTGGCTGGAGTTTTTGGAAATGTTTTGGTCCTTTCTCAGTTGCCATACCAGACAATGATACAACCTGTCAGGATGCTCTCAATGGTGCCACTGTAAAAGTTCCTGAGTATAATCAACCCCATCTCACTCCCCTGACCGACAGACGTTCAGCCCCACTGCTGGCCATGTGAGTGGTAGTAATATGAATTAGCCTCGGGTGAATACAAGCCCTTAACAATGTACAGCATTTTTACAAGGAGGAGCAGCATATCAATCCTTTAGTTTCAGATACTCTAAAATACCATAATAGGAAATTATCAGTCACAGTTGGTCTGGGAACTTTCAATGGGAGGTTTATTGCTCCCAAACTGTAACTTTGGAAATAGTCCATTTGTGATGTGTGTTCAAGAACCATTCTCAAATTTTTTACGTTACATCTCTCAACAATTCATAATCTGGCATTCTGCTATCCACTGACTCTTGTTGCAGACCATCAGACCATGTACTGTGTATATACAGTACATATATACAGTGCCTTCAGAAAGCATTCATAGCTAATGACTTATTCCACATTTTGTTGTGTTACAGCCTGAATTCAAAAAGGAAAAAAAAGAAAGAAATATCAACCATCTACACACAATACCCCATAATGAAAAAGTGAAAAGATTTTTCAAATCTTTGCAAATTTATTGAAAATTAAATACAGAAATATATCATTCATACCCCTGAGTAAATACGTAAATACGTGTTAGAATCACCTTTGTCAGCGATTACAGCTGTGAGTCTTTCTGGGTAAGTCTCTAAGAGCTTTGCAGACCTTCATTTTTAAATATTTGCACATTATTAGTTTAATAATTATTCAAGCTCTGTGAAGTTGGTTGTTGATCATTGCTAGATAGTAGAGGTCGACCGATTAATCGGATTTGCCGATTTAATTAGGGCCGATTTCAAGTTTTCATAACAATCGGAAATCGGTAATTTTGACGCCGTTTTTTTTTACACCTTTATTTAACCTTTAAAGTCAGTTAAGAACACATTCTTATTTTCAATGACGGCCTAGGAACGGTGGGTTAATTGCCTTGTTCAGGGGCAGAACGACAGATTTTTAACATGTCAGCTCAGGGATTCAATCTTGCAACCTTACGGTTAACTAGTCCAACGCTCTAACCACCTGCCTCACGAGGAGCCCGTCTGTTACGTGAATGCAGTAAGAAGCCAAGGTAAGTTGCTAGCTAGCATTAAACTTATCTTATAAAAAACAATCAATCAATTATAATCACTAGTTATAACTACACATGGTTGATGATATTACTAGTTTATCTAGCGTGTCCTGCGTTGCATTTAATCGATGCAGAGCGCATTCGCGAAAAAGGACTGTCGTTGCTCCAACGTGTACCTAACCATAAACATCAATGCCTTTCTTAAAATCAATACACAGAAGTATATATTTTTAAACCTGCATATTTAGCTAAAAGAAATCCAGGTTAGCAGGCAATATTAAACAGGTGAAATTGTGTCACTTCTCTTGCGTTCATTGCACGCAGTCAGGGTATATGCAACAGTTTGGGCCGCCTGGCTCATTGCGAACTAATTTGCCAGAATTTTACGTAATTATGACATAACATTGAAGGTTGTGCAATGTAACAGGAATATTTAGACTGATGGATGCCACCCGTTAGATAAAATACGGAACGGTTCCGTATTTCACTGAAAGAATAAATGTTTTGTTTTCGAGATGATAGTTTCCGGATTCGACCATATTAATGACCTAAGTCTCGTATTTCTGTGTGTTATTATTTTATAATTAAATCTATGATTTGATAGAGCAGTCTGACTGAGCGATGGTGGGCACCAGCAGGCTCGTAAGCATTCATTCAAACAGCACTTTCGTGTGTTTTGCCAGCAGCTCTGCTGTTTATGAATTCAAGCCTATCAACTCCCGAGATTAGGCTGGTGTAACGGATGTGAAATGGCTAGCTAGTTAGCGTTCAAACGTCACTCGCTCTGAGACTTGGAGTAGTTGTTCCGCTTGCTCTGCATGGGTAACGCTGCTTCGAGGGTGGCTGTTGTCGATGTATTCCTGGTTCGAGCCCAGGTAGCGGCGAGGAGAGGGATGGAAGCTATACTGTTACACTGGCAATAATAAAGTGCCTATAAGAACATCTAATAGTCAAAGGTATATGAAATACAAATCGTATAGAGAGAAATAGTCCTATAATTCCTATAATAACTACAACATAAAACTTCTTACCTGGGAATATTGAAGACTCATGTTAAAAGGAACCACCAGCTTTCATATGTTCTCATGTTCTGAGCAAGGAACTTAAACGTTAGCTTTCTTACATGGCACATATTGCACTTTGACTTTCTTCTCCAACACTTTGTTTTTTCATTATTTAAACCAAATTGAACATGTTTCATTATTTATTTGAGGCTAAATTGATTTTATTTATGTATTATATTAAGTTAAAATAAGTGTTCATTCAGTATTATTGTAATTGTCATTATTACAAATAAAAATAAAATGTAATTTTAATTTTTTATTATCGGCTGATTAATCGGTATCTGCTTTTTTTGGTCCTCCAATAATCGGTATCGGTATCGGCGTTGAAAAATCATAATCGGTCGACCTCTACTAGATAGGCATTTTCAAGTCTTGGCATTGATTTTTATGCCGATTTAAGTCAAAACTGTAACAAAAATAAAAAGCAACTCCAGTGTATATTTAGCCTTGGGTTTTAGGTTATTGTACTGCTGAAAGGTGAATTTGTCTCCCAGTGTCTGTTGGAAAGCAGATTGAACCATGTTTTCCTCTAAGATTTTGCCCTGTGCTTAGCTAATATGTTTATTTTAATCTCCCCCAAACACTCCCTAGTCCTTGCCGATGACAAGCATACCCATAACATGATGCAGCCATCACCATGCTTGAAAATATGAAGAGTGGTACTCAGTGATGTGTTGGATTTGCCCCAAACATAAAGTTTGTATTCAGGACATGAAGTGAATTTCTTTGCCACATTTTTTGCAGTTTTACTTTAGTGCCTTATTGTAAACATGTTTTGGAATAGTTTTATTCTGTACAGCCTTACTTCTCTTCACTCTGTCATTATTGTTAGTATTGTGGAGTAACTACAATGCTGTTGATCCATCCTCAGTTTTCTTATTACAACCATTAAACGCTGTAACTGTTTTAATGTCGCCATTGGCCTCATGGTGAAATCCCTGAGCGGTTTCCTTTCTCTCCGGCAACTGAGTTAGGAAGGACGCTTTTATCTTTGTAGTGACTGGGTGTATTGCTACAACATCCAAAGTGTAATAAATAACTTCACCATGTTCAAAGGGATATTCAATGTCTGCTTTTTTATATTTTTACCCATCTACCAATAATACTGTAGGTGCCCTTTGCGAGGCATTGGAAAACCTCCCTGGTCTTTGTGGTTGAGTCTGTGTTTGAAATTCCCTGCTTGACTGAGGGACCTTACAGATTATTGTATGTGTGGGGTACAGAGATTAAGTAATCATTCAACAGTCATGTTAAACACAATTTGTTAAGCACATTTTAGTCCTGAATTTATTTAGGCTTGCCATAATTGACTGAAGCTTTTCATTTTTTATTAATTTGTAAAACTCTCTAAAAACAATTCCACTTTGACATTAAATTCAGGCTGTAACACAACAAAATGTTGAAAAAGTCAAAAGGTGTGAATACTTCCTGAAGGCACTTGAAAAGAACGCCACAGTCTCAAAAAAAAGAGTAATAATCCACTCATCATCAATCAAAAAACATTTAAGATTAGGTTATGTAAATGATCAGCAGTTCACCCTAGTCTAGTCACCTGTCCAAATACAAGATACTTGTAACTATATGTCTCATATGTAAATTAAAATGTAATATTCTGTCACTACAAATGTTTCCCAATCTAATCCAAGTGGTAAAGCTGTGGAAATAATGAATTACCTCATTAGTTTATGGTTTATTAGGCATACTCTTGTTTTCAAAACAGTGAATGAAGAGAAGCAGAGGCAGAATCAGATGGGGATCCCCCCTCACACTACTACCATCACCACCATAAGGTCCTCAAACATCCCCTTGCAACTTCATCACTTTTAACGGACTGCAGTTCCACTCAGAGGCAAGCGCGGAAGCTGAAGTGTTATGACAAATGTGTAGATGGAGGATGACTCAGCAGATGAAGAGCAGTCTCTGAAAGTATGCCTACTTTCAACATTGATCAGATAGGGAATTTTTTAGCAAAGATTGGACTATATTCCATCTCATTCACAAACACTTTGGCTATTACATGACTATTACTGATTTGTACAATTTCTACTTGTTTTTATACATACATCTGAATTATATATGACATACAGTAATTTATGAATGGTAACTGTGTAATAGGCATCCAAAACTTTTATACTTTTTTGTAATATATGAGACAAGAATTGTGTGAGCATTTGGGCAGTAACACAATGCCACCTACTGGAATTAACATATTTGGCTGCTGAGAACTTGCTGTTTTCAGGGGTTTAAAATGCTCTATGGGGTTACACTATTTAAACATAATAAACCATTTATAAAGGCATTTACAAAAACATTGCACACCATTTAGGGTTAGGGTGAGGTAAGCGTTAGGATCAGGGGGGAAAGTAGATTTAATTTCTTATTGTATTTTTGTCCCCTATGATGAAATCGGGGAGGAGACTGGATCTGTCTCCGTTATCATGTTCATTTGTATGTTTGTTCGGTGGTCACATGCAATATCTCAGACAGCACTGGTGTCTTGCCATAGAGATACGGGATTTACAAAATTATACTGGTTAGCCAGATGGTGGCACCATAACAACAGATTGAAAATGCTAACTTTAAAAGGTCACACCCATCACCCCGTTTGACCTAGTCATGAAATTTAGTACATAGGTCCCTCTCCTCACAAGGAACAAATTTGCCCCAGGGACCCATAAGGTCTGCCATGATATATTTAGCATTTTGTGAAAAATACTTAAAACGCTACTCTTCTGGCACCGAATGACCGATCTGCATGAAACTTGATATGTGGCATCTATGGACAAAACTCTCAACACAATACTTTCCAGACTAGTACCTAAAACATGGCCTCTATTGTCCAAAAAACATTCACATGAACGTGGTCTGGCACATAAATGCAAATAAATCAGTCAAGGATATTCATATTGGAACACAATTTGGTACACATGTTGCAAACACAGTCAAGACTCAACATATGCAAGAACATACATATCGCCCATACGGTGGGCACATGTTAATATCTCTTGATCTGTTTGACTTGGAGTGATGAAATTTGGCACACATGCTCAAGGATATGAGTCTCGCTAACCCACGTGATATCGCAGACACCACTGGCCCGATTTTGACTACTGGCGTCTTGCCATAGAGATCCAGTATTTACTTAATTATACTGATTAGCACAAGCAATAGCGAATTTCCATGGAGGCTGCTAGCTAAATATGCTGACGAGCACAAATGAAAATAAACAAATTGCAATCACAGGCAATCCAGCTCATAAAGTTTATTTATATATATATATATATATATATATATATATGAGTTACTGAATGCAATTTTTGGTGAGTTTGGACATTTAGTGAATGTGAACGAGAGACATTGTGCAAATTAATCTTGCACTTTACCAGAGAAAAGTAGACTGGCTACACAGAGAAAAGTACAGGCGAAAAGTAGCTAACACATCAGTCAGAGCGCTGTCTGCTGATAAATTGTTGAATGGGCACATTCTTCATCCAAGTGGAAAAGTGCAACTGAAGCACAAAATTAGTCTGATGCCGAGCAGAAATTACAATAAGGATTTTAGATCTGCATTTACAAAACTCAACAAGATATTTTAGGCATTTAATATATATTTTTCCTGTGTAAAAAACAAAGAATTCTGAGTTAATGCAATCCCTAAATTGAACTTCCTAGTTTTCTAAGTGGCTGAATTAATAAGGTGACGGGGCATCATAGTGTGTTAGCTTTCTGCCGTGTTTGAGAAGTCAAAGTCCTTTGGATGAGTTATCTGTACAACTGCCACTGCTATCTTTTGATTTCCTTGCATTTTTTCTCCCTGCTTCTCCCCCATCTTCTCCGAGCAGAGCAGGCAGGCCCGTTCCCATCCAGACACAGCGTGTACACATAGTGCTTCAGAGCCAGTACTGATCTTCCTTCAAACAAGCATGCTTCAATAATTTGTGCATTTCCACAATGTCTCTTGTTCACATTCGTTTGTAATGTCCAAACTCACCAAAAATTACATTCGGTAGCTCCTACCTTATAACCTGATCGTTTCTTTCTTTCTTATTTAAATTTTCACGGTGGAGGGCTAAAACGTTATTGTTCCCCACAATGAAATTGGAGGGGGGCTATGTATCTTTCTCAGACACCACTGGACCGATTTTGACTAAACTTGAGTGAATAATGCATGGGAGACAACATGTAATGTGCTGCATTCATGGGGGACATGTTTACTGTTGCCTTGATTTTTACATTCTAGGTATTAGAGATTTACATATAGGGTGAATTCAGATAAAGTGGGACATCATATAAATGGGGACAGCTTAATCCTGAGATGTTTATTTCATGGTCTGACAAGAGAAAATCAAAACTAAGCCCTTGCAGAGAAACCACATGATAAAAATCACATCACTTCTTTGGTGTGACATTATAGAGGGGGGCATAGCAAGCTTCAAACAGGAAGCTCATCCCGCGAAACACACGGTAAGATCAGTGACATAGGCTTTTTTCCTGTTTTGATGTTAAGGTTATAAAACTGTCATAAATAATGGACTGTGAATTTTGTAGTCAGTTTTTTTTATTTTTAATTGTGATGTAAATCTACATACTATGTACTGGTGCATAAAAATACACAATATTGTCAATATTATGTTTGCATTTTGGAGTTCAGTCATTTTTTTTACTGACCATACTGTAGCTAGCTAAAATAGGAGAGCATGGAGTAGAAAAAGTGTGACAGTCTTATAGCCTTTTCCAATGGAGGAAAGAGACCCAGTTTACAAAAGGGACCACATGTATTTAGGTTAGGCAGGGCTCTGTTTCTTGTAGTACTATACTGTTCATTTTTTCTTGTAGTTTTGTACTGTTAATTGACTGAATTCAGAAAAAGTTTCCTAAATCAGATGTTTCCTAATCACACAATTGAATAGAATTGTCATTGGGGTACAATTACGACTATAATAATGGTTTATTTATCCTGCTGTCGCAGTCTACCAAATGCGAACTGAAAGTGTTACTCTATGGTGCTGACGGAATATTTTAATTTAGACGTTTCTGAAGTGATATTTGTGTTTGGCTAGAATGGGGGACAAGAAGTACCTAGCTAGCTAGCCACTACGAGGTTAGTTTTGAGAAAAGTCAGCTAACATCGTAAGCTACCTAGGTATAACTAACTGGTCCCGTGTGGCTCAGTTGGTAGAGCATGGCGCTTGCAACGCCAGGGTTGTGGGTTCAATTCCCACGGGGGGACCAGGGTTCAATTCCCACGGGGGGACCAGGATGAATATGTATGAACTTTCCAATTTTGTAAGTCGCTCTGGATAAGAGCGTCTGCTAAATGACTTAAATGTAAAATGTAAATGTAACTAGCTAGCTACTAGCTCGTTCAATTTCTCTCACAATTATAAATACAACAAAATGCTAATAAAACAGCATATTATTGACCTAAAAGGTTATCTGTGATAGCCCAGTGTCTAGCTTATCAAGGGTCAGGGATACATAGAGCTACCGTGTGCTGTCCATCTATGGGAACAAATAAAATAAAATAGTATTTGTCACATGCACCGAATACAACAGATGCAGACCTTACAGTGAAATGCTTACTTACAAGCCCTTACATGCTGACCAGACCTGACACGTCGCGTGGGCGAGCATTGCAAAATACATTTAGAAATCCATGTTATTCAATTATTGCGCCAACGAGCGTCTGCGTTGCCAAGGGCTAAAATAGAAGTCATTCCTATTTCTGACGCAGATCACGCTGCAAGTCCTGCCTCTCCCATCTCCTCATTGGTTTATAGAAGCAGGTACCCACGTGCCATCTCCTCATTGGTTATACTCACGTGGGTGATTGAAAGAAAAACTGATTTGCCAGTTGTCGTGGTAATACTATGAAAGTGTAGATGCCAATCACCATATAAGTTCAAAGATGAAAAAGCCTGGAAGGAGGAGAGACGACTAGAATCGATTGACCGTTTTATGTGTGGATTAATTGTCGGAGTAGATGACCTTGTGCATTTCAGGTAAAATAACTCAATGTTTATATTCCAGGACAAATTAGCTAGTAACAGCAAGCTAGCTAAATAGGACAAATTATCTAGCAAGTGCAAGCTAACTAGCCATACATGTTTGCTTTTCAACCTGTCCCCAAATTAATGTAATTGGTTCAGAGTTTGTTTTGATATTTTAACCTGCGTGTCGTGATTGCGTTTGTAGGGGGACAAAATAAAAGTATGCACGATAGCGCACGATGGCGCATGCGCACAGCCGGTTTGGGTTCCGTGTTAACCAACAATGCAGTTAAGAAAATCCCTAAAAGAAAGTAAGAGATAAGAATAACAAATCATTGAAGAGCAACAGTAAATAACAATAGCGGGGCTATATAGTGGGGGTATCGGTACAGAGTCAATGTGCGGGGGGCACCAGTGTTGAGGTAATTATGTACATGTAGGTAGAGTTATTAAAGTGACTATGCATAGATAATAACAGAGAGTAGCAGCAATGTGGGGTGGGGTAGGGGGCAATGCAAGTAGTCTGGGTAGCTATTTGATTAGCTGTTCAGGAGTCTTATGGCTTGGGGTTAGAAGCTGTTTAGAAGCCTCTTGGACCTAGACTTGGCGCTCCGATACCACTTGCCGTGTGGTAGCAGAGAGAACAGTCTATGACTAGGGAGGCTGGAGTCTGACAATTTTTAGTACCTTCCTCTGACACCACCTGGTATAGAGGTCCTGGATGGCAGGAAGCTTGACCCCGGTGATGTACTGGGACGTACGCACTACCCTCTGTAGTGCCTTGCGGTCGGAGGCCGAGCAGTTGCCATTCCAGGCAGTGATGCAACCCGTCAGGATGCTCTCAATGGTGCAGCTGTAAAACCTTTTGAGGATCTGAGGACCCATGCCAAATCTTTTCAGTCTCCTGAGGGGCAATCGGTTTTGTCGTGCCCTTTTCACGACTGTCTTGGTGTGCTTGGACCATGTTAGTTTGTTGGTGATGTGAACGCCAAGGAACTTGTAGCTCTCAACCTGCTCCACTACAGCCCCGTCGATGAGGGGGCGTGCTCGGTCCTCCTTTTCCTGTAGTCCACAATCATCTCCTTTGTCTTGATCATGTTGAGGGAGAGGTTGTTGTCCTTGCACCACAGGGTCAGGTCTATGACCTCATCCCTATAGGCTGTCTCATCGTTGTTGGTGATCAGGCCTACCACTGTTGTGTCATCAGCAAACATAATGATGGTGTTGGAGTCGTGCCTGGCTGTGCAGTCATGAGTGAACAGGGAGTACAGGAGGGGACTGAGCACGCACCCCTGAGGGGCCCGTGTTGAGGATCAGCGTGGCGGATGTACCTACAACTGCAATCATTGCTAAAATGACTGAACTAAAATAAAATCTACCTCATAAAATATAACCTGTAATTGTCATCTCATTATTTTCATACTGTACTTAAATTACAAGGGTTGGATTTGCACAAAATATTTTAAGTCACCACTTCAAAGGCATGTACACAATCTGGTATATGGTTTACCTCAAATACATTATCTACTGGTATCATTTTAAATTAAGAACATATAGCTTAACATGTAAACAATGTGAGGTTAGCTATTATCTGCTTCAGATGACAGATGCCCATAAGGCCAGTAGCATCATTGTACTGTTATCCTATGGCAGCATTGGCCATGAATGCCATAAGCGGCAAAATAGATTCACATAGCTGATATACTGAGAGAGAGTGACAATAAAATAAAACAGATTGGAGATAGACAAAAAGGAAATGTTCATTTGAGAATACAATTGAAACTAGTTCATTTTGAATAACAATTAAACACTTAACTTCAGAGAATCAACACTTCACAAGGTACAAATAACCTAACTTGTAAGTAAAGATTAGACATTTTAGTCTAAACAACATAATCTGGGTGGTTCGAGTCCTGAATGCTGATTGGCTGACAGCAGACTGTATACAGACTGTATACCACAGGTATGACAAAACGTTTATTTCTACTGCTCTAATTACGTTGGTAAGCAGTTTATAATAGAAATTGGGGGTTTGTGGTATATGGCCAATATACCACGGCTAAGGGCTGTATTCAGGCCCTCTGCATTGTGTCGTGCATAAGAACAGCCCTTAGCCGTGGTATACTGGCCATATACCACACCCCCTCGTGCCTTTTTGCTTTAATAGATAATTGAGTAGTAACAAGTAGGCTATTATTACTAAAGTATAATTTCAGGCAAACAAAAAAACTCAACCTTGCTCCACTGATCCCTGGTCTATCTACTGGGTGAGCAGATATCTATTCCAGCCCAGCAATCGCACACTTGATTGCAATCACAAGACAATACAAAAACATCAAGTGACCAAAGAGATACAAGGACAATTCAATGGTAAAATCTGTCAAATGTATTGCATATAATCTGTTCAATCCAGTGTTTACATTACCCATCCTAAATGGCCAACCTGGCTTAACCTAACTCCTCTTCAGACTCATCCATCACCAGCTGGGGCAGACCTGAAATGTAACACAGGGGAGAGGAGTGAAAACAAACCCCCACAGTGCAGTGTCTCAAACCAGGCCACCCAGACACTCAGACAGGCCGGCTACAACAACATGGCCTCTAATGGGCAACTTGTGCTTGGTTGAGGGGGTCATTAGTAGCTGTCTGCAGTTTAGTAGTCTTGATTGATATCCTTGTGCTACACTCCTGCTCATCCCATGCAGATTGCATTTGATTGTATATTTTTATTATTCAACAAATGGATTGTTGATAACATTTGTTTCCTGCGCAAACCGTACATTGATCTCTGTACACCCATATATATATATATATATACACACACATACATACTGTACCAGTCAAAAGTTGACACACCTACTCATTCAAAGGTCTTTCTTAATGTTTTACTATTTTCTACATTGAAAATAACACACATGGAATCATGTAGTCATCAAAAAAGTGTTAAACAAATCAAAATAAATGGTATATTTGAGATCCTTCAAAGTAGCCACCCCTTGCCTTGATGACAGCTTTGCACACTCTTGGTATTCTCTACCAGCTTCATGAGGTAGTCACCTGGAATGCATTTCAATTAACAGGTGTGCCTTAACAGTTAATGTGTGGAATTTCTTTCCTTCTTCATGCATTTGAGCCAATCAGTTGTGTTGTGACAAGGTAGGGGTGGTAATACAGAAGATTACCATATTTGGTAAAAGACCAAGTCCATATTATGACAAGAACAGCTCAAATAAGCAAAGAGAAACACCAGTCCATCATTACTTTAAGACATGAAGGTCAGTCAATACAGAACATTTCAAGAACTTTGAAAGTTTCTTCAAGTGCAGTCGCAAAAACCATCAAGTGCTACGATGAAACTGGCTCTCAGGAGGACTGCCACAGGAAAGGAAGACCCAGAGTTATCTCTGCCGCAGAGGATACATTCATTAGTTACCAGCCTCAGAAATTGCAGCCCAAATAAATGCTTCAGAGTTCAAGTAACAGACATCGCAACATCAACTGTTCAGAGGAGACTGCTAGAATCAGGCCTTCATATTCGAATTGCTGCAAATAAATCACTACTGAAGGATACCAATAAGAAGAAGAGACTTGCTTGGGCCAAGAAACACGAGCAAGTAACATTAGATCGGTGGAAACCTGTCCTTTGGTCTGATGAGTCCAAATGTTAGATTTCTGGTTCCAACCGCTGTGTCTTTATGAGACGCAGAGTAGGTGAATGGATGATCTCTGCATGTGTGGTTCCCACCTTGATGCATGGAGGAGGTGTGATGGTGCTTTGCTGGTGACAATGTCAGTGATTTATTTAGAATTCAAGGCACACTTAAGCAGCATGGCTACCACAGCATTCTGCAGCGATACGCCATCCCATGTGGTTTGCGCTTAGTGGGACTATCATTTGTTTTTCAACAGGACAATGACCCAACACACCTCCACGCTGTGTAAGGGCTATTTGACCAAGACGGAGAGTGATGGAGTGGTGCATCAGATGACCTGGCCTCCACAATCACCCAACCTCAACCCAATTGAGTTGGTTTGGGATAAGTTGGACAGCAGAGTGAAGGAAAAACAGCCAACAAGTGCTCAGCATGTGGGAACTTCTTCAAGACTGTTGGAAAAGCATTCCAGTTGAAGCTGGTTGAGAGAATGCAGAGTGTGCAAAGCTGTCATCAGGGCAAAGGGTGGCTATTTGAAGAATATTTGAAGTGTTTATCACTTTTTGGGTTACCACATGATTCCATGTGTTATTTCATACAAATGTAGAAAATAGTAAAATAAAGAAACCCTGGAATGAGTAGTTGTGTCCAAACTTTGGGGTCACTTAGCTTTTCTTTCAAAATCAAAGACATTTCTATTTTTTTGTCCATTAAAATAACATCAAATTGATCAGAAATACAGTGTAGACAGTCATTTACAACATTGACAATTGTAGCTGGAAGCGGCAGATTTTTTATGGAATATCTACATAGGCGTAGAGGCCCATTATCAGCAACCATCACTCCTGTGTTCCAGTGGCACATTGTGTTAGCTAATCCAAGTTTATAATTTTAAAAAGGCTAACTGATCATTAGAAAACCCCTTTGCAATTATGTTAGCACAGCTGAAAACTGTTCTGATTAAAGCAGCAATAAAACTGGCCTTCTTTAGACTAATTGAGTATCTGGAGCATCAGCATTTGTGGGTTCGATTACAGGCTCAAAATGGCCAGAAACAAAGCACTTTCTTCTGAAACTCGTCAGTCTATTCTTGTTCTGGGAAATTAAGGCTATTCCATGCGAGAAATTGTCAAGAAACTGAAGATTTCGTACAACGCTGTGTACTACTCTCTTCACAGAACAGCGCAAACTGGCTGTAACCAGAATAGAAAGAGGAGTGGGAGGCCCCGGTGCACAACTGAGCAAGAGGACAAGTACATTAGAGTGTGTAGTTTGAGAAGCAGACGCCTCACAAGTCCTCAACTGGCAGCTTCATTAAATAGTACCCGCAAAACACCAATTTCAACGTAAACAATGAAGAGGCGACTCCGGGATGCTGGCCTTCTAAGCAGAGTTGCAAAGAAAATATTAAGATGGTCAAAAGAACACACACTGGACAGAGGAAGATTGGAAAAAAAGTGTTATGGACAGACAAATCTAAGTTTGAGGTGTTCGGATCACAAAGAACATTCGTGAGATGCAGAAAAAAATTAATTGATGCCATCTGTCAAGCATGGTGGAGGCAATGTGATGGTCTGGGTGTGCTTTGGTGGTAAATTGGGAGATTTGTACAGAGTAAAAGGGATCATGAAGAAAGGCTATCACTCCATTTTGCAACACGATGCCATACCCTGTGGACGGCGCTTAATTGGAGCCAATTTCCTCCTACAACAGGACAACGACCCAAAGCACAGCTCCAAACTATGCAAGAACCATTTAGGGAAGAAGCAATCAGCTGGTATTCTGTCTATAATGGAGTGGCCAGCACAGTCCCCGGATCTCAACCCTATTAATCCGTTGTGGGAGCAGCTTGACCGTATGGTAAATAAGAAGTGCTCCTCAACCCAATCCAACTTGTGGGAGATGCTTCAGGAAGCATGGGGTGAAATGTGTTATGTGCTTTGATAAACTATCCCCTTCACAGCAGTGAAATAACAACTTCTAAAAACAAAGCCCAGTGAGTTTGACAGTATATGAAGGGATTCCCAAATTAAATTATCTTCACCCTGTCACTTCATTGAACTGAGGAGACAGCAAAGTTTTACTCTACTGTAGCTCTGAGCCCTCGATGTGAATTCAGCTGATGTGGACTGGAGCATCTCTCCAGTGATAATACATGAATAAATATTGCGCCATTGCAGCTTCGATAAACGCTACCTGTTCTGCAATAGGGTTGGAGGAAAGTGAGGGAAAAAAGGACCTAGTGTAACAAAAGTCTACTACAATAGATCAAAACAAACTTAGAACAGTGGTTTCTGAAGAGCTGTAAGTAGTTTAACTGCATATTTTTTATTTAACTAGGCAAGTCAGTTAAGAACAAATTCTTATTTACCATGATGGCCTACTCAGGCCAAACCCGGACATCGCTGGGCCAGTTGTGTGCCGCCCAATCACAGCCGAATGTGATACAGCCTGAATTCGAACAAGGTACTATTGTGACGCCTCTTGCACTGAGATGTATAGCCTTAGTTTCTTCTGTGGCGCAGCAGTCTAAGTAAAAAATAAGCTGTAAATCAAAGTATGACAGGTGCCCGTCAGAGCAATAAACTTTGAGGGTGAACAGAGGTGCACACAACATTCCTCCCCACAACCAATAAACATTCACTGATCATACACCCAAAATGCAAACAGAGACGCTAGAAACAATGACACTGAAATTAAATTGCATCAGGATAATGTGACAGATAGGTGAAACTCTACTCAAGAACCGTGAATCTATAAATATGTACTGTAAAACAGTAACTGTTTCATCATCGTCCTCATACCCCTACTATTGTCTTGTCACGTTCATTCAATGATGTGCTCCTATATTGGAAAAAACAGCAGTTTAGGGGCGTTCTTTCACAATATGCCGTTTTAGGAATGACTAATTAGGGTAAGTTGTAAGGCAGCTGCCATTGGAACCTTACAGGAAGCTTGAACAAGCCTGCCTAACTGGACCAAGTACGGATGGGACCTCTCAAACTTCAGGCAAGGATAGTTACGCTCTTTGTACCTCGTTCACATTTCCAGAAACATAAAAAAGGCTGATATTTTGATATCATAAACACATTCACAAAGGATTTCATGGATGGTGCAAACTCAACATGCAATATCTCCCACACCAGTTCATCCCAATGCTGTCTGATGTCTCTGTTCATTGGACTCATTCAAAATCAATCTAAGTTCTAGTCTTTGTCATTTCCAGCTAAGAAATGAAGACCTTAACATAAAGGTGCAGGCAAATGGATTCCAGCTGGGAAAGAAAAGGCTGATTTTGGAGTGCCAGATGTGAAGTCTACAGGGTGATAGGGAGCGGGTGGGATCGGAGACCCTCCTCTAGCCACTCAACAGTAGAGGGGGTGCAGCGTTGCGTGGTACAGCTGTGGATACGTCGGAGGCGCAGCAAGTAGAGCAGGATGGATAGGAGGACAACCAGGAAGCAGGCCAAGAACAAGTAGTGGTTGTTGACAAAGGAGAACCTGTGACGCCAGTGGGAGTAGACTCCTTTCAGGCTCTCCTGCTGAATATCCCTTGGAGAGGAAGGTAAGTGTGAGTGAAGGACATTAACTATTTTTCAACGTCTCCATAACCTAATCAGCTAAAATATATTGGCTATCACAACGTACAAGCATAATAAAGTGTGACAGAGCAAGAGTTCTCTTACCTCAAAGGCAAAAAACGGGTTCTGTAAAGGATGGCTCCAAGAGTCCATTGTACCTCTTTATCATAGACCAAAAGGGCAGTCCTCAGGTTTTTGTAGTCCGTAGGGAAGGAGAAGCCTGTGTGGAATACCTCATACATCCAGGCTGATTTAAAACACTGGTACCTGCACACAATACATACATTTTAACATGAACTCTCCTTGACAACCATTTACCATTACTGGACTCAAGTCTTACTAAAATAGCCAGAGCCAGTGGTGGGACTTACTTGAGCCTGTGAACATCAGCGTGAGAGGCATACAAGCCTGAGTCAAATCGCTCTTTCAGAGTTCTCCACTGGGTGGCGCAGTAACTCTGCAGATGAAGCGCAAAGTAATTGGTAAACACAGCCACACTAACTGCAATTATCCTAATCTTTGGTGAAATATATGCATTTTACATGCAGTTAGAGGACTGCCATCTACATTGAAGAGATGCTGCTTTGCTGTGGTATGGGCACACCTTGGCAGCACTGGCATACTTTGAGGAGTTAAAATCCCCGCCCATGCGCAACACATCCTCTGTGCAGTAGTAGAACTCAGAGAACCCATAGAACTGGCTGTTGGGGTAGTCAATGGGAGGCTGGTAGATGCCATTGAGGGAGGAGTGAGTCTCATTGGTGTGGTTGAGGAAGGGCTGAAGCAGCTGTCTACAGTGATCAAAATCCCCAGTGCCAAGCAGGTGGAGTTTCTGTGTGACTGGCCCCACCTCATCCTGCAGGTCTGAGGGTAGACATGGGTCCAGGAGGGGGGACTCTCCTGTCTCACCTACATGCTGACCCAGGAGCCTGGACAAACCAACTCAAATGAGCTCTCCATAAAGACAAGCAACAGCAGCACTGAACAATGTCAAAACTAGTACACTCTTTATCAGTCTCATAATAAGCAAGTGTTGAAGGTTCTTACTTGTTTTTAGTGAGAGTGTTCATGACAATCCTCTCCTCGTATCTTTGTCGAGCAGCATTTCCTCCAAAGCCCAGGAAGGTGGACACATAGACCCGGTAGACATGCTCTGTCCGGTGGACATCGCAACCCAGGTGGAACTCTGCAAGCAAATTTTTGGCCACTTCCTCCTACAAAATATAATAACATTCAATATCAGACAGGAAATGGTTCTCTATTATCTAAGACTAAGTCTACACTAATATCAAACATTGAATAATGCTACATATATACAGTGCATTCGAAAACTATTCAGACCCCTTGACTTTGTAATCGAGGTTGAAAGAATTGTCCATTGAGCTCCGAGACAGGATTGTAACGAGGCACAGGTCTGGGTAAGGGTCACAAAACATTTCTACAGCATTGAAGGTCCCCAAGAAGACAGTGGCCTCCACTATTCTTAAAATGGAAGTTGAGAAGCACCAAGACGCTTCCTAGAGCTGGCAGCCCAGGCCAAACTGAGCAATCAGGAGCAATCAGTAACCAATGGTTACTCTGACAGAGCTCCAGAGTTCCTCTGTGTAGATGGGAGAAACTTCCAGAAGGACAACCATCTCTGCAGCACTCCACCAATCAGGCCTTTATGGTAGAGTGGACAGAATTAATCAACTATTCAGTAAAAGGCAGATGACAACCCACTTGGAGTTTGCCAAAAGGCACCTAAAGGACTCTCAGACCATGAGAAACAAGATTCTCTGGTGTGATGAAACCAAGATTGAACTTTTTGGCCTGAATGCCAAGCATCATGTCTGGAGGAAACCTGGCACCATCCCCTACGGTGAAGAAAGGTGGTGGCAGCATCATGCTTGGGGATATTTTCAGCGGCAGGGACTGAGAGCTTAGTCAGGATCAAGTGAATGATGAACAGAGTAAAGTACAAAGAGATCCTGGATAAAAACCTGTTCCAGATCACTCAGGATCTCAGACTGGGATGAAGGTTCACCTTCCAACAGGACAACAATCCTAAGCACACAGCCAAGACAATGCAGGAGTGGCTTTAGGACAAGTCTCTGACTGTCCTTGAATGGCCTAGCGAGAGCCAGGACTTGAAGCCGATCGAACATCTCTGGAGAGACCTGAAAATAGCTGTGCAGCATCGCTCCCCATCCAACCTGACTGAGCTTGAGAGAATCTGCAGAGAAGAATGGGAGAAACTCCCCAAATACAGGTGTGCAAAGCCTGTAGCGTCATACCCATGAAGACTCGAGGCTGTAGTCGCTCCTAAATGTGCTTCAACAAAGTACTGAGTAAAGTGTCTGAATTACTTAGGTAAATGTGGTATCAGTTTATTTAAAACATTTGCTAAAATGTCTAAACCTGTTTTTGCTTTGTCATTATGGGGTATTGTGTGTAGATTGATGAGGGAAAAAAACAATTTAATCCATTTTAGAATAAGACTAACATAAAATGTGGGAAAATTTAAGGGGTCTGAACACTTTCAGAATGCACTTTAAAAACCATTTACTTAAAGAAACTTGGACCAAGACAGTTCCGCATATAGCAAAAGCTCCAGGTGAATTACGTTCAGTGGAGAGCAAAAACAATGAGAAGAGAAGGTAAGCATGCAAATTGTCAGAGTAAATTAAAAACCATAGACATAAACCGGTCATAGATGTTTTGCATGCTGGCTCTCATGCATTATCTTTGATCTTCATTCCAGTTTCAAAGTAACACATTGTGGCTAGTATTCTAATGCTAAAGCACAAATCCGGTTATGAAGCCATGCAGCAGGCTTATCTTTACAGCAGACCTCCAATAGTCCACTCGGAATGGAGAGGACTTCATCTCCAGAGGACAAACATGATGTTTACAGGTTTAACCAGGGAATGAGTGGTGGGGCTGAAGAGAAAATGGGTGAGTGACAAAACCCAAAAAAGAGAGCACAAAAAAGCTAAATTGTTGTTTATAATAACCTGTTGTGGAGAAGCAAAGCTTACAGTTTTGGGCACTTCGTACGCTATCTGTGTGGAGACGCCACCCATGTCCAGAACACCGGCGGTCCGTGTCCTCACCAGCGCCTCCTGCTGGTCACCTCCTGGGACCTGCACCTCTACTACTGCATCCCTCTCTATAGGAAGGATAGAAGAGCAGAAGGTCCCATTGAAGAAGGGAAAGGGAGACAGAGGAGTGTCAGAGGTAAGTAAAACAAGGGAAAGAGGAAATTACAGTCTTCAACGTGAATATATGCAGGTCTCTTAAGGAAAGTTCTTTAGATACTTACCACTATCCACATGATTAAACTTTCCAAGGACAAAGTTGATTCCAATCCATGCATACACACCTGTCCAAACACAAGAAAGGACAATTCATACAGGGCTCTACGCTGACTTTAAAAAAATATATCATATTTACAAGGAGCATGTGTACCCCTCAGTTGAAAAATGTAGGTGTACACAAACAATGAAAAATATTTGAGCTAATAAAGCTAGAATTCTTACATTTTTCTAGACGCACTGGTGCTCCTAAATTACAATTCTAGGTCACACAGCAAAATATTTAGCCGCATATGAGAGTAAAATGGTCACACTGTAGAGCCCGGTCACATATTCCAGAATTTTTACTGTTATGTTACAAATTTTCAACACTGAGCATGATGATATTCTCCATCAGAATGGTCAGTGTTTAGCTTGCCAGCTTCTATAAAACAGGTTAGCTCACCTTCCTGCTTGCCAGAAATGACCTCCACATGGGAATCAGAGAAGAAGAAGTTGAAACGGACAGGGACGTCAGTCCTTAGATCCTCAAGAAGTGCCTCCTGTTGACTGAAAAAAAGTATACAAGCCAATTTCAGCATGGTCATAGTGGTGTAAAAAAAAAAAAAAGACTTTACAACTTCCATCTCAAGATGAGAAATACTCTCAGGTGTGGTGGGTAACTGTACCCGTCAGGCAGCACCCTCATTCCAGCTGTGCAAAATATGTACAGAGGGGTCTCCTGGTGCTTGTGTTTAGGAATGTGCCGGGCAGCAAAGCTCAGCAGGGGGTGGATGTAATCACTGGCCTTCTCTGGTGTTTTTGCTAGAGCCGAGATACCTTAAAAAAAAACACCAGAATGTCATGACCATGGCTCAGTCTTTCTTGGATGGAATGGATGAGTTCTTTAAACTATTTTTAAAAACATGTTTTTTTTATTGAATTTAACTAGGCAAGTCAGTTAAGAACAAATTCTTATTTACAATGACAGCCTACCCGGCCAAACCCGGATGACGCTGGGCTAATTGTGCGCCGCCCTATAGGACTCCCAATCATGTCCAAATGCGATTCAGCCTGGATTCAAAACAGGGACTGAAGTGTCGCCTTTTGCACTGAGATGCACTGCCTTAGACCGCTGCTCCACTCAGGAGCCCAATGTCAACTAGAAGCCAATGTCTTCTACATTATGAAAGAACAGTGATAATGTGTGCATGTGGCTATTCCCAGCAGCACACCAGTCATCAGCAACCAGGTATGCCTCACCTGGTATGATCTTCATGACCACTGGCTTCCTGTGCTGATCTCTCATCTGTCAGATGTCAAGCAGGTCATGGGGATTACCATTGTGCCTGGGCCAACAGTACACAAACACCCTGGAGCCACTGCTGCCGCAGTCCACCACCAGACCATAGTTAAGGTTGTGATTGCTAGTGTCTGTGGCCTCCACATCTGTGACCCTCGCCAAGTGTCTTAGTGAAAAGTTGAACATTTTAGGCCAAATTCAGGCAAAAATGTACTTTAAGTTTTTACAGGAATACATAAAGATAAATAAAAGGCATACACTGCATGTGTCCTCTACAAACAACTGGGGGACAAATGTATATCTTCTAATGTGATACAAGTGTCTCACCTGTGGAAATAGTTGTCTTTTCTGTTCCAGCTGTCCTGGCCCTTTCCTGTTACCAGCAACAGGTAAATCAGTCCTAGCAGTCCCACCAGCAGACCAAAGAAGAACAGCTGCCTGAATGAAGGTAGTGGCACACTGGGTAGAACCAGGGACGACAGGCTGAAGTGCCAGGAGGCTGGGAGGCATGATAAGTTGATCCTGTAAGAAGAGAAACCTCAGTATGGTTAAATACACTGACTTGTCTATATAATAGCGATATAGTAATTAAAAGGTTGAGCAAGATGTGAGTTGCTAAACTTTGCCAAAACATGTATTGGTCTTCTAATCAGTCGGCAGAGCCTACCTTTCCATGACGTGAACTGTCTTACTAGTTCACTGGATGGAAATCCAATGGGCCACTGAAGACCGGAAGTGTTGGCTTCGGACCCTCACCAACATTGTCCCACCTGCACATGGTCTTGGTAAAAGAAAATAAACACTTGAGTTACAAGATATGCGGTCATTATTACTGAAACCAACCAATACAACATGGTGACATTTGGCCACCAGCGCATGTACCACTTTTGCCACGTAGCTATCAACGTTAGCGTTTTGCATAGGATGTAACCGGGCTAATGTTTGTTTTGTTGCTAGCGAAAAACAGAACACCAAATTAGCCTAGGCAAGTAACGTTAACGTTACAGTACGCAATTGTACCCACCTACGGTGCATCTAAAACCATTGAGTTTCGAACGACTTCGTTACATAAAACATTAGCTACGGACTATCATTACTAATACTAACTTAACTAGTAGGGGGAATTGCTGAAAGCACAGTGGCTAAGTTAGATAGCTAACGTTACCTATCCAATACGCAGGTCAGGGAGATGTGAGTGACGTCAATTTTTCACTGGTGTAGCCCGCTTGCGGTAAGTAGCCAGTCAGTCAGTATGTCATTCTTCAAGCACGTGTGCTTTTCTCCATGCATATTTGGGGTTTGAGTAAATTATTTTCTTGCTCATTTCAATGTCTCAAGAGGCTAATTGGTTCCTGAGTATTCTGATAGCTTTCACGGGTCCAAGGCAAGGCAACTGTGATAGTACAACTCCCAAATTGCCACAATTGAAGAAACATTTGCAAGTTCATTGGAAACAGAAACAAAACTGAACAGTGTGGGATATGACTGCAATACATTTAATACATATTTGGTATATAAACTGATATTGTTATCATAACACCCAACCCATTAGTGGATCTGAAAGTGGCTTTATATCATCTATAAATGCACTTGTCAAATTTATTCTGCCGAGTGTCTGCGGGTTTTCGCTCCTCCTTTGTACTTGATTGATTGAATTAAGGTCACTAATTAGTATGGAACGCCCCTCACCTGGTTGTCTAGGTCTTAATTGAAAGGAAATTAACAAAACCAGCTGACACTAGGCCCTCCATGGAATAAATTTGACGCCCCTGTATAAATGCATTTAAAAAGGAAGTCCCTTTTAATCCAGGGTTTTAAAACAAAGGTGTCATTGTACGCTGATGATTCATGTTTTCTTTTAAATCCACAGCCTCATAGAGGATCTAGATTACAACCAAATTATGATAAATGTACTATATTACGTATTGGATCACAAAAAAATACAACTTTCACATTACCGTGTAGTTTACCAATAAAATGGTCTGCTGGTGAAGTGGATATACCCCGTATACATATCCCGAAATAAATAAATGATCTCACTCCAATGAATTTGAATAGAAAGTCAGCAAAAATAGATAAAAGATCTTGCTACCATGGAAAGGGAAAAATCACCCTGATTAACTCTTTAGTCACATCGCAGTTTACCCATTTGCTTATGGTCTTGCCTACACCTAGCGAACAGTTTTTAAATTATGAGAAAAAAAGATAACATTTTATTTGGAACAGCAAGCCAGACAAAATTAAACAGGCCTATCTATATAATTAATATGAATTCGGAGGGCAGAAATGATTAAATATTAAGGCATTAGACCTCTCACTAAAGGCTTCAGTCATACAAAAGTTATACTTAAATCCGAACTGGTTCTCTAGAAAATGTGTAAGAATGTCTCACCCCATGTTCAATAATGGCCCTTTTCCTTTTATTCAGATTACAACCCCACACTTCCGTTATTTGAAAAGGAAATCATCTCCCAAATATCGCTATTTTTAAAACAAGCCATAGAAAGTTGGTTGCAATTTCAATTTAATCCACCAGAAAAGAGAGAACAAATAATACAACAAATATTGTGGTTAAACTCAAATATACCAATTGATAAAAATGTATTATTTTTAGAATAAAAAAAAATATTTTTAAAAGGTATAATCTTCATAAACGATATCATAAATAGGACTGGTGGAGTTGTCACACATGCAACTAACAAAAACATAAGGAATGTTCAGCTCCACCCAAAATTACAACCAACTAATTGCAGATTTACCGCAAAAATGGAAGGGGGAAAAGTAAGGAACTTCTCTGTCGGCCCTGCATTAAAATACCATAATTGGTTAAAGAAAATTGTGATAAATAAAAAGTACACCAGTTTCATTTAAGGACCAACAAAAATGACAGCCGTGACATCAGGGTTGGATAGGTTACTTTCTAAATGTAATCAGTAACGTGATTTTGGGATTACCACAAACTCAGTAACGTAATCCGATTACATTTATTTACTTTTAGATTACTTTCCCCTTAAAAGGCATTAGAATAAGAGAAAAATGTATGTTACCAATTAAAATACATCTATTGCAGGATAAATCAATGTTAAAGTTTACATAGCTGGCCATATATAGATGTTACATTTTACTTTCTGGGTTGGTTATGTAGGCTTCTTCTAACCCATCACTTTCTACTACATATAATAATAATATATATACAATAAAAATCAAAGACTCAGAATTCCAGTCATCCAATAAATGTTAAACCCCTTGAATAGGACTTTGAAATATGGAAATATAGATTAGCCAAATTGTTTTACCTGAGCATAACCCCAAAACTAAGGACTTATTAGCCAGCCCTACTCTGTTGTTTATGATTGTTGTCATGGAGGACTGATTGGGCCCATTGATTCGAGTTGAAAAATAAATGCTGCGCTCATGGAATGGCATGCTTAGAGCACTAATGAAAAGTGTATTTACATGTGAAAAATGAATGCCATATGCTGCATTTGCTATATGCCTATTGTTTACCTTTTTGTTGGTGACACTTTGATATCTTGTTAAAGGGCAAATGTTAAAGGGCAAATCCACAGATGAAACAATAACAAAATGCCACCTCGCCTGTTTTGGTAAAAAACTGAGGGATGGGCCTGGAGAAATGTCACCACTCTCAGATTACTAGACAGAGCTATGGATGCAAGGACTGACAATCCATGATATCAAAATGATTGTTTTAACCATGTTATAAGGCTAGTGTGTGTTTACATTTACAATGTTTACAGAGAAAAACAAGCGTATATTTTGGGTTCTCATGGAGTGTGACAGTTGAACTAAGCTCACGAGACATTTATAAGTTATATTCTTCAAGAATCAATGGGTATATATATATATAAAATGTATAAATACAATAATGGATGTAGCAAGTACAGATTGGCCCTTTAAGTCTATCAAAAGTGTGCGAGTTTGAGCATGTGTCCATTAGGCCTATAGATTTATTTTATCAACATGAATTAGATTGAGCAATAAAAGCCTCACTTTTATTGAAACTGTTGCAAGAGAGCATTTTTCGCTGGCTGTCCACTGGTTTCAAAAACAATGATTGATAGGCAGTTTAAACTTCTTGAATTTAACCATTATGGGTTCAAATACATAGATTTGTGAACAGTCATACACAATCCGTAAGGCTCAAATAGCTACATGAGAGAGCAGCAATATGATTCACATCAATGCGCTATGTAGATAGCAATAATAGTGATATCCGTATCGCCGTAGACTACACCACTGCGGTCATCCTTACCTCCAAGCGTTTATTAAAATTGTACAATATTTGGATGCCGACAGCAGTCGCACTATTGGAAGACATAGCTTGGACTGTAGCCTACAAAAGCCCATTCTTGCTCTTTTCCCGCGATTGATCAAACACATTTTGTGTGTCATCATAGCGGTCTTTGACTTGTGATCAGACTCGCTCAGGTGGAACAATCGTAAAAACGTACGCATTTTTTCAATGCTGATTTGAATGTCATTGGGAAAACAGAAGTGTCAAAGAATTTTTTTCGCAAACATGCTTTCTGAATTTACAAGTAATCCTCGAAGTGAGCACAATATTTTTTGCTTGTAATGTAACGGATTACTTACCGGGATTTGTAATCCGTTACCCCAACCCTGCGTGCCATATAGATTGCAAAATAGTTGGGAAGATATTTTTGACGTACCGATTCCATGGCACATGGTTTATGAACTGATACGCAAAACTCCTTTTTCAATTTAAATTATTAAACAAAATTCTTGCAACAAATAGAATGTACTTATATGGGGGATACAACCTTCCCAGCTCTGCAGATTTAGCTGCGAATGGACAATCATTAGATCATATGTTTTGGTACTGTCCATATGTTTATTTTCAATCTGTAGAAACAATGAGAATAAAAGGTTCTGAACTTTTGTGAAACAGTTTAGTTGAAAAATGCATGGCAAATAGAAATCCAATATGGTGGTGTTAAGAGATAGACGGGAGGGGTTGAATGGAGATAACTAATGTAAAACATACTTTGTCCGTAAAACTTACATAGGTTCAGAACTTTTGTGAAAGAGCACAATTTGAAAGACATGGCAAGTAGAAATCACACCGGATGGACATCAGAAATAGATGGGTTAGGTTGAGGAAGGCCATGAGTAAAAAAAAATATATATAACTATTGTAAAATAGACTGTGTCCATAAAATGTATATTGTATGTATAAGCTGGAAGTAAGCGTTGTTGTTCACTAGTTTACGCCAATTAGGGGAGGGGTGATAGGGTTAGAAAGCAATAAAGGAAAATATTTTTTTATAAGATAGATATATATGATATATATACATACACACACACACACACACACACACACACACTACCGTTCAACAGTTTGGGGTCACTTAGAAATGTCCTTGTCTTTGAAAGAAAAGCACATTTTTTTGTCCATTAAAATAACTAAATTGATCAGGAATACAGTGTAGACATTGTTAATGTTGTAAATGACTATCGTAGTTGGAAACGGCAGATTTTTCAGCTGTGCTAACATAATTGCAAAAGGGTTTTCTAATGATCAATTATCCTTTTAAAATTATAAACTTGGATTAGCTAACGCCATTGGAACACAGGAGTGATGGTTGCTGATAATGGGACTCTAGATATTCCATAAAAAAATAAGCCGTTTCCAGCTACAATAGTCATTTAGAACATTAACAATGTCTACACTATATTTCTGATCAATTTGATGTTATTTTAAAATGGACAATTTTATATTTTTTGCTTTCAAAAACAAACACAAAAAAAATATATGGCGGATTGGAAGTGATGCTGACAATTACGTTGATGGAAGCTACAATATTAAAGCTGATCTACCCCCTTTAAAAAAAAAGTGATCACAGATCTATGTTACAAAAGACATATCATGCAATTATTTTTGATCACCATGCCCAGACACACGTTGAGGGTCAGGGATCGTTAGTGCAGTTTACTTATTTTATTACTGTTGTCACTGTGCAGGCTCAGCCCTCTTCACTGGAGAGGTACGATATTTTTGTTGAAGACCTATAGGGAGTGATGAGTAAACAAAGGTTACTTCAGTAGCCTCTTGTGGTAGCATTTGAAAGATAAAGGAACAAGATAGAGGCATACCTGTATCTGCAAGCGTTATACGACTACGCTCTTTGTCCAGTTCATCATCTGTGATATTGAAGTGGCTTTGAGGGACTGAGGGCAAAGCGCTCAGCAGATCATCACAAAAGGAACCAGATTCCCTGACAGGTGTAAGAGGGTGTGACGGTACTTCAGGTAGCGTAGAAGGCTCATCCAGACTAGAGTTCTCCAATAAAAATCTTAGCTCATCCTCCAGCCCGTCTGTGTCTGCATCCGCTAAACAAATAGGAATAGGATCATTGATCATTTGCCAGACTCTCTGGACATTGGCCATTTGATTATGAAATTGTTTCAACACTACAACTAAATAGCTGTATAATATGGAATAGGACATACTTGAGTTGAGTGCTCCACCAGCCAGAATTTGGTTCACTTCATCCGGAGTGTCACACAACTGTAATATCAAACAGTGAGAAAATTAATTTAGACTGGTGTGGACATGCAACAGTTCAACAATAGAATCTAAACGCAGTCCCGGTGAAGAAGAGTCTGACCTCTTGGATTTGATCCACAAGGCTCTCAGCTCCTTCTACTGTCACATCCTTCAAAGAGAGTCGCAGGGCTGACACACCAGCCTGATACGCCTGTATCACCTAGAGGCATGCAGAAAGATGTATATAAAGAGATCACAAGACCTTAGTTCCTGTATGTGGGACATTGGCCACAAATTACCCACATAAGCTTCCTCTATTTTGGTTAGATTTTTGAATGTTAATGTATCAAGTGCATATTCACCAGTTTGTCAGTCTGTGAGTTTGCTATCTTGTCTAAGATTTCCTTCACATTTTCCAGCTGGGCATATAAGTGGTCTGCTTTCTTCTCAACTCTCTTTCGGCTTCTCAAACACCTTAGAGCCTGGGGGAGAGAAATTAATTGAGGTTTCCCCGACAGGATTTGAGTTGGTGAAAGACAAAGTCAACACAGGATCTGAGGATTGTAAATCGACCTGAGATTTCTTCCCTTCCCGCAGCAACACCCTAGCTTCTTCTTTGTACCTACAGACATAACACAGCACAAATCACACACAATCTTGTAACATCACATATTTGACAACATTAAATGATGGGTCACACTGCACGAGACAACGCTTAATGGTGTGTCAGGGACGCACTTCTCTGCCTCTAGTCCCAATGCCTCCACCCTCTCTTCAAGCAGTCTCTCACTGCGCTGGAGCTGGTAGATGCCTAGGTCTACGTCACTGACAGGAGACACATGATTCTGTCCTGGCTGAGAAAACTTCACAATCTGTACAGACAAAAAAATATACATTGGCTCAATGCTACACTGAGACAGTGACATTATCCTCAAAGAAATCTGTGAAGGCTCAGATAATGGTATGAGTTACCGTACATGTAATAATATGCTCACTTAAAAGAATGATTCTATTATCCTCACCTTCTCGCCTCCATGCAGTGATACTGTCACCTGCTTCTCCCTCTGCAGCTGTAGCAGAGCCATACACAAGGTACTCTCGTCAACACAGACATGGGACGACAGTGTACGGAGCTCCTGGAAGGACAGGAGAGAGTGGTTGGCCACTGGGGAGCTTCGGTAGACACCAAGCAATTCTGCTGCCTTCTCCTGGAGGAAACATACAGAACATAAGTAAGAGGTTAGTGTTAAATGCTAGTTGCCCCTTACATGTTTTAAATTAACTAATTATAATACACACCTTTACCAGTTCAATGACAACAAACAACTCCTTCAAAGTAACCCCACTGCTACCAAGAAGAGTTGAAAAGGTCCATTTTAAAGGCTTCACCAGCAACAGGCCAACACCCCAAGACACCCACCCACAGTCTACATTTGCGGCAAACTCTGACTCCCTTTGTATCTTGCCACACCTGCCAGAAATACAAACAAGTACAGTCAGGTAAGGAAAGTGGAACTATGGCACTTTTAGGTAGGCAAAATTTTGCTCACACTTTAGCAGATTGAATTTCATTGACATTATACCTGGCCATGCACTGAATGACAGTAGCCAAACCCAAAGGCATAATTCCTTTCCTCTGAAAAATCTTGTTCAGCTCCTGCAAATTAACATAGACGGTTCCGCGACTCCTGCAGATTTTAAGAATGAGTGATGTCCAGAAATCCATTTTACTGTCCCAATCTGTTGTGCTGACATCTCGGCTTTCTTTAAAGTCAGAGAACAGGAAATCCATCCGTTCATCGTCCTCCCACTCAGGTGGTAACGCTACTTCAGTAGACATTTCTTCCCCAAGATTTGATGGAACCATTTCTGTACAGCAAAAGGCAGACAATGAGAGTGAAATGCTAACGTTAGCTAAGCTAGCAGGTAGAATAACAAACATTAAGTGACCAAGGCTATATCAAACTGAGCTGTTTCACTAGAATATTCTATGATAACATTTCACCCAGATGATCAGCAAGCAACCATCTAACCAATACCTACTGACTGTGTGCTCCACAACGTATTTTTTTGAAGTTAGCTTCTTCTTCTGCTGCTGCTGCTGCTTCTTCTTCTTCAATGAGGTTTAACGGCGGTTGGCATCCGATAAATGTTGCATTACCGCCACCTACTAGACTGGAGTATAACTCCCTTATACTTTGCTTGAAAATGAAACATAAAATCTACAAATACCCTACACTCACTAAAAACCCACTACCCTACTCCACTATTTCAATCTACCTAGTTCTACCTCAGGCCAACAGCATGAAAGGACGAGACACCACCACTCAACACACCCTGAAACTCTTCTGACGTCAAGTCTCATACACCAAAATACCCCTCTGCAGCTGCCACCACAACCTCAATTTTCTGTGACTTATGTTCCATCCCTGCAGTACAGTTGATAACCATTGCATACATTTCTAAAAATGCAATCTTACTGAAACATATATCACTTGTTGGCCTATCCCTCTGTACTGGTACAGATCTACTACTCACACCACTTCTCTCAGGATCCCTCCCGCTTGACCCATCTTCCTCTACTTTCTTCACTGCCTCGGGATATGACAACTTCTGCTCTACTCTAACCCTGGAAACCTCAACCTGCCTCTCTCGCACTGGACATTTCTGAACCCCAGGCCCATGGGCACCCCTGCAATTGACACATACCCCTAGTTTCCCCAATGCTACACATTCCTTTGTCTCATGCCCTTCTCCACACCTCTCACACCTAGTAACCTCCCTCCTACATACTGCTGCCACATGCCCAGAAGCTTGACACCTGTAACAATGTAATGTATTCAGCACAAATGCTTGTATGGGATAATTTATATATCCTAACATCACTTTGTCAGGCAAAGACTCAACATCAAAACTAAAAGAGAACAGACAACTGGTACGGCAATTGCTCGGCCTCTGACCGCAAGGCACTACAGAGGGTAGTGCGTATGGCCCAGTACATCACTGGGGCTAAGCTGCCTGCCATCCAGGACCTCCACACTAGCCGGTGTCAGAGGAAGGCCCTAAAAATTGTCAAAGACCCCAGCCACCCCAGTCATAGACTGTTCTCTCTACTACCGCATGGCAAGCGGTACCGGAGTGCCAAGTCTAGGACAAAAAGGCTTCTCAACAGCTTTTACCCCCAAGCCATAAGACTCCTGAACAGGTAATCAAATGGCTACCCGGACTATTTGCATTGTGTGCCCCCCCACCCCCACCCCCACCCCCACCCCCACCCCCACCCCCACCCCAAACCCTCTTTTTACGCTGCTGCTACTCTGTTTATCATATATGCATAGTCACTTTAACTATACATTCATGTACATACTACCTCAATTGGGCCGACCAACCTGTGCTCCCGCACATTGGCTAACCGGGCTATCGGTATTGTGTCCCGCCACCCACCACCCGCCAACCCCTCTTTTACGCTACTGCTACTCTCTGTTCATCATATATGCATAGTCACTTTAACCATATCTACATGTACATACTACCTCAATCAGCCTGACTAACCGGTGTCTGTATGTAGCCTCGCTACTTTCATAGCCTCGCTACTGTATATAGCCTGTCTTTTTACTGTTGTTTTATTTCTTTACTTACCTATTGTTCACCTAACACGTTTTTTGCACTATTGGTTAGAGCCTGTAAGTAAGAATTTCACTGTAAGGTCTAAACCTGTTGTATTCGGCTCACGTGACAAATAAACTTTGATTTGATTTGATTTGACAACTCTTGTTCCACCAGTCACGCCACCCTGTCTGCGTCTCACCAAACGACGAGCATCACAAACACCGGGAATCTTCCCCTTCAGTTGGTCAACTTTTCCATTTACCACTACCCCAGTAATCACTCCTTTGAATGGCGCCATTTTCTTGAGAGCAAAACAATTCGCATCTCTTGTCCTTGAAGTTAGCTTGCTAGCAGCTTCTTCTTGTGATTCTTCTTCTTCGGTATATTGGCAATCACAGAATTTCATCTGCGTCTTATGTGGGATGGAAACAGGATTCCCCCCAAAAACTGAACAAACTACCAAATATTTAAAAAAATATTAAAAAAAGAAATAAGATAAAACTAAATCAAACAACTTTCCTGTAAAAAAAATAAAACAGATCTGATACCTACACAGGCTCAAGGGAAACCGGGAAGGGTGGGTCTTTCGGCGCCAGTACCCCTTGCAAGTCTTCAGATGTAAAATCCTTAAATCCCAAAAACCTTTCTGCCGCAGCCACAATTATGTCCAGTTTCTTAGACTTCTTTGAGATTTGCGCTGTACAGTTTATAACGGTGGCAATGAATGCAACAAAATCCACCTTTTTAACATACAGGGTATCTTTGGTCTGGCAGAAAACATTTACTACAGGCTGTGGTGTATCCACTACTATACAGTATCTTCACTAGCATCACGTGTTTTCTCAATGCTTTTAAATCGCCTCTGCATAGGAGATTCGATTGACCGTTCTAACTTTTGCCACCTCAATCTCCTTCACCCTTACAGGGTACTCCAGGAACTCAGGGTCATGATCCCCACCACAATTGCAATACCTCGTCGTCCTTCTACACACCGTTCCTCAGTATACACTGTTCGTCTGCACACAATTGAAACATGGTCAAATCCTTTACAATCCTTACACTGCAGTGGTTTGGGGATGAAAGCTTTTATGGCGTATTTTACATAACCAAGCTTCACATGTGTAGGTATTTGCTCTTTATCATAAAAACAATAGGACCGACTTTCTTCTTTTTCCCCATTCACCCAGCAGGTCAGACGCCGGGCACTAACCACACCAGGAATTCTCTTCAGGTGTTCAACCTGAGATTACTCCTTTGACAGGTGTTCTACTCCGAAGTTCAAAACACAAAACTTATGTTGTCCGGATTCTTTTGAGGCCCACTGCAATCTTCCTCTGCTCTTCAGAAATACAATTAATCAAAATAAGACTTCTCCTGGTCACTCTGACAGACTCCACTTTTCGAAGCGCATACTTCCCCATTTCCGACACGTCAAACGGGTTTCCCACATATGCATCCTTACTCAACAAACGCATCCCAACAAGAAGCGATTCATTATCATTCATACACGTATCCTCCACTCCAATTTTAGACCATTCCCTTTATGTTCCAGTTTTCGATACTACTGTTGTCTATTCAGAGCATTCATCTTCACCAAATTAGCTTGATGCGCTGCTTGATTTGAACTCAGCATCCACTTCCGCCATCTTCCCACTTACAATCACCTTGCGGGATGCAACCAACCCTCGCTAGCAGCTGCCAGCTCATTTCCTCAATGTCAGATTTGTGCTGTTTCTGTGCATGTTCACGATGGTTGGAATCAGAGGGCGTGTTCGAGCGGATCACTTTTGTCAAGTCGGTGACCAAAAAGGTGGGTTGCATTACCATTATGGTTATAAAAATTGTCCGACTTCAGACTCATGTGATCAAAGGTCATGCAGTTTTTGATTTAGTCGCCTTCAAGTCACTGCAGTTGCTTCTCACCAACTGCACCATACAACCATCACCTGCCTTATAAAAAAAGATTGCGGTTTTGAAACTGCAGTAAAAGTGCAGTAACTGCAGTTGACAGTGGAATTTTGGATGCAGTAATTGCAGAATAACTGCAGTGTACTGCAGTTATACTGCACTCTAACTGCAGTTACATTGCAAAATTACTGCAGTAAAAAAACAAACGTATTTTGGACGCAGTATTTGCAGCATACTGCAGTTATACTGCACTCTGACTGCAATCTTTTTTTTTTTTCGAAAAGGCTGCATTGTGGAAGGCACTATATGTCAACCTATCATTAGGGTGTTTTTGTTTGACCCATACTAACCTTGTCCCCAGGCTAGTATTGCTGGCGTATATGCCACAATCACGTCCTATCGGAGTTATCAAAAGCTCCTAGTTCTGAAATTTCACTTGAACAATGCTTCCCATTCAAGAATCACATTGAAGTTCCATTCTGAGGCGGGACTGAAACAGGAACCAACTTTGCCTTGATTCTAAAGCTACAGAGCAATGCCAGCATTATGGGCGGGGCTTATGGGGCCTGGCCCGCCCTACTATACCTCCTTGCCCATCCAAATCAAATATTGAAATGTTGATCATTTATTTCACCGAGACACGGCCGACAGAAAGACGCATCAATCTAAGATAAAGCATCCGAGCGAGCTAAACAGCGCCCCTCTGTTTCCGTATGTGTAGACCATGTATCTGATTCTGTCTGGACCAATAGAGTATGGCATGTCATACTATTTCTGACCATACAGCATCAGATACATGGGCTCCATTTAGTAAGACAGAGGGGCGCTGGTTCGCTCACTCATTGGCCTCTGCAGGCTCCAGTGAGAGAGTTTCAGCAGAGAGGAAGAGGTGAAGCGAGCTGTGGCGTGTATTTATTTACCAAGAAAAAAAGAGTATGACATTGTACAATTGTAAAATGTACACACATATGACTTCAGTTTGTGAGTCAGTGATATGGGAGTTGGAGCCATGTTCATTTTGACATTATAAAGAAAAACTTTTATAAACAATTGCAACACTGCCATGTTGATCCTATTAATTAAGCCTTGCTGTTGGAAAACAACTACAGTGTCCAACTTTTTGCTGTTGCAAATGCACCTCTCCGACTTCACCCACCGATTTTCATCTATAGTCGGCTTCATTACTGACCAGACCGCTCGCGCGCATGTTGATTTTGTCCTCCCACAACAGACGTGAACAGGATACACAGGTTGAAATATCAAAACAAACTCTGAACCAACTATATTAATTTGGGGATAGGTCGAAAAGCATTAAACATTTATGGCAATTTAGCTAGTTAGCTTGCTGTTGCTACCTAATTTGTCCTGGGATATAAACATTGGGTTGTTATAGTCCAACAATTTATCCAGGGCTCCTGTGGCGCAGCGATCTAAGGCACTGCATCTCAGTGCTAGAGCTGTCACTACAGACCTGGTTTGATTCCAGACTGTATCACAACCGGCCGTGATTGGGAGTCCCATAGGGGGGCTCACAATTGGCCCAGCATCGTCTGGGTTAGGGGTTGGCCGCGGAAGGCCGTCATTGTAAATAAAAATGAGTTTTTAACTGACTTGCCTAGTTAAACAAAGGAAAAATAAAAGGGTAACAGTTTGTTTCCTAGTAATCTCTCCCCCTTCAGGCTTCTTCTTCTTCTTTGGACTTCATATGGCGGTTGGCAACCAACTTTAAGGTGCATTACCACTACCGACTGGAGTGTGGACTTCAGTTCATCTTTCAATCACCCACGTGGGTATATGCTCCTAAAAACCAATGAGGAGATGGCACATGGGTATATGCTCCTATAACCAAATGAGGAGATGGGAGAGGCGGGACTTGCAGCACATTAAACATCACAAATAGAACCAAGTTCTATTTTAGCACCTGGCTACGCAGACGCTTGTTGACGCGCGCGAGCAATGATCGAATAACATGTATGTGTCAATTAATTTTGCATCGCTCAAGCACACAACGCAAGCGCTGACCATACCGTTTGAGTGGTAAGGCGAAAGCAACCAACTGTAGATGAAAGTCAAGGAGTGAAGTAGGAGGGAGAAGTGCATCTGTGACAGCCGAAAGTCGGACACTAATGTGGTTTTCCAACAGCAAGGCTCAATAAGATCAACATGGCAGTGTTGCCATTGTTTATAAAAGTTTTCTTTATAATGTCGAAATAAACATGGCTCCAACTCCCATATCACTGGCTCACAAACTGAAATCATACTTGTGTACACTCAATCAGTGAGAGTGAGCATCAAATATCACCTTCCTTTGTACATATCCACTGTATACGTGAATTATGGCAAAGTTGGTTCCTGTTTTAGTCATACCTTTGGACACATTCGTGTGTGTCAAACAAAAACACCCTAATAATTGGTTGGCAATAGAGCCTACCACAATGCAGGTGATGGCTGCAGGATGAAATTGGTAAAGAGCAACTGCAGAAACTTGCTGTCGACTGCAGTCAAAACTTCATGACTTTTGATCACATGATTGTTGTAAAGTTCATGCAGTCGACATGTAGGTGCAAGTCAAAAAAAAAAAAAACCCATAATGCAACAAACTTTGAAAGGTGGTAACCAATGATGGTCACTGACTTGACAATGGTCACTGACTCACTAAACTGAGTCTTATTTCAATGTGGTCCTTGCTATCCGGGATCCTTGGGATGTCCAAACTCTGACGTTACCCCATTGAAGTTAAACATTTTAAAAGGTTAAGGTTAGGGTAGGGGTAGGGGTTAAGATTTAGGGTTTAGGGTAGGGACGTCCCAAGGATACCAAATAGGAATAACAATTTCACTGGTCGTCTTAGAAGAAAAATTATGTTTGAAAACTGATTATTATTTATTTTTTTATAAAAAGTACTAATGATGGTTGTACTGTTGCTTCATTAGTTGTATGCATGTGCTTACTGTGACTGTCACCCATATTGACTAGATAGCTGCAGTAGGAAGCACCCATGGAAAATGACAGAGGCCTCTAGTGGCCAAAAGCTCGTATTAGCATGGGTAGCGCCATTGAGAGCTTCCAACATTTTAATGTAGTCAACTGGGTGGGACTTCCAACTTCATTGGCTGATCAAGGAAAACTAAAGTCCAGAATAATAAAGTTCAGAATAGTAAAGCTTAGATGCAGCATTTTTAATAGGACATTTATTACTTCAGATACATACAAGTGGCAACAATTTTCAGGGCAAATATTTTGCTCTCACACTATATCCAATTCCATGGTGGTAAGGGTGAATTAGGCTACACTTTAGTGCACCATACAAACACTATATTAATAATAACCCACATACAATGTGTAGACATGGTAGACAATATAAAGAATAATGTTGAACCTAGTTATTTTATATTTGACATAAAGAGTAACTTTTCTCCATACAAATGCAGTAAAGGCTAATCACAGAATAATGTGTAAATGTCAACTGTGTAAATGAGGATGTTTAAAGTGAGTATTTATTGCAAGTTTTTTAGTTAATGTGGGTGCACTATTACAGTAGATGCATGGTTACCTTACATTACGTACAGTGTAAAGCTACATAAAATGCACAGAGGAGAATAACATAAAATGTCTGGAGACAAGCTATAAGTTATGTAGAATCAAAGTGCACAGGGATTTGGCCAGAATTTGGATGTTGACACATTCTCTAGGCAAAATTTTGAACGTTTAGCAAATACAGACATGAGGAGTCAAGCCTGGATTTGAACTGATTCTCAATTGTTAGGCATTCAAACTGGGAATAAAAATGTTTGGGGAATTGACTGCCCGTGTAGTTTAGCCACAACATACAAAGTGTACATATTCATGCATTTTTTCACATATATGACATGAGCTTGACATAACCTTCCAGTACTATTCAGTTAACATTAATTTATGGAAATCTGTGTAGCCTAGCTACATTCTAGTTTAATGAAAATATATTGGTATCAATCATGATCAACAACATAGAGAGATACATGTTATTTATGACAAAACCATTGATAGCTCTTATTACCTGTGAAACATTATAAAACTTATTCAGAATAATCATTATTTTATAAAATATAATTTACTGTAAAGAGACCATTATGGCATGCAGATTACAGTTTATATTGCTTTGAACAAAATATATTAACTAGCATTTCATAGAATGTCCATATCAAACTCTATTTGATGTGAACAGTTATTTTCCTATTGCATGAATGAGATGAGGGCAGGCCCCTAATGGCAGGTAATTCAAGAAAGAAGATGAGTAGGGAGCCAGTAAATTGCAATAAACTTTAGTGAACTATTAACAGAATATATTCTGTTAACTATTCTGTTAATAGTTCACTAAAGTTTATTGCAACGTACTAGCTGTCTTCTCCCTATTGCATGAATAAAATGATTTTATAACAGTCAATAGAAAACCGTTAAGTAGATGCACATGCTTTTCACATAATCTGATGTTACTTATATGTTTTTATTTGTACTATATCTGCACCTCCCATTATATTTCCCATGTAGCATAAATTCATGTTAAATAGAGTAAGTAGTGATGTTGCAAAGTGATTTGACACATACTAATCATGGTGATATGTTTTGTCATTACACATTAATTGATTCAATCAGAGACATCAGAAGATATCATGCATTTCCTGTTTGTTAGTACTCACTCTTCAAAAGTGGTTAGCTAACCTAACAGGCATTTAGTCACATGGCTTAGATGATTTGCTTTTCTCCATGGGCCCGATTCCGACCCGAGTTAACCTTGCTTAAATTGAACATAATTCCCTTTTTATGCACTTTTCCCTCTATGCATATTCTGACCTTAAACTTAACCATGAGAATAGCATGCTATTCACCTGCAATTCGTTGGGGGTGGAGATCTAAGAAATTAAGGTGTGGCAGAGGTGTGTCTACAGATATGCCATATTCTGATCTTGACTTAATTCCTTCATAATTCCACCACCTTTACGCACGAGGAAACCATGAATAAGGTCGAGCGAACCTTTCGGTTCCAAGAGGAAAAAGCATCTACTTTATTTTTTTCTGATAGAAATAACAGCATTCGCCATGCACTGTAATTTACAACTTGATAAGAGTTATTGATAACAGCTAGGTAAATGAGTAATCCGTTTTTGATAAGGGAATTGTAAATATAAATGACACTTGTGTTAGGTCTATTTTACCTTATAATTGCTGGAGACGTGAAACCAGTCATATGGCAGCAAACTGAAGCATATGAACATTTCCCACAGTAAAGTTGATGAAATACTGTGCCATTATGCAGAATTTAAATTGTACAGTCTTTTTTAACTTGCAGGGATGGGCACTCTCGAATGTCTTGACTACCATGACTTTCTCTGTTTCCTATTTCTATCATGTTAAATATTAGCCACTATCAGTATCGACCGTCAGTAGGCCTAATAACAACACATATTCAATGAACAATTTACTTTTAGTTCCCTTTAGTTGGTATAGCCTTCATTATCATTCCATTTACTTACATTGTTTTGTTTACCTTCATTTGTTTCCTCTGTAAATGCCGTCACGGCTGTGTGGTTGTTGCTGAGGATCATTAGTAACAGTTGATAATATAAAAGACACAATTCAATCATTACGGAGTGAAGCGCAGACCAAGCTGTAATAGTTTGAACCCCATGCATGGCGCAATACTTGGCCGTGTCATCACACAGTTCCATGGTTAGTGCAGGCAATAGATGAGAGGATAGAACACTGTTGTACACTATTCTCCCTGTTATAATTCTATGTACACTAATCTTCCAACATTACCATGGGTTTAAGAACTGAATGTGGCAATTTTCAGAATGAATTAAATCACCATTTTCTTTCGTGCGTAAAGTTTCTCTAAACCTGTTTTTTATGATTCATAAATACTTTCCTAAACCCAAATAATCTGCAAGATCAGAGTATTTTTATATCTACCATCTACCAATTGCTGTTTTCTTTCATTGATCCCTAATATTTTGAACCCGTTCTCTCGAGTCTGTCAACAAAATTCAAACTAAAAGGTGCACCGTATTTAAAGGGATGGCTTAAGATAAGTGTACTGAAAACAATATTGAATGAAGATTCCATGAGAAAATCTGTTGGCTAGCAAGTGGGAGGGTTTTCAGAGGTTGAATGAAATTTATTCAGAGTGTGCAGGGTAGCCACACCTGCAGAGCGCGTTATGCGACTAAATAAGGTAAGTCTGAATACAAAATACAAAGAAATGCGTCGGAAAGACGTGTGTAGGAAAGGCGTAAATTCCTAAGTTGGAATCGGGCCCCATAAGAACAGAACAGACTCATGAATGGTCTCAGAGATTCTGACTGGATTAGTCTATTTGGCACTGAGATCCACTATTAGGTGCTGGTAGGCCAGGGTGTTGCCTTTGAAGCTGGCTGCCAGCAGGATGTCTTTGTTGTCCACTGACACCAAGCTGAAGGCCCGGGGTGCTCTCATGTTGAGCTCCTGGAAGGGCTGGAAGCGCTGGGTAAGGTCGTCCCACAAGTAAACTCGAGAGAAGGAGAAATCACTCCCTAAGAGAAGATACTGGCGGGGGCCCACGGTGAATGGATACACAGCCATAGAGCCACGTGAGGGCAGGGTCTGAATCTCAACATAGCGCTGCCCCTCCCAGCGGAGAATCTTGGAGTCGCCAATGAAGCGTGTAAGGCAGAGGTAGAGAACTTTGCGCACCCAGAAATGCTTGACCATCTGCACATCAGCAGTCTCAGTGATTTGGGAATGAAAGGCAAACTGGCGCAGGCTGCGGTTCCACTGGTAAACCACTGGGGGCTGGGAGGCACTGGAGAGAATGAGACGCTGCTTCCCCTCCACATCTAGGAACTCCACATGGGTGTCACGATGCCAGGGATGAAGGGATTGGTGGGAGTAGAAACCGTTGCTGTTCCAGCGGTATATGCTCGTAGAGCCTGCCTTGGAACTGTCTGCCACTGCAAAGTACCACTCATCATCCAGCTGGAAGGTCTCAACAAAGTTGGGTTTCCTCACACGTGTGGTGTCAATGTCCTGGATCTTCACAAATCGCTGTGGGTCCTCTTCCCACCTGAAAAGAAGGTGTCAATCAGGTCAGCCATCCCTAAATCATCATTGCAAACATCTAACCTTAAGTAGATATCCACAGACTTCCAGTCATTGAGCTAACGCTAGTTAGCATTGGCTCGCGAAACTACCTCTAACTTCCGTACTGGACATAGAAACATAAAAATGGTATCCACGAGTTCATCTGACTCTGAGAAAGTAGATAAAGGGCCTCATTGCCAAAATCTCGAAGTATCCGTTTCACACAATTTGTGGCTAAGAAAAGGAACAAGTCAATGACACTGTATTGCTTATAGGAATTTGAATAAGTCTCACTTGTAGATGTGGGATCCTCCAAAAAGTTGAGCCACAACCATGTAAAGAGTGTTGTTTATTACCACAGGCTTGCAGTAGACAGCGGAGCGAGCTAGGAGAAACACAGAAGCAGAAAGTAGCAGGTTTAGCTGACTTCAGTATCCTCTGTGTACTTAGAAGTAGTTTTCTCCAAGATACAATGTAAATTCCCTTGGTCTATAATTAAGTGATAATAGTTGAATGCATTGATTGTCTTCTGGCATGAATACTTATTTTTAGAAGGCATGAGTCTTGTAAGAAACGTACATGTTATATTATGGTACATCCGGAAGACCATTTCCACATGATCCCATACAAACAGTGTGCAGAACCCAGTATCAGGCTGGGCGAAGGCCACAAACTGATCGTCGTTGAATTCATAGGACTCCACTGACACAGACTGGAAGGGGAAAGTTTCATAAACTGCAAAGTCTACAGGGGAAAAGAGAGATGAAGATTATCAACCTGTAAAATAAGTGCCCTGATGTCCTGTGAAATTAATTATTTTTTAAATAATTGGGGACAAACCTGCGCTGATACAGTTGAAGTCTCGTGGGGTGAGATCATGGATTCTGCGGCCTTGGAACTCAAATGGGCTGGCACAGTAGATTGCAGGGACAGAGGTGTTGGTCTTCTCCATCCAGTCCACAAGCCACTTGATTTTACAGTCACAGCGGAAAGAGTTACCCCGCAGGTCTCTGGGTAACACATCGAAAAATATAATTATGGTCCACCCATGACACAGTTCTTAGAAAACTATCTGTAGTAAGGATTCTCAGTAGCACTTTAAATTACAGCACTTCATAACGTGGGTAATAACATGGTAATAGTATGTTAATACTAATAAGTTATAGTTACTTGTTTTAAAAACATAAAATCACAAGATGAAACCAATGATGATAAGGATACCATGTTCCCTTTTGAAAATATATGTACTTACAAGTCTGTCAGAATGTCAAAATATTTGAAGAGTTCTCGTGGAAGGAGCTGCAGGTTATTATTTGACAGAGAACTACAAAAAACAGATATTAATTTTAAAGAAAGTTAATAATGTCATAACATGTCCATGCAATTCATAACTAGTATTCTTCCATTGATATTTACAGAGAAATAGGCAGAAGATATACTCACAGGTGAGTCAAGGATTTAAGCCCTCTGAAGGTGTGCTTTGACAGGGCTTGGATGTCATTGTTCTCTATAAATCTGATGGGCATACAGAGAGAGAGAGGATCACTCAATATACTGTGTCACACATACATGGAGTATACCAAACATTAAGAACACGCCTCCCTTTTGTTCTCAGAACAGCCTCGATTTGTCTGGGCATAGACTCTACAAAGTGTCAAATGCGTTCCACAGGGATGCTGGCCGATGTTGACGCCAATGCTTCCCACAGTTGTCAAGTTGGTTGGATGTCATTTGGGTGGTGGACCATTTTTGATACACACGGGAAACTGTTGAACGTGGGAAAAACAGCAGCGTTGCAGTTCTTGACAAAGCCGGTGTGCTTGGCACCTTCTACCGGTTCAAAGGCATTTAAATATTGTGTTTTGCTCTCTGAATGGCACACACACAATTCATGTCTCAATTGTCTCAAGGCTTAAAAATCCTTATTTAACCTATCTCCCCCCCTTCAAATAGTAACATCAATAAGGGATCATAGCTTTCACCTAGATTCACCTGTTCAGTCTATGTCATGGAAAGAGCAGGTGTTCTTAATGTTTGTATACTCAGTGTAGATAGTAGACTTCTGAAAAAATGCAAGCAATCATGACAATCAAGATCAACACAGTGAATGAATGATTCAGACAGACAGCTTTTATTAATAGTGGCATCTCAATTAATGTGTATTCTTATGATAAAAACATGCTTTCTGGTAGAACTCAGGGTCATTTGCCAATATAATACCATCAAGGTAATTTGAATACATTGCCATGTCAATCATGCATAATACACAGCCTTCTTTTCCATATTCAGAGTGTAACATTGGTCTTACTGAACCTTTTATCATAATTGTGTCTCTGTCTGTCCCTCATTTATTTATTTAACTAAAAAGATTGTTACCAAGGGGACCATGTCCTGCTTCCTGAATCTTAAGCAGCTATAATGGGAATGGACCTGGGCCTGGCTGATGGCTGGAATGTCTGCAGTAAGAGCAGCACTGACCTTGAGGATAAGCCAAGTGTTGAAGAAGAGGGGATCTAGGAACAGCCATTTACTGGCTGCGGTGAAAAGGGTTCAAAACAAACAAGCCATCATGCCCCCACTCACATTTTTCTAATGAAGTTAACGTAGCAGGTGTATGTTTTGGATATACTTAAAATTGAGAATTGACAGTTGGCAAAAGAGCCCCGTCATCAGATACTTAGTAGGGTGCCTCTACATGGGTTCAGTAATGAATATAAATATTGCCTGAGCCCTGTATCAAAGTTCAGGTGACAATTGACTACAAGTGCATTCTCTGTATTCATTCTGGATCTGTGAAGCATCCCAGGGCTACACAGTGTGAGCTCAGCCAGCCTGCATTCTGTCTCCTATATTGAGCAGCACTGAATATGAAGATATGAGTTCATTAGCATTCACAGTGAGGAGCCACCTTGGGTAGAGCTGGCAGGGCGATGCAGAGCACTGGGGCTGAGCTGCAGCCAGAGCCACACAATCATTTTATGGAGCCTAATGCATTGCTTCCGTGGAAAGCAGCAAATATGATGGTATCAGCAACCTCATATTTCCTGGGGCCCAACTTCTCATCAATTAACAAAATGGTATGCTCAGCTTCATCAGGCCCCACAAAGGCAGTAAGGCTCTATGGTAGGAGGAGGATCAATATTCAATGTTATTTAAGCGATCCTTGTCTGGCTGAGAACTGGATCTTTCATTGTAACACCACTACCCCCTCCTCTCAGATAGAACGATTGTTGGGGGTATATCTGTGGTTGAACAAGGGCACAAAGTATGACACTTACAAGTACTGCAGGTGTGACAGACCTGCGAAGGCATCATCAGCCACAACAGTGAAGGTGTTGGAGTTCAGCAGACTGCAGAGAGGGAGAGAAAGAGAGAGAAGGTTTATAACACACTGGAATGAAATCTGTTTCACTTTCCATTTCAAATGTTTGACTTAATAAAATCTCCAGAAAAATACTGCTGGAGAGGTAAAAAAACATGTTAATCAATACCGGCTACTGTAAATGTGTATTTATTTACACAGGATTACACATGGACACAAGTAGTGTACAAAACATCTCCTCCAGTAACAAATAAATCACCTGAATGGTTGTGGAGTGGAAATAGGAAGAGCTATTCAATTTCAAGGAACAGATCAACTGTTCAATATAGTATAGGTCAGCTTTAAAGGCCCAGTGCAGTCAAAAACCTAATTTCCCTGTGTTTTATATATATTTAAACGCTATGTGGTTGGAATAATACTGTGACATTTTTAAAATTATGATAATGCCATTTTACAGTAAGAGCTATTTGAAAATACCTCCTGAAATGTCAGCCTGTTTTGGTGGGATGGAGTTTTGTCCTGCCTGGTGACATCACCAGGTGATTAATTAGTTAATAGACCAATAAGAAAGAGAGTTCCACACCTCTTTGCCAAAAAGCTAGTTTTCAGTTTTCCCCTCCCCACTCAGACCATTCCCAGACAGTCCTAGCGAAATTCTTGCTTGAGAAAATTGCTCTTTGCTAAGAAGCTATTTTTGTTTCCTTATTTACCATTTTAATTGAAAACAATCACAGTAAGGTACTTAATTGTTACCCAGAAATGATTTGATATTGAGATAAAAACAGCTGCATTGGGCCTTTTAATATGAGCTCAAAACCACAAAATGTGAAAACACACACACGCAAACACACACACTCCATTGAATCTGCGTAGACAGATAAGCCATTGTTTAAATAGAAGAGAACTGAAGGGAGTCAGTCATTGGCGATGACACTGATACAGAGCCACTTTACTTTCACTACTGCCATGTCACCACTGTTTTCAATAACAGTTTATTTCAAGAGATTTATAGTGCTTGTATTGTCTAACAAATGTTACTTCACGACTTGTGTTTTTTATCTAGTTATCTGTATGTGTATGTTTATCCCTCAAACTTACTACATGTATTATCTTGATTTTGGTCTCCAAAACAACAGGCGAGATTGGTCGAGCTGATGTTTTGTTGTTGTATAGAAGATGATGTCTTGGAGAGAACATGTTTAGCATTTTCATTTGAACCCAAACCACAGAAGTAAAGTTGAGACTGTTTGCTCTAATTCCTCTACCTCAGACAGGAAGGGAGAGAATAGGATGATGGGATATGCATGAATACTCACAGAAACTGCAGAAGGTGCAGGTGGGAGAAGGCTCCCTCTGGGATTGTAGTGAAGGCTGCATTCACCATCGTCCTGAGGAGTACAGACAATCAACGTATCATCATTCAGGCTCCATCAATTAACATTGAGTCTATTTCATAATCCTTATCCAACCCCTGTTGTGCGAAAGGGCTTGTTGCTCCATGCTTAAAGTGGATGTATGCTGCCAGTCAGCCACAGAGGTTTGTGAATTCTGTATGTTTATTAGCATAACTGTTGGTTAAAAGTTGAAAGGGAAAAATAAGAATCGTTAGGCCCTGATGGATGGTGGTACTGCATCACACCTAATCAATATAAGGGGATGGGGCCTGCATGGGAATGTTCTCCTCGGTCCCCAGGCATAGTCAATCTATTGACAGAACTGAACATGCAGCATGGGATGTTTTACCAAGAGCTCCTGTGGCTCAATCTGTCTTACTATTTGAATTTCAAGAAGGGCAAAATCTTTTAAAACTAGGACACAGTTTCCTTATTCACAGGTTCATGTGTTCATCACTTTAAAATGAGGCCACCTCCACCTTGCAGTGCTTGTGCTCTTCAATTCCCCAAACTCTTTAAATACAAGAACATAATGCTCAATTACAGAAAGATAATACATTCAGAGTCAATATAGATAAAAATGTAAGTAAACCCAAGATTCTTGTATAAGTAAAATGTATGCAGATAGAGTATGCTATCTACTACATTATTGGCTTTCCATTTACTGAGTGCGCACTATCTATCTAACCTTCGTAAGGTTACTATTCCTTGGAGGACACGCAGGTCTTTTGCTGTGAGATGTGAATCTATTGTAAGTGTCTCTCCCAGGAGGGCTATGGCACATCCCATTGCTCTACTCCAATCAATGTAGTCTCATTTCTGCCAGCTCCCCCTGACTTCTGTCCAAGAATGAGGAGAGACTGAAGCACAGTGCCCATTTGTTATCTTTTATTAGCATTTGTGAACATTATCTTTTCTTTCTCATAATGTCTCTTTAAAATCTTTCAGACACATGTTCTTGAGGAGCACAAACACTGTCTTTCTCTCTTGAGAAACGTAGTATAATATAAAATAATCTGAAACCGTTTAAAAATGTTGTAGACATGAAGTATAAGCTTTTGGTAACCAGAGTAGACACTGCAGAATATATTGTAAAAGTGTAGCCTATGTTTGCGTGATGTAATGTCACCCGTAAAAACCATACATGACATCACAGTCTTCATGTACATTATCAACAGCTGGTTTTATCATTTTGGAATGAAATGTAAGGAATAGACCAAAAATCTGAAAGAGTATACATGAACAGACACACACAGAGTGATCAGTGTTGTACTCACAGGGAGATGATCCCAGGGGGAAAGCTCTTGGGGATAGTCTTGGTATCCACACAGAAGGCACTGTCTTTGGTGCAGGAGCAGGTGGTAGGACAGCGGGGGATTTTGGGTACCCTCTTGGCCCCGGTCTCCCCCACCAGGCAGAGAAGCAGACATAGGCCGGCCAACAGCTTCAGCCATCCCGGGACCCTTCTCGATCCGGTATTCAGCATATTTCGTCTACGGATGGACAGAGGCAAAGGGACTGGTGACAAAGACTGCTGAGCCTCAAGAAGTTGTATTTCCCCTTCAAAAAAGAACAAGACAAAATCTCTGTTTACCTTGAAGCAGCAGCAGCCGCAGCAGTAGAAGTGATGTTGCTGAGCTATCGAAAGACTGTGAAGAGTTTGGGAGAGAGAGAGAGAGAGAGAGAGAGAGAGAGAGAGAGGGCAGTCGGATGGTATCTTCACTGAATGTGTGTGTGTGCGCTGCAGCTTCCCTGGATGTGTGTGTTCTCCCTAGAGCTGCTGTCAGAGTGCAGAATGCGGGAGCGAGGCTGCAATTCCCCGCACTAGGACATGTACGCAGCACCACTGACTCTGAATTATTTACTATCGTACACAGAAGACTTAAAAATATGACCAGGGAGGCAGCCTGACAGGGGAGAGGAGGAACAAGGCAGTGTCAGGCCTGGCAGGCTGGGAGGGAATGGAAGGGTGAGGGGGTTCTGGGGTCTTTACACTGCCTCAGACTCTCTCTCTCTCTCTCCCTCTCTCTCTCTCTCTCTCTCTCTCTCTCTCTCTCTCTCTCTCTCTCTCTCTCTGAGCCTGTTATCATCCTGTTATCGGGAGTGGAGTTATGGAGACAATGAGGGAAATACCACTTTTAACATTTAAATGAGAGGAGATAGGCAAGGAAGAAAGCCTCACAAAAAAATAAAGGAAAGAGGAGGCAAAGGAAAGGATAATAGATATTAGGATAGGAGAGAAGAGAACAATCTCTTAGATAACATCCACAAGGACAGCAGAGTACTGAGAATCACTGCAGTAGCTACCGCATATCAGAGCTAAGCTGCTGGCCTCATTTCAAACTTTACAGTATACAGACACCAATGTATCAATATGTTCTGGTACTCAACTAGTAATAGTAATACACTTTTTGAAACAATAATATACCAAGTTCTATTTTTATATTAAACATTGTATTTGTATAAGTAATTTACTACATATCCCATGAATCAGTAATTGCCAGTAACAACATATATTACCTCTTCTTTTTTATTTACATTTAGGCCAATGGTGTACACATAGGCAGATCTGGAGGATGATTCAGAGCATGAACAACCCAGATTAGAACCTATAGAATTCCATTGAATCCTATATACAGTGCCTTCATAAAGTATTCAGACCCCTTGACTCTTTCCACATTTTGTTACATTACAGCCTTATTCTAAAATATATATTTTTTTAATCCTCAGCAATATACACACAATACCCCATAATGACAAAGTGAGAACAGGTATTCAGAAAGTTTTGCTAAATTATGAAAAAAAAATATATATATATACTTATTTACATAAGTTTTCAGACCCTTTACTATGATAATCTAAATTGAGCTTAGGTGGATCCTGTTTCCATTGATCATCCTTTAGATGTTTCTACAACTTGATTGGAGTCCACCTGTGGTAAATTCAATTGAAAGTATATGATTTAGGAAGGCACAAAACCGTCTATATAAGGTCCCACAGTTGACAGTACATGTCAGAGCAAAAACCAAACCATGAGTTCGAAGGAATTGTCAGTAGAGCTCCGAGACATGATTGTGTCGAGGCACAGATCTGGGGAAAGGTACCAAAAAACTTCTGCAACATTGAAGGTCCCCAAGAACACAGTGGCTTCCATCATTCTTAAATGGAAGAAGTTTGGAACCACCAAGACTCTTCCTTTAGCTGGCCGCCCAGCAAAACTGAGCAATCGGGGTAGAAGATGGGAAAACCTTCCAGAAGGACAACCATCTCTGCAGCACTCCACCAATCAGGCCTTTATGATAGAGTGGCCAGACGGAAGCCACTCCTCAGTAAAAGGCACATGACAGCCCGCTTGGAGTTTGCCAAAAGGCACCTAAAGACTCTGAGACCATGAGAAACAATATTCTCTGTTCTGATGAAAGATTGAACTCTTTGGCCTGAATTTCAAACGTCACGTCTGGAGGAAACCTGGCACCATCCCTACGGTGAAGCATGGTGGTGGCAGCATCATGCTGTGGGATGTTTTTCAGCGGCAGGGTCTGGGAGATTAGTCAGGATCGAGGCAAAGATTAACAGAGCAAAGTACAAAGAGATTCTTGATGAAAACCTACTCCAGAGCGCTCAGGACCTCAGACTTGGGGCAAAGGTTCACCTTCCTACAGGACAAAGACCCTAAGCACACAGCCAAGACAATGCAGGAGTGGCTTCGGGACAGGTCTTTGAATGTCCTTGAGTGGCCCAGCCAGAGCCCGGACTTGAACCCGATTCGAACATCTCTGGAGAGACCTGAAAATAGCTGTGCAGCAACGCTCCCCACTCAACCTGACAGAGCTTGAGAAGATTTGAATAGAAGAATGGGAGAAACTCCCCAAAGTGTGGCAATTTAGTAGCGTCATACCCAAGAAGACTCAAGGCTGTAATTGCTGCCAAAGGTGCTTCAACGAAGTACTGAGTAAGGGTCTGAATACTTATGTAAATGGGATATTTAATTTCATATAACATTTCTATAAACCTGTTTTTGCTTTGTCATTATGGGTTACTGCGTGAGGGATGAGGGGAAAAAACTATTTGATCCATTTTAGAATAGTAAAACCTAACAAAATGTGAAAAAAGTCAAGGGGTCTGAATACTTTCCGAAGGCACTGTAATCTATAGGATATGGAAATAAAAATATGGAAAACTGATCTATAGGATATGGAAATAAAAATATGGAAAACTGAGTCGAATCCCCACAAGGAGGAGCTGTTGGCCATATAGTGGAGCTGTGTGGATCCAGAAGACAGTAGTTTGATGGCAGCCAGAGGAGGGGACATGACAAGATTAGAGCTGCAGTGTCAGGCACAGACAGCTTTCCCACACAACAACAATGTTGTCATGAGCAGAGAGCAAGCACTTTCAGTCTGCTGCCTACTGTCTACCATTATCATGTAGCCTAGGACCCAACACTGTTTTAGTAAAAACAATGGTTTACCTTAATTTAAACAAGGAGTCACCATTGACCATTGGGTCTCTTTCACAAGAGAGCCTCGCATATAAAATTCATGAGACAAAATCTAATCAAAATCATAACAATTGTAAAACGAACTAAAATACAGCACAACACAAATATTCAAGAAAAACAGTTACATTCCTCAGTACGAAGGTCCCCAATCAATATTTTAAATCACCAGAGCGGCACCAGAAAATCCAACTCAAATGTATTTTGTAGTTGGTTCCAGCAATGAGGTGCATTAAAACTAAAAGTGGATTTACCTAGTTCAGTGTAGACCCGAGGAACCTCAAGATTTAGCCAACCCTGTGAAAGGGTTTGTATCATGTTTTTATACCTGGAAGCTTGTGTAGTAAAGTTTTGTAAACAAAAAGGGAGTAATGAAGTGATCTACAGGACTTTAATGAGGACCAGCCAACCTTTTGATACAGAATGCAGTGCATTAAAACTGTAACCTGTGATAAAACGAATAGTGCTATGGTAGACGGCAACCAAAGATTTATGACTAGTGGCTGCCGCAATCTGGTCAATGGTGTCACCATAGTCAAGAACTGGTAGGAAAGTTGACTGTACAATCTGCTTCCTGCTGTTTAGGGAGAGGCAAGATCTATTTCTAAAAAAGAAGCCCACTTTAAATCTTAGCTTTCTAACTAGCTCATCCGTATATATATTTATTTACATTGAATCCAAATGCCCAGATATTTATAGGCAGGAACCCGATAGATTGGGAGAACCATCCAATGAATAAATATGTAGTCCATCTGAAACATTTTTGCGATAATTAGAGAACAACATGTATTTAGTCTTGCCTACATTAAGTACAAGTTTTAAACCAACCAGGGCTTTCTGTAAGGCAACAAGGTCAGATTGCAGCTCTAAGATAGCTTGGTCAACAGTTGGGCAAGGGCATACATAACAGTGTTGTCTGCATGCAGATTAATATTAAGTACAAATTAGACTACATTGATTGGAGTAGAGCAATGGGACATGCCATAGCCCTCCTGGGAGAAAAGTTAACAGATAGACTAATATTATTTATATAAATAGCAAAGAGAGCAGGTCCCAAAACTGACCCCTGCGGTACACCTTTTGTAATATACAGGAAACAAGGCTTAACCATGAGAAATCACACATTGTGTCCTGTCTGACAAATAATTCTCAAACTACTTGCAAGAAGCCTGATCCAGGCCTATTTCAGTCAACCTTTGAATGTGATGGCCAACAGTATCGGAGGCCTTGGAAAGGTCTATAAATAAGACAGCACAATGATGTTATGATCTAAGCAATTTAACAAATAATCTAAAACAAGTATAGCAGCTGAAACAGTCCTATGTCCAGGTCTAAAACTGGAGTGATGCACATTAAGAACAGAGTGAGCAATGTTATTTTCTGAAAGTTGGTCAGAGATTCTTAAACTTTGGAAAGGCAAGATCATTTGGAAATTGAACAGTAGTTATCTAAATCAGAGGGGTCTTCTACTTTATGTAGGGGGAAGACGTTACACTTTCCATATATTAGGGATAACACCAGAAACGATTGTCAAGTAAAACATATAGGTAAATGATTCTGCAATAAGTGGGGCAGAGAGCTGCAATAAGAAGGGTCAAATGAATCAGCCCCTATGGATTTGTTTACATTATTCTTTAGCAAAGCACTTGGTACATCATAGACATCAAATGGTTGAAATGAAAATAAAGTATGTGAGTCTGCTAGTGCATCATTCTCTACAATCTGTTCGGAGGTGACTAAAGGACTCCCTCTAGTGGAATGAGATGAATTTTCAGAGACTATCCTTCGAACAGGTGGCCCACCTGAAGCAAAATAGTTATTATTTAAAAGCACTACAAATGTTAATTTTGTCACGCCCTGATCTGTTTCACCTGTCCTTGTGATTGTCTCCACCCCCTCCAGGTGTCGCTTATTTTTCCTGGTGTATTCATCCCTCTGTTTCCTGTCTCTCTGTGCCAGTTCGTCTTGTATGTTCAAGTCAACCAGCATGTATTTCCCGTGCTCCTGCTTTTCTATTCTCTTTTACTAGTCCTCCTGGTTTTGACCTTTGCCTGTTTTTCTGGACTCCATTCCCGCCTGCCTGACCATTCTGCCTTCCCTGACCTCGAGCCTGCCTGCCATTCTGTACCTCTGGAACTCTGAACTTGTTTTGACCTTTTGCCTGTCCACGACCATTCTCTTGCCTTCCCCTTTTGGATTGTTAATAAACATCTTGGACTCTAACCATCTACCTCCTGTGTCTGCATCTGGGTCTCACCTTGTGCCCTTATCAATTTAGTCTAGTATGGAACCAGAGGCTGTGAAAACCTGCATGGGCAACCTGGGGGTGGAGTTTTGTTTCAAAGATTTGACCACTTTCCAGAAGTTGGTTGGATTACCACAGACTTCAAGAAATACAGTATGTTGATTTTGCTTTTATAACCAGGGATAAACATCTATTTCTCGAATGTCTGAAGGACTGCTAATCAGACATAGAATCAGTCAGTCTAGCCTTAGCCCAAGCTACATTTATTTCCTGTAATTTCTCAGAATTAATTCCAGGCAATAATAGAGGGAGAGACTCCATGTGGTGCTCAACAGTGCTCCATTCTATCCCCTTCCCACTCCAGGGACAATATAACTAAAGCGCATCAATATTCAGAGTACATATCAGGGAACATTTACATTGGTAGAAAGAAGACGAGAACCACTGCCATGTCAACTAGCTACAACTGCAGCTAAAACGGCAACTGATCTATATACAGTACATAAGATAGTATACTACCTTAGCTTTCAATGGTATTGTTTGTACGTGTGCTCTCAATTATAGCTTTACAAAAAATTCCCGTTTATACCTGGTGCTAACATGCATCCTTTGTCCTGATCTTGTCCACATTCTGACTGTGCACACATTTTTAGACAGGACGATTAAAAAATGCATTGTGATCTGATTGTGATCAGATCTACTGATCACCTCAGGAGGTAGTCAGGTACGCACTGTATGCGGATCTGGAAAGTGAAACTATTTAAATCATAACTATCCCACCTTCTAAAATCATTGACAGCTGGCACTATGGACTTATGGCATTGATATGTGTGTTAAAATAAATAAATAATATTATTTTGAAAGAATATCATATTTTAATACATGTTTCAGACGCATGTCTGAAAAAATGGGCACAATAAGAATGTGGACAAGATCAGGACAAAGGATCCATGTTAGAGCCAGGTATAAACGCTTAAAAGAAAGAACTCTTTGAGAACTTTCTAATAACATTTTGTTGGAGTCTTACTCTATAAGCAGTTATTACTTTTCAACCAAGGACGATGTGCTCTACTCATTTGAGTGTAAATAGTGCAATACTTTAGACAAAACAAGGGGCTGCATACAGAAGTGAGGAGAAAACTTGGAGATTAGCACAGCAGCTTCCTCTGTCCAGTCAGCACGTCTCCCACAGGTATAGCATAAACAGCTGTGCTTTTGGAATGGACTTGATTCATTTCAACATTTCGGCTTTCCTGCAAATGAGATCCAAGCCAAAAAGTAGCAACCCCCTCCACCCATTTGAAAAACTTTGGATTAGAAGCAGTTGACTATGTAAAGCCCTCTTTTCTCCTCTACCAGCCTGTGCTCCTCCCCCCACCATTCCCTCTCCTGTGTATCACATGTGTATTCTGAATTAAAGCTAAATTAGAGCCTTTTCAGTTACCTCATTGCCCCGGCCTGTTACCTGTGGCGATCCGACATGTTTGGATAACTGCTACTGTGCGTCACTGGCATGACTCTTACAGTGTTCACAACATTTACTTTTTAAATTCTGATTCTAACCCACATCCCATATCCTGAGCCAGGGTCAAGCAGCCTGAAAAGGGAGCTCTCTGTTTGGCCTATGTGTTCTCAGGGCAATTCATATTATTCTTTATGTAAATCTGTGACACTCCATTTAGTATGATATGTTACGTTATGTTAGGTTACATTATGAATGAAATAGAGGTCGTACAAATTCATACAAATTAGAGGACATATAGTATCATACATCTTACCTGGTCGTACAAGAGCATACGAATTGGATGAAGTACTTTCATGCTCGCTTCGTGGCAAGCAACACTGAAGCATGCACGAGAGCACCAGCTGTTCTGGATGACTGTGTGATAACGCTCTCAGTAGCCGATGTGAACAAAACCTTTAACCTGTTTGGGCTGCAGGGGCAGTATTGAGTAGCCAGATAAAAGGTGCCCATTTCAAACGGCCTCGTACTCAATTCTTGCTCGTACAATATGCATATTATTATTACTATTGGATAGAAAACACTCTCTAGTTTCTAAAACCGTTTGAATTATATCTGTGAGTCAAACAGAACTCATTTGGCACAAACTTCCTGACCAGGAAGTGGAAAGTCTGAAATCGATGCTCTGTTCTACTTCCTGCCTATAAATGGGCATGATACGTATGAGTATACATGCACGTCATACACCTTCCCCTGGATGTCAAGAGGCGGTGAGAGAAGAAATTTAGTGTTTATCTTGGTCTGAAGTGGAATACAAGCTCTTTGTATGACGTGTCCCCCATTTCCGGTTTTCTGGAGAGCGCGAGGTGGTTCCTGGATTTGCCTTCTGTTTAGCTGCCGTTATAGGCGACTACTATCTCCGGCTTTGATTTTATTTGATACATGTGACCATATCATCGTAAAGTATGTTTTTTCAATATAGTTTAATCAGATTATTGAAATTTTTTCGGGAGTTTTGCCGTGTTCCGTTCTCTGACTTTGTTGACGATGGAGCGATTCGTGCCACTTGGCTAGTGCGCTTGCTAAATCGAGAGGGAAAGTGGCCGTTCTAAATCCAAACAACGACTGTTCTGGACAAAGGACCCCTTGTCCAACATTCTGATGAAAGATCAGCAAAAGTAAGAAACATTTTATGATGCTATTTCATATATCTGTCGTGCATGTGAACTAGTCGTCGGCGCCCAACATTTGGGTACTCTAGCTAAGCTGGATGTCGTATTGAAGTTATTTTTTAGAATTCTAACACTGCGATTTCATTAAGAACTAATAGATCTATCATTTCCTATACAACATGTATTTTTTAGTTATGTTTATGAATAGCTATTTGGTCAGAATATGTGTGTCATAAAAAGTGTCAGAAAAATATCCGAACGTTGTGGGAAATAGTAGCTACGTTAGCAGAATGTATAACCACTGATTTCAGCTCTAAATATGCACATTTTCGAACAAAACATAAGTGTATGTATAACCTGATGTTATAGGACTGTCATCTGATGAAGAATATCAAGGTTAGTCAAAAATTATATATCTTTTGCTTGTTTGTTACGATCGCTAACCTTTTGCTACTGGGAAATGGCATGTGTTTCTGGCTATTGTGGTAAGCTAATATAACGCTATATTGTGTTTTCGCTGTAAAACACTTAATAAATCGGAAATATTGGCTGGAATCACAAGATGCCTGTCTTTCATTTGCTGTACACTATGTATTTTTCAGAAATGTTTTATGATGAGTAATTAGGTATTTGACGTTGGTGTCTGTAATTATTATGGCTGCTTTCAGTGCAATTTCTGATTGTAGCTGCAATGTAAACTATGATTTATACCTGAAATATGCACATTTTTCGAACAAAACATAGATTTATTGAATAACATGTTATAAGACTGTCATCTGATGAAGTTGTTTGTTGGTTAGTTTGGTTGGTTCTTGGTTAGTTAGGTTGGCTTTGTGCATGCTACCTGTGCTGTGAAAAATGTCTGTCCTTTTTTGTATTTGGTGGTGAGCTAACATAAATATACGTGCTGTTTTCGCTGTAAAACATTTTAAAAATCGGACATGTTGGCTGGATTCACAAGATGTGTACCTTTCATTTGCTGTATTGGACTTGTTAATGTGTGAAAGTTAAATATTTAAAAAAAATATCTTTTGAATTTCGCGCCCTGCACTTGAAGTGGCTGTTGTCATAAGTGTACCGACGCCGGGCTGCAGCCATAAGAAGTTAAACAGGTCAACATTCACAAAGCCGCTGGGCCAGACGGATTACCAGGACGTGTACACAACGCATGTGTGGACCAACTGTCAAGTGTCTTCACTGACATTTTCAACCTCTCCCTGACCGAGTCTGTAATACCTACATGTTTCAAGCAGACCACCATAGTCCCTGTGCCCAAGGAAGCAAAGGTAACCTGCCTAAATTATTACCGCCCCGTGGCACTAATGTCGGTAGCCATGAAGTACTTTGAAAGGCTGGTCATGGCTCATATCAACAGCATCCTCCCGGACACCCTAGACCCACTCCAAATTGCATACCGCCCCAACAGATCCACAGATGACGCAATCTCAATCGCACTCCACACTGCCCTTTGTCACCTGGACAAAAGCAACACCTATGTGAGAATGCTGTTCATTGACTTCAGCTCAGCATTCAACACCATAGTGCCCACGAAGCTCATCACTAAGCCAAGGACTCTGGGACTAAACACCTCCCTCTGCAACTGGATCCTGGACTTCCTGACGGGCCACCCCCAGGTGGGAAGAGTAGTCAACAACCTCTCCCTCCATGTGAGCAAGACAAAGGGACTGATCGTGGATTACAGGAAAAGTCGGGCCGAACAGGCCCCCATTAACATTGACGGGGCTGTAGTGGAGCGGGTCGAGAGCTTCAAGTTCCTTGGTGTCCACATCACCAACAAACTATCATGGTCCAAACATACCAAGACAGTCGTGAAGAGGGCACGACAAAAACTTTTCCCCCCCAGGAGACTGAAACGATTTGGCATGGGTCCCCAGATCCTCAAAAGGTTCTACAGCTGCACCATCGAGAGCATCCTGATCGGTTGTATCACCGCCTGGTATGGCAACTGCTCGGCATCTGACTGTAAGGTGCTATAGAGGGTAGTGCGAACAGCCCAATACATAACTGGGGCCAAGCTTCCTGCCATCCAGGACCTATATAATAGGCGTGTCAGAGGAAAGCCAATAAAATTGTCAGAGACTCCAGTCACCCAAGTTATAGACTGTTTTCTCTGCTACCGCACGGCAAGCGGAACCGGAGCGCCAAGTCTAGGACCAAAAGGCTCCTCAACAGCTTTTACCCCCAAGCCATAAGACTGCTGAACAATTCATAAAATCGCCACCGGACAATTTGCATTGACCCCTCCCTTTTATACACTCGCTGTTTGTTTGTTACCTATGCATAGTCACTTCATCCCTACCTACATGTACAGATTACCTCAACTAGCCTGTACCCCCGCACACTGACTCGCTACCGGTGCCCCCTGTATATAGCCTCGTTATTCTTATTGTGTTACTTTTGTTATTACTTTTTATTTTAGTCTACTTGGTAAACATTTTCTTCTTCTTAAACTGCACTGTTGGTTAAGGGCTTGTAAATAAGCATTTCATGGTAAAGTCTACACTTGTTGTATTCGGCGCATGTGACAAATAAAATTTGATTTGATTTTGATTTGATTTGAAGTAAGTTATCATATGTCTTGAGGACTTATAGCCAGGCCGGTGTTATGGGCGGGCCAATCCTACCAAACCTCCATGCTCGTCCAAATAAAATATTGATAATTTATTTGACAGAGATGCACACCGATAGAAAGATGCAACAATCTCTGATAAAGCATCCGAGCGAGCGAAATTGCGCTCCTTTGTCTCAGTATGCGTATACCATGTATCTGTTTCTGTCTAGACAAAAAGAGTATGGCATGTCATACTCTTTTTGTCCAGACAGCATCAGATACATGGGCTACATTTCGTAAGAGAGAGGGGCACTGTTTCGCTCGCTGAGATGATTTCTCCGGTAGAGTAGAAAAGATCAAACCAGAGTGTTCACTCTCACCAAAATCTGTCCAGAATGAGCCCAATGTGTTTCTATGGGCTTAATAAGCAGACCTTTGTTCTTTTTTTCCTTTTTTCCCCCCCTTCAGTTTATTTAGTAAATACTTTTTTAACACTTATTTTTCTTAAAAATGCATTGTTGGTTAAGGGCTTGTAAGTAAGCATTTCAGTGTAAGGTTGTATTCGGCGCATGTGACAAATACAATTTGACTTGATTTAAGACAACAAATCTCATTGTTAGGTTGGAGACATGAGCATCTCGTCATTATATACAGATCTCAAGTATCAGCCAATTCCGAATTGGAAAGAAAAGTTTGTGGGTGCACAGTACACTGTTCGGATGCTGGCTTCACCTAAAATGTATATACACAACCAGTCAAACGTTTTAGAACACCTACTCATTGAAGGGTTTTCTTATTTTTTAAAACTATTTTCGACATTATAGAATAATAGTGAAGACATCAAAACTATGAAATAACACATATGGAATCATGTAGCAACCAAAAAAGTGTTAAACAAATCAAAATATATTTGATATTTGATATTCTTCAAATAGCAACCCTTTGCCTTGATGACAGCTTTGCACACTCTTGGCATTCTCTCGACCAGCGTCATGAGGTAGTCACCTGGAATGCATTTCAATTAACAGGTGTGCCTTCTTAAAAGTTAATTTATGGAATTTCTTTCTTTCTTAATGCATTTGAGCCAATCAATTGTGTTGTGACAAGGTAGGGTGTGTATACAGAAGAAAGCCCTATTTGGTAAAAGACCAAATCCATATTATGGCAAGAACAGCTCAAATAAGCAAAGAGAAACGACAGTCCATCATTACTTCAAGAACTTTGAAAGTTTCTTCAAGTGCATTCGCATAAATCACCAAGCGCTATGATGAAACTGGCTCTCATGAGGACCGCCACAGGAATGGAATTTACCTCTGCTGCAGAGGATAAGTTCATTACAGTTACCAGCCTCAGAAATTGCAGCTCAAGTAAATTCGTCACAGAGTTCAAGTAACAGACACATCTTGACAACAACAGAGGAGACTGTCTGAATCAGGCCTTCATCGTCGAATTGCTGCAAAGAAACCACTGCTAAAGGACACCAATAATAATAAGAGACTTGCTTGGGCCAAGAAACATGTGCAATGGACATTAGACCAGTGGCAATGTGTCCTTTGGTCTGGAGTCCAAATTGGAGATTTTTGGTTCCAACTGCCGTGTCTTTGTGAGATGTGGTGTGGGTGAACGGATGATCTCTGCATGTGTATTTCCCACCGTAAAGCATGGAGGAGGAGGTTTTATGGTGTGGGGGTGCTTTGCTGGTGACACTGTCTGTGATTTATTAGAATTCAAGGCACACTTAACCACCATGGATACCACAGCATTCTGCAGCGATACGCCATCCCATCTGGTTTGGGTTTAGTGGGACTATCATTCGTTTTTCAACAGGACAATGACCCAACACACTTCCATGCTGTGTAAGGGCTATTTCACCAAGAAGGAGAGTGATGGAGTGCTGCATCAGATGACCTGGGCTCCACAATCCCCCGACCTCAACCAAATTGAGATGGTTTGGGAGGAGTCGGACCGCAGAGCGAAGGAAAAGCAGCCAACAAGTGCTCAGCATATGTGGGAAATCCTTCAAGACTGTTGGAAAAGCATTTCAGAGGAAGCTGGTTTAGAGAATGCCAAGGGTGTTTAAAGCTGTCATCAAGGCAAAGGGTCGCTATTTGAAGAATCTCAAATACAAAATATATTTATATATAACACTTTTTTGGTTACGACATGATTCCATATGTATTATTTCATAGTTTTGATGCCTTCACTATTATTAACCCTTGAATGAGTAGGTGGTCTAAAACTTTTGACCGGTAGTGTAATTACTTGTGTCTAAATAAAATGATTCAAAATACTTCACCAGAGAGCATAGGCCTATGCGTAGCTGATTATTGAGTTGCAGTTGTCAGTGAAAAGCAACTAAAATAGGTGTGAAGATAATGTGTCTTGAGTATGATTTAAAATGTTGAGACAAGAAGGAGGGATGTGTGGCTAAGATGGCACATCTCCCTCCAGAATGTATGTACTCTGCTCTCCAGAATGGCTCATCTGTTTCCCGCCAATTCTTGCGCAGTCGTTGTTTCATTGTGTGAATTGTTTGCCCTTTGATTGTTTATTTTTCATCAATTCCTCATTACATACAGTTGAAGTCAGAAGTTTACATACACTTTAGCCAAATACATTTAAACTCAGTTTTCACAATTCCTGACATTTTATCCTAGTAAAAATTGCCAGTCTTAGGTCAGTTAGGATCACCACATTATTTAAAGAATGTGAAATGTCAGAATAATATTAGAGAGAATGATTTATTTCACCTTTTATTTCTTTCATCGCATTCCCAGTGGGTCAGAAGTTTACATACTGTAACGGCTTTCTTCCTGGGATGAAGGAGAGGACCAAAATGCAGCGCAGTTAGTGTTCAACATGTTTAATTAAACAATAAACAATGAACATTAACAAATAACAAAATAACAAACGTGAAAGCCGAGACAGTCCTATCTGGTGCAGAACACAAACACAGAGACAGGAAACAACCACCCACAATCCCCAACACAAAACAAGCCACCTATATATGATTCTCAATCAGGGACAACGATTGACAGCTGTCTCTGATTGAGAACCATATCAGGCTGAACATAGAAACAGACGAACTAGACACACAACATAGAATACCCACCCCAACTCACGCCCTGACCAACTAAACACATACAAAACAACAGAAAACAGGTCAGGAACGTGACAGAACCCCCCCCTCAAGGTGCGAACTCCGGGCGCACCCCTAAAACTCAAGGGGAGGGTCTGGGTGGGCATCTGTCCGCGGTGGCGGCTCCGGCGGTGGACGAGGACACCACTCCACCACTGTCTTTGTCCCCCTCCTTAGCGTCCTTTGAGTGGCGACCCTCGCCCCCGACCATGGTCCAGGAACCTTCACCAAGGCCCCTCCTAAATAGAGGAGACAACTCAGGACCGAGAGGTAGCTCAGGACAGAGAGGTAGCTCAGGACAGAGAAATCGCTCCGGACAGAGAGGTAGCTTAGGACAGAGGGACAACTCTGGACTAATGGCAGCTCCGGACTGAGTGGCAGCTCCGGACTGAGTGGCAGCTCCGGACTGAGTGGCAGCTCCGGACTGGGTGGCAGCTCCGGACTGGGTGGCAGCTCCGGACTGGGTGGCAGCTCATGACTGGAGGGCAGCTCATGACTGGAGGGCAGCTCATGACTGGAGGGCAGCTCATGACTGGAGGGCAGCTCATGACTGGAGGGCAGCTCATGACTGAAGGGCAGCTCATGACTGGAGGGCAGCTCATGACTGGAGGGCAGCTCATGACTGTAGGGCAGCTCATGACTGGAAGGCAGCTCATGACTGGAAGGCAGCTCATGACTGGAGTGCAGCTCATGACTGGAGTGCAGCTCATGACTGGAGTGCAGCTCATGACTGGAGTGCAGCTCTGGCAGCTCCTGACTGGCTGGCGGCTCTGGCGGCTCCTGACTGGCTGGTGGCTCTGGCGGCTCCTGACTGGCTGGTGGCTCTGGCGGCTCCTGACTGGCTGGCGGCTCTGGCGGCTCCTGACTGGCTGGCGGCTCTGGCGGCTCCTGACTGGCTGGCGGCTCTGGCGGCTCCTGACTGGCTGGCGGCTCTGGCGGCTCCTGACTGGCTGGCGGCTCTGGCGGCTCCTGACTGGCTGGCGGCTCTGGCGGCTCCTGACTGGCTGGCGGCTCTGGCGGCTCCTGACTGGCGGACGGCTCTAGCGGCTCGTGGCAGACGGGCGGCTCTGAAGGCTCGTGGCAGACGGGCGGCTCTGAAGGCTCGTGGCAGACGGATGGCTCAGATGGCGCTGGGCAGACGGATGGCTCAGACGGCGCTGGGCAGACGGATGGCTCAGATGGCGCTGGGCAGACGGATGGCTCAGATGGCGCTGGGCAGACGGATGGCTCAGATGGCGCTGGGCAGACGGATGGCTCAGATGGCGCTGGGCAGGCAAGCATTGCAGGCGGCGTTGAGCAGACGAGCAGTGCAGGCAGTTCAGACGGCGCTGGGCAGGCAGGCAGCTCAGACGGCGCTGGACAGACGAGCAGTGCAGGCGGCGTTGAGCAGACGAGCAGTGCAGGCAGTTCAGACGGCGCTGGGCAGGCAGGCAGCTCAGACGGCGCTGGACAGACGAGCAGTGCAGGCGGCGTTGAGCAGACGAGCAGTGCAGGCGGCGTTGAGCAGACGAGCAGTGCAGGCAGTTCAGACGGCGCTGGGCAGGCAGGCAGCTCAGACGGCGCTGGACAGACGAGCAGTGCAGGCGGCGTTGGGCAGACGGCCGACTCTGACCTGCTGAGGCGCACAGTAGGCCTGGTGCGTGGTACCGGCACTGGTGGTACCGGGCTGAGGGCACGCACCTCAGGGCGAGTGCGGGGAGAAGGAACAGTGCGTACAGGGCTCTGGAGACGCACAGGAGGCTTGGTGCGTGGTGGAGGTACTGGGCTGGAGACACGCACCACAGGGAGAGTGCGTGGAGGAGGAACAGGGCTCTGGAGACGCACTGGAAGCCTGGTGCGTGGTGTAGGCACTGGTGGTACTGGGCTGGGGCGGGAAGGTAGCGCCGGATATACCGGACCGTGCAGGCGTACTGGCTCCCTTGAGCACTGAGCCTGCCCAACCTTACCTGGTTGTATGCTCCCCGTAGCCCGTCCAGTGTGGGGAGGTGGAATAACCCGCACTGGGCTGTGTTGGCGAACCGGGGACACCATGCGTAAGGCTGGTGCCATGTACACCGGCCCGAGGAGACGTACTGGAGGCCAGATATGTAGAGCCGGCTTCATGGCACTTGGCTCAATGCTCACTCTAGCCCGCCCAGTGCGGGGAGGTGGAATAACCCGCACCGGGCTATGCACCCGTACAGGAGACACCGTGCGCTCTTCCGCATAACACGGTGTCTGCCCGTACTCCTGCTCTCCACGGTAAGCATGGGAAGTGAGCGCAGATTTCCTACCTGCCCTCGCCACACTACCCTTTAGCCCCCCCCCCCAAGACATTTTTGGGGTTTCTTCACGGGCTTCCAGCCCCGCTTCCGTGCTGCCTCCTCAGACCACCGCTCCTGGGCTTTAGCTGCCTCCATCTCTTCCCGAGAGCGGCGATCTTCTCCAACCTTAGCCCAGGGTCCTTCTCCGTTAAATATTTGCTCCCATGACCATTCCTCCTGGTACCGCTGCTGCTGTCGCTGCTGCCCGTTGCCACGCTGCTTGATCCTTGTTTGGTGGGTGGTTCTGTAACGGCTTTCTTCCTGGGATGAAGGAGAGGACCAAAATGCAGCGCAGTTAGTGTTCAACATGTTTAATTAAACAATAAACAATGAACATTAACAAATAACAAAATAACAAACGTGAAAGCCGAGACAGTCCTATCTGGTGCAGAACACAAACACAGAGACAGGAAACAACCACCCACAATCCCCAACACAAAACAAGCCACCTATATATGATTCTCAATCAGGGACAACGATTGACAGCTGTCTCTGATTGAGAACCATATCAGGCTGAACATAGAAACAGACGAACTAGACACACAACATAGAATACCCACCCCAACTCACGCCCTGACCAACTAAACACATACAAAACAACAGAAAACAGGTCAGGAACGTGACACATACACTCAATTAATATTTGGTAGTATTGCCTTTAAATTGTTTAACTTGGGTCAAACGCTTCAGGTAGCCTTCCACACGCTTCCCACAATAAGTTGGGTGAATTTTGGCCCATTCCTCCTGACAGAGCTGGTGTAACTGAGTCAGGTTTGTAGGCCCCCTTGCACACACTTTTTCACAAATTTTCTATAGGATTGATGTCAGGGCTTTGTGATGGCCACCCCAATACCTTGACTTTGTTGTCCTTAAGCCATTTTACCACAACTTTGGAAGTATGCTTGGGGACATTGTCCATTTGGAAGACCCATTTGCGACCAAGCTTTAACTTCCTGACTGATGTCTTGAGATGTTGCTTCAATATATCAACATAATTTTCCTACCTCATGATGCCATCTATTTTGTGAAGTGCACCAGTCTCTCCAGCAGCAAAGCACCCCCACAGCATGATGCTGCCACCCCCATTCTTCACGGTTGGGATGGTGTTCTTCGGCTTGCAAGCCTCCCCTTTTTCCTCCAAACATAACGATGGTCATTATGGTCATCCAGCATCTTCACAAGGTCCTTTGCTGTTGTTCTGGGATTGATTTGCACTTTTCACACCTAAGTACGTTCATCTCTAGGAGACAGAACGCGCCTCCTTCCTGAGCGGTATGACAGCTGCGTGGTCCCATGGTGTTTATACTTGCTTGTTTGTACAGATGAACGTGGTACCTTCAGGCGTTTGGAAATTGCTCCCAAGAATGAACCAGACTCTAAAAAAAAAATTCTGAGGTCTTGGCTGATTTCTTTTGATTTTCCCATGATGTCAAGCAAAGAGGCTGAGTTTGAAGGTAGGCCTTGAAATACATCCACAGGTACACCTCCAATTGACTCAAATTATGTCAATTAGCCTGTCAGAAGCTTCCAAAGCCATGACATCATTTTCTGGAACTTTCCAAGCTGTTTAAAGGCACAGTCAACTTAGTGTATGTAAACTTCTGACCCCCTGGAATTGCGATACAGTGAATTATAAGTGAAATAATCTGTCTGTAAACAATTGTTGGAAAAATTCCTTGTGTCATGCACAAAGTAGATGTCCTAACCGACTTGCCAAAACTATAGTTTGTTAACAAGAAGTTTGTGGAATGGTTGAAAAACAAGTTTTAATGACTCCAACGTAAGTGTATGTAAACTTCCAACTTCAACTGTACATTGATGGTTAGGCGAACTAACGACAAAGGTTAGGATAATATTCATATTATTCTGTAGGTAAATCTGTGACACTCCATGTAGCGTATGATATGTTACGTTACATTACGGATTGGATGAATTGGATAATGTAAGTTATCATAAGTCTTGGATGAGTTATAATATTATATGAATGGAATAGCATTTGTACAAAATCATACAAATTAGAGGACGTATAGTGTTATACATCTTAACTGTTAGTACAACAGCATACGAATTGGAATATGTCTTTTTTTAAAATGTAATTATTTAACCTTTATTTAACTAGGCAAGTCAGTTAAGAACAAATTCTTATTTACAATGATGGCCTACCAAAAGGCAAAAGGCCGCTTGCGGAGGCGGGGGCTGGGATTAAAAATAAAAATAATTTAAATAAAAATATAGGACAAAACACACATCACGACAAGAGAGACAACACAACACTACATAAAGAGAGACCTAAGACAACAACATAGCATGGCAGCAACACATGACAACACAGCATGGTAGCAACACAACATGATAGTAACACAACATGGCAGCAGCACAACATGGTAACAGCACAAAACAGGGTACAAACATTATTGGGCACAGACAACAGCACAAAGGGCAAGAATGTAGAGACAACAATACATCACGCAAAGCAGCCACAACTGTCAGTAAGAGTGTCCATGATTGAGTTTTTGAATGTAAGTTATCATAAGTCTTGGAGGATTTATAGTATTATGCTTCTTTCTGAGACCAGTTTGCTTCTTGCTTCATAATAACAAAGGAGAATTCTTGGGTGAATTTATGTTGGTTTTTAGGTGAACTAATGACAAGGGTTAATTTAATATTAATATTATTCTGTAAGTAAATCTGTGACACTGAGTTAGTATGATATGTTACATTACGTTAGTTTATATTATGAATGAAATAGCGGTCATACAATATCATAGGAATTAGAGGACTATAGTATAATTTGTTTTACCTCGTCATACAATAGCATACGAATTGGAAGATGAAATTTAAAATGTATCTTGTGGACGTATTTCATTAGACCTCTTTCTCTGAGACCAGGTTGCTTGTTGCATAGTAACAACAAAGGAGAATTACGGGGAGAATTTATGTTGTTGGTTAGGTGAACTAACGACAAAGGTTGGGATAATTTATGTGAAAGGTTAGGGGAACTAAAACTACAAAGGTTAAGTGAATTTACGAAGTAGGTGAATTGGGTTAAGTTTAGAATAAGGGTAAGGGTTAGCTAAAATGCTAAAGTTAACTTACCCCCGACGCAACTCGAACACTTAGCAACCTTAGACGTCACTAAGAGCCAAAAGAGCTCAAAGGGACATGGTGACATCAGAGTCCTGGATGAGCCAACAGCATGCCCAGTGATTCAGGCTCAAACACATCCAACTACATCAATAAACCATTTGACCAAAATCCAATAAGGTAAGTGTTTGTCACAACAGGTCCCATCCAACACAATTCTGTCACGTTTGATGACTGTCTTTTACAGGCAATCCAAATGTCACAAACATACCAATAAAGATTCTGATTATTTCATATTAGTCAATAAAAAACGGAGGATAAAACCTTTTTACCTAGGCTACTTGCTGCAGAGCAGATTACATTTTAGGGGTGTAGCAGGTGGGCTGAAATGTTATCTGCTGCTCTGCAGAAAGGCGATATGATATGTTACTGTTTGTTTTGTGACCGACATCATCTAAAAAACAAACCATAAAAGCACAAGTATAATATGTTGTATGTGTTCCCCATGTTGTCATGCTGGGGCTCATAGTTACACATAGGATGGTATGTCAGTCAGGTAATCTCATCACAGACTCAATTTAATTAAAGAGAGTATGAAGAGATATGGCTCAGGGCAGGCCAAGTGATATGATTAGACATTAGAGTCCTGAGGACAATGACCCTGCTTTGATTCATTCCCTCCCCTATCTCGTCACTCACTTTGACTAGTATAGGGAACACTCAAAAGGCTCGCTGCAGCCAGCCGGGAAATAGAACCAAGTTGAGAAAAGCTCTGGGGTAGGCTAGAGTATCCTCCGGGGAACATGTGACACTAGCCACACCAATCTGTCACACCATCAATAACTGGTGTCTTCATCCTTTATACATTACTGGGAAAACATATTACTATTTTCATATACCACTGTTCTAAGCAGACAACCTTGATAAGTCTCTTGTCGGTCCAGATATCAATTCCCACCTTTTTCCAAGACAGTGGGATGTCTGTTGAGCAGCATGTTGATATTTTGAGAATTACCAGGAGAGCTCAGAAATCTACAACAACCAAGCATGTCTTTATCATAGCTCGCTATCATGCAGTACTATGCAGAGCAACCATCTCCCCGTTTGAGCGGAGCAGTCATAAAAGATAGGTGATATGCCTCTTGGGAGTGGGATGTGTTGAGGAATGCATGTGCAGGTATCCTCCTGCCCGTGGGGACAGGGGAGCAATGGCTTGGCACACCAGTTGATCCTGTTTGATAAAGGCCCTAGCAAGACCAGGCTATATGTCTCAGCCTGGAGGAAGTGTCTGACTCTCATTCCAACGCAGAAGAAAGTTGATCCGGTGGGAAAGAGGAGGGGCCATGCCTGCAGGCAACACTTTTGTGAGGAGGAGGGCAACACACCTTGTCAACCAGACACATCCATCCACTGTTAGCTTTACACCTACCTACACAAAACCACTGTCCTCCATCTCCTCTTCCCCAACCACACCCACACTACCAGACAGACTCCATCAATGCTTGAATCAAGTAGCTTCTTGCCACAGTGTCCAGTCCTCCTCTTTCACAGTCATAATCACTCATTTATGGAAAGAATTAGTCACCAAATGTTTTTACACAATATAAACGTGTAGTGGAGACTAGGGGCAATTGTAACAATGTTTGTCTTTTACTCTACTGCTCAGAGATCACTTGAACTAAGCTAGTTATTTTTTATATAAGAAAATCGCATTGCGCTTTATTACGGGCGATAGGTTCAGTACACATCATTGCATTTTGTATCAGAATGTAGGCTGGCCCTCATTGAAGTCTCGTAGATCAATGCATTGCACTCTTTGTCAATAAAGCTCTCTTGTATAAACTTACGCCATACCTTACCTCATTGTTAACCTTCAGACGTATAGGTTACCAGACCCGGACTCAGGGATGGCTAACCCTGGAAATCCCTTCAATCTCTACTGAGTTAGGTAAATCTGCTTTTTGTTTTTTTGCGCCTCATGTGGAATGATCTCAAAGTGAGCAGGGTTGGTGGAGTTGGTGCCTCTAGGGCAATTCTAGGAATGTTAGAGGGCCTTTTAACTGAATAATGTGTTTGTTTCATATAATTGTGTTTCTTTAATGTGTTTTGTGTTTTCTTTTCATGTAATTTGTAAATTATGTGTATGTAGATATGTATAGTGTAATAGTTGTTTATTGATGTGTTCAATCAGGGCTCATCTGTGAAAGAGGCTGTGGTCTCAGCATGATTCCCTGCTTAAATACAGTTTAAATATAATAAGAAATAAATGAAACATCTGTTTCCTAATCAATGAATACCATTTAGGGCTGTACATAAGACGGTCGGATAACAATATAGATTTTAATCCGAAAAGTCCGGACGTTACATTTGCCCTCGTGCCAGGGGCAATTGTAACACCTCAAAAAATAAACCAAATAAACTCAACAATTATTATTTTTTACATTCAAAAACATTTATCATATTATCATAGACATATGTAATGATTTTGCTAAAAAAAATACACTAACCGGACAGTTTATTAGGTACACCACCCCGTTCATGAAAAAGGATTGTTCCTACAGACAGTGAGTCACGCGGCCGTGGCTTGCTATATTAAGCAAGCAGACAGGCATCGAGGCATTCAGTTACTGTTTGATTAAACGTTAGAATGGGCCAAATGAGTGACCTAAGCAACTTTGAGCATGGTATGATCGTCTGTGCCAGGCGCACCGGATCCAGTATCTCAGAAACGGCCACCCTCCTGGTGTTTTCTCGCACGACAGTGTCTAGGGTCTACCGAGAATGGTATGACAAACAAAAAACATCCAGTCAGCGGCAGTCCTGTGGGCGAAAACAGCTCGTTGATGAGAGAGATTGAAGGAGAATGGCAAGAATCGTGCAAGCTAACAGGCGGTACACAAACAGACAAAAACAGCGCACTATAACAGTGGTGTGCAGAACGGCATCTTGGAACGCACAACTCGTCAATCCTTGTCACGGATGGGCTATTGCAGCAGACGACCATACCGGATTCTACTCTAATCAGCTAAAAACAAGACGAAGTGGCTCCAGTGGGAACGCGATCACCGACACTGGACAATTGGACAATTGAGGAGTGGAAAAACATTGCCTGGTCCAACGAATCCCAGTTGCTGTTGTGTCATGCTGATGGCAGAGTCAGGATAGAGTCCATGGACCCATCCTGCCTGGTGTAAACAGTACAGGCTTGTGGCAGTGGTGTACTGGTGTGGGGAATGTTTCCCTGGCACACATTAGGTACCCTGATACCAAGTGAGCAATGATTGAACGCTACAGCGTATCTGAACATTGTTGCTGACCAAACCTAATAGAGCATCTTTGGGGTGAGATGGAATGGGCTGTTCACAGCATGATTGTACTGCGTAATGCCATCGCGTCAGCATGGACCGACATCCCTGTGGAACGTTTCCGACACCTTGTAAAATCCATGCCCTGAAGAATTCAGGATATTCTGGAGGCAAAGGGGTGTCCGACCCGGTACTAGATGGGTGTACCTAATAAACTGGCCAGTGAATGTAAGTATTTTTATGTATGTAAGCATTTTTATGTATGTAAGCAATATTTACAGTAACAACCCCTGTTTGTGCATGGCCATTCAGTTCCGCTCAAAACATCTTGAATAGTCTGATGGTGCCCAGATCATATCTGTTTACAACTTCTTTGGCACCCTACAGGACCCCAAGGCTGGTATTATTTGGTTAGTTAGTATTTGTATAATTCACGTATAATTCATACCATCTTAAAGTTAAAATCACTTCCCACTGGGCAAAAACTGATTAAATCAACTTTGTTTCCACGACATTTCAACAAAAAATAGCAAACGTGATGACGTTGAATCAATGTGAAAAACTGATTTGGTTTCGCAAAAAGTCATCAACGTCAGGGAATTTCTTCTTTTTTTCACCCAACTTTTAACCTAAATCCAATGACATGGTGAATTTTTATTTTATTTTCCATTAGTTGACAACTCAACCAAATGTAAATCAAAACTACACGTTGAAATGACGTCTGTGCCCAGTGGGTTGTTTTCATCATTTGGCTGTTTGGATTAAGCAGCCATAAGAAAACATCATGTGCCTAGCAAGAGACAATATTTAGCCAGCATATAGTGATGAAAATTATGCCAGTTTGAATTCTTGGACATTAATGCTCAGGACAGTATAAAAAGTCAGATATTTGGCTCAAAATTTCAAGCAGGGAAAGAACCTAAATGGGCATGTACTGAGTGAGTTTCATCACAAGTAACTTGTTTCTGTTTGGAGAAATTCAAAATGTTACAATTGCCCCCTGTTGGAATTGCCCCTGGTCTCCCCCACAAACATTTTAATGTCTCAAAGAGGCTATGTTTTCAGAGTGGCTATTAGTAGTTCAGAGAGGATATGAATGTGGCTGGACGTCACTGCATGCATTAGTTTTCCCTTTCTCTGTGACGTGTGAATGCCAAGTTTATTCTTTCCCTTTGAGTACAAGACCGCTCCCATGATGGGCATGGAGGGAGGAGCAGGGCAGAAACTGAGACAATACTGTGATGGCCAGTGAGTGACAAGCCTCGCCCTACGATAACCCCCGACTGTCAGTTCTGTCCCAGTGAGCAGAGGGCACTGGGGACCTGTCACAGACACAGACATCCCATAGACAGGGGCCCAGCCCTCAACAGAGACCCCTGCATCAACAGCCAAAGTGCATGTATACTCCCTGCCAACAGCTGTCATATTTACCTCAGTGTGCTGTTAGAAATTCTTTGCTATACTGCTGAGACTGCTGCTTTCTTTATCCTTTTCTTTTGAAAACATTTACATCATCATAAAAAGATTACGTATTTTGTTCCACTGCAAACTGTGTCAAGAACTGAACTACACCCCAAAAACCACAATGGCCACAGTAGGATGAAAACACAGATGATCATCAACTCCTAACCCTCAATAAAGAGGCTGGCGAAACAACCCACTAGAGAAAGTAAAATATATTGTTTCTGACGTTATTACTGAGTAATTCACAGACCACATTTTCCTTCCTTGTCTGCATTTGTGCTTCAAAATATTTATTTTGGGTTGTAAGTCTTGGTTACAGCTCATTATAGGTGACATGGTTTTAGGGCTCGATTCCATCCGCATCACGGAAGTTCCGAGTTATAGTCTGATTGAAATTTAAAAGCAATGTTCCCGCGTTAGCAGAGACCACATTCACGGTAAATGCCGCATATGTCGTCTGAAACTGAAATGGCCTTTACATTTCTATCACGCAATCTGTAGCGCTTCACAGATACAGACTGAATAGAACCCTTAGTGGCTATTAAAGAGACCAGTATGTTCATCGGCTCTAACAGCACAGTGCCCCCTCACTCTGGGAATGTGCCCACCCTTCACTTTGGGCACTGCCCCCCTCACACTCTGGGCTCAGCATGTGGAGACACTCTGCCTCTAGGACAGGAGACGGGCCTCGGTCTCCTCCACAACTCATAGCAGATGGAAGCTGGCCGAATTGATATTCATGAGCACCTGCATTGTACCGCTCCCTTTTGTCCCCTTCTACCCCTCATGTGCATTGACAGCCCCCTGCACTTTCTCCTCCCTTGTTCCCATAAATAATCGGGCTCAATTGCGATGTGACAGCCAAAGGCGCACAACAACAGGCTGATGTCACCACTCCTCTCTCTGGTGGAGGCTTTAATAAGCAAGTACCCCCCGCCATCCTCACAAGCTCCACTTGCTATTGAAGGTGAATAATGATGTCTGATTGACAATGCATCACCTCTGTGGGGAGTCTGCAAGGTGAAGGGCAGGTCATCTGTCAGTCCTGACAGGGCACAAAGTGTGGACAATAATGGAGGATTTGTGTTGCTTGAAAAACAGACTTGGAGCCCAGGGTTGAATAAATCAGGACAACTTAAGAAAGAAAATAAAGCAATTCATCTGAGTCCTTACAGCCATGGACAGGGTCAGTGTTAAAACACCAATAACTAATCCAGCACTCTGTGGAAACATTATGCATTTTAAATCAGGCATTTTCTTGAGGCTGAAGCATTCTGTTTTAAAATATCATTCCCAGACTTCAAATGAGGACTTTTTATTGACTGTTATTTCTTCACACTATGCTTGTTTTTCTCAGTCTCAAAGACTCAATAGCACATCCTAATGACAACGATGAACAAAAAGTGATGCTTGAAGACATCACCTAGCGTTGCCCGCTTCTAAAATAAACAGATATTGAACACTACGAGACGTTATTTAACACATTTATGTGCTCATAAATCAAAGCTGCACCCCAAGCAGGTACGGAGCTATTAGTAGCCCTGATCATCTCACTTTTGCTATACTGAACACTCACTAATTAACTTTGCCCCACCCAACTCTTCCTAGACCATCTGTCAGAAGTGATAATACCATCCATTTAATTGCACCTGCCGTCTTAGCAATGCATTAGCTGCCCATAAACCCACGTTACTGGGGTCCATTCTATTCCTATATGGAGCCCTTGATGGTCACCTCAGCCACAGCACACAGATGTACCTTTTATTAGTACGCGTTTCCAGGGATTAATACAATTCCTCCCAAAAACAACATTCAGGTGACATCATTGGCCTCTCAGATTCCAGGAAGGGAACAGAGGCGGTTTCTCATTTCCTGGTAAAGGACAGATGAGGCACTGTGTCCCTGGAAAGGCCTTTTCTCAAAACAGTGCCATTTGAAGCGTTCACTTCATCCCTCCTGCAGCAATTAGTCATTAGTTGACGTTACATATTTCAGTTCAAATACACAGGTCTGAAGGATAAAACAGCTCACACATGAATCAAAAACCTAACTCGTTCTTGCATCCTTACATATTTACCTTCAGCAATGATATACCGTAGGCACTAAAGGCTACTTCCATTGAACCCAGCAGTCAAAGCTAGCTCTTAACAGGGACCAGGAGCTGTCCCACTGTGCGGCGTTAGTTTAAGCCTGTTGCATGGAGACAGCAATCCAGGTGATGCATCAGGCCATAGCAGGAAGCCAGAAGCAGACATGGGTATCAGCGTCTGTGGGGGTTGATGGATGGCACTGGAGAGCCAGCCAAACCAAGCCATTTACACTGCAATAAATTAAATGTTTACGCCTGCCCACGGCTCTCTGTACTAGCGGACATTTCTTCTGGTGTCAGCAGCACATTATCATATTTAATCGCCCCCAGTAACCTGCACTAAATGGGTAGGAGATTGAAGTGGCCATCAGTCCATCTTTGTAAGTATGATTTACATCATAAACAACAAAATCAAGATATTTATGCACCTGTTTATTAAGTCCTTTCAAACTCTGAAAGCTTTATTGATTTGTTTTTTCGATAGCATTTTATTTAATGTAATTCTTTTACGATGACATAAGTGCTCTGCAACCCTTTAACAGAAGATCCCTGAAAACAAATGGACCTCCTGTTAAAACATGAAGAGGATAAGTTCATTACATGGCAGGCATGCACAATGAAAGTGCATGGTGTTATCTAAAGCATAGAATTCTGGTTCTTTTTAATAAGCATGGTTAACAACTAGAAATCTTTACAGTTGTGATCATACTTAAAATAAACGACAGATCATGAATGAGAAGAGGTACATAAAAGACTAAACCCTCACAAGCACACTCCCACAACGTACAAGTACACAAGCATACACTTCAGACATTAAACATATGTATGCACGCACAACTACAGCATGGATTTTACTAAAAGGAACATTGCTGGTGTCTCTGATCGACACCAACTGCAGACATTGAGCTAAGAATAACGCTGTATTGCAGGTTGTCATGAAAAAATATTTGGACCTGAAAAGATTGATAGAAAATACATGTTTCCACTAGTGGTTAAGCAGCCAATTGATTAATGGTATAAAAAAAGCAAAGCTGACACATTTAGAAACAGCAAAAACTGGCCAAGTAATATTTAATACAATTTATAGTTATTTTCATGTAGCAACTCCCCTTATGGACTATACTCAAAAATGGATCAAACATAAGCTTCCTTGTACAAAAAGAAAATAAAAAATATGGTAATAAAAATAAAGAGTGCTGTGTAAATATATATTCATATTTATAAATTTAACTGTATTTACAAGGAGATTGTAATATGAATGAAATAACTGACCACTGCACCAACATAAACAAGGTATAGTGCCTTCAGAAAGTATTCACACCCCTTGACTTTTTCCACATTTAGTTGTGTTACAGTCTGAATTTAAAATAGATTAAATTGAGATTTTGTGTCACTGGCCTAAACACAATACCCCATAATGTCAAAGTTTAATTAAGTTTTTTGAAATTACAAAAAAAAATGAAAAGCTGACATGTTTTGAATCAATAAGTATTCAACCCCTTTGTTATGGCAAGCCTACAGTCTAGGAGTAAAAATTTGCTTAATAAGTCATATAATAAGTTGCAATGTTAATAAGTTGCAAGTGTTTAACATGATTTTTAAAAATGTCTACCTCATCTCTGTACCCCACATACAGATCATTGTAAGGTCCCTCAGTCGAGCAGTGAATTGCAAACATAGATTCAACCACAAAGACCAGGGAGGTTTTCCAATGCCTTACAAAGGGCAACTATTGGTAGATGGCTAAAAATAAAAAAGCAGACATTGAATATCCCTTTGAGCATGGTGAACTTATTAATTACACTTTGGATGGTGTATCAATACACACAGTCACTACAAAGATACAGACGTCCTTCCTTACTCAGTTGCCGGAGAGGAAGGAAACCGCTCAGGGATTTCACCATGAGGCCAAAAGAGACTTTAAAACAGTTACAGAGTTTAATGGCTGTGATAGGAGAAACTGAGGATCAATAACATTGCAGTTACTCCACAATACTAACCTAAATGACAGAGTGAAAAGAAGGAAGCCTGTACCTGGGGCGGCAGGTAGCCTAGTGGTTAGAGCGTTGGGCCAGTAACCGAAAGGTTGTTAGATCAAATCCCGGAGCTGATAAAGGTAAAAATCTGTTGTTCTGCCCCTGAACAAGGCAGTTAACCCACTGTTCCTAGGCCATCGTTGTAAATAAGAATGTTCTTAATTGACTTGCCTAGTTAAATAAAGGTTAAAAAAATATTCCATAACATGCAAGTAAAACCACAAAAAAATTGTCAAAGAATTTAACTTTATGTCCTGAATACAAAGTGTTATGTTTATGACAAATCCAACACATCATGGAGTACCACTCTTCATATTTTCAAGCACGGTGGTGGCTGCATCATGTTATGGGTATGCTTGTCATCGGCAAGGACTAGTTTTTTTGGGGGGGATAAAAATAAACAGATAGAGCTAAGCACAGACAAAATCCTAGAGGCAAATCTGGTTCAGTCTGCTTTCCAACAGACACTGGGAGACAAATTCACCTTTCAGCAGGACAATAATATAAAACACAAGGCCAAAAATACACTGGAGTTGCTTACCAAGATGACATGGAATGTTCCTGAGTGGCCTAGTTACAGTTTTGACTTAAATTGGCTTGAAAATCTATGACAAGACTTGAAAATGGCTGTCTAGGAATGGTCACAAAGAACTTCAGAGTTTGAAGAACTTAAAAAAAAAAATAATGGGCAGATATTTTACAATCCAGGAAAGACTAACAGTTGGAATTGCTGCCAAGGGTGATTATAACATGTATTGACTCAGGAATATAAATACTTATCTAAATCAAGGTATGAGTGTTTTATTTTTCCATAAAATTTTTCTTCCACTTAGATATAAATATTTTGTATAGATCGTTGACAAAACATGATAATTCAATCCATTTTAATCCCACTTTGTAACAACAACATTTTGAAAAGGTCAAGAGGTGTGAAAACTTTCTGAAGGCACTGTATGAATGTCCCTTGTTAATATATTCTCTGGATTTGGTCTTAAAAGCAAAAAAAAAAATCATTTATTATTGATGAACATTGGAAAAATACAACAGACATAATCCTAACTCAGATCCATCCAATTCATAATTCTTTCAGTTTAGTACGTTCTGTTATTCTTGTTCCATGGAATGCCCAAAGTGGAGAAATTAGTCTTTCCTTCTCCTGCACCGTTTGACACAAAAAGAAAGACAATCCCAGCAATACAAAGTGCTCCGAAAACATATCCACCTCAATCACGAGCCAAGAAACTGCTGCAGCCTTGAGTCCTTGATGCCCAACCGGTACATTTAAAAGTTTCAGAATTAAGCTTGTTCCACTCTCCACCAGTGTTTTGCCTAGTCTCTGGGAGGGTTGGGAGAGTTCATACCAGGCCAGCGGTGCAGAGAAGGAACGACAGTAAGAGGAATGTCAGGGTGTTTGAGGGGAGTGAGGTATCAGCGCTTCTTGAGGGCCACCCCGTTGGAATGGGGAGGGAACTTTGGCAGGCAGGGCTCCTCAGCCCCAGCATCGTGGGAGAAGACAGAGTCCTCGCCAGAGGAACAGGTGGAGCTGCGAGTGTCAGGGTAGCTGGGGGAATACTGGTCCAGAGGCACAGACAGCTCCAAGTACTCCTGCAAACACACACAGATGGGATTTATGAGAGAGGATTGGACACACTGGCCAGAACACAGTCATATATCCGTCTTTGGATATCATCCATTTCACACCCACATACAGACAAGTGGCTTAAATATCAAGTAAACACAACATTTTAACATTTAGCATTTGGTCCTGACAGTGATACAAGGATGTGAGTTTATCACCTTTGTTGACTGTGTGTGAACTGCTGAGGCGTGCTCAATGTAGAGACTCACCTGGTTGGACGTCATGGCCAGGGTGCGGTCCAGGTCTTCCACCAGCTGTTTGAACGTGGGCCGGTGAGAGGGAACGGCATGCCAGCAGTCCCTCATCATCATGTATCTGGGAGGGAGGAGAAATGGAGAGAATAGAGTGGGAGAGTAAGAGAGCGAGAAAGAGTCCTAATTCTGCTGCTGGCTTGCCTGTCTTTTTTATTATCAGAGATCAATGTCTTTGCAGCAGCTGCATCCCTGTGCTCTGGGATAAACCCATAGCATCCATTCTAATGATAGAACGCTGAGGAAGGAGGCTTACAGTTCGTGAGTGCAGGTGGAGGGCTTGTCCATACGGTGGCCCTCCTTCAGCAGCTTGAACAGCTCTTCTACAGGGACCCCCGGGTACGGCGAGCCCCCCAGGGTGAAGATCTCCCACAGCAGCACCCCGAAAGACCATCTGCAGATACAGAGGGACAGGACAAGCCCCATCAGTCAACACACAGGTCATATCATACAAGCCACGGGTATCTGGCCAACGTCTGCCCATTCCAAATATGGTAAATGTGTATTTCTTCCATACTCACACATCACTTTGGTGCGTGTATATCCGGTCAAATAGAGCTTCTGGGGCCATCCACTTGACTGGTAAACGACCCTATGGGTTAAATGCTAGTGTAAATTGGCAAATTGACACAGGAGATGGAATAAGGTCAGGGGAAGCAATTTTCACATTGATTGGCATGGCTGAGGTAGGTAATTAGTAGCATACTGACATTGGTGGTCTTCTTATAGTAATCAATATGGTGGATATCTCTGGCCAGGCCAAAATCTGCGATCTTCATCACGTTGTCCTCTGTCACCAGCACGTTGCGGGCAGCAAGGTCTCGGTGGATACACTGTACACAAACACACATAAGAACAAGGTCCAGGTGGCCTGGTACATTCACTGCATCTTTACTGTGTACTCTATACTCAACTGTGCTGATGTAGGTAGAGTCGGATCCTGATGTTACCTTCTTAGAGGACAGGTACTCCATGCCGCGGGCCACTTGGTAGGCACAGGACACCAGGTCTTTGATAGACATGTTCTCTATGGGCACCTGGTCAGGGTTGTAGCAGTACTCCATGCCTGGTGGACGCCGAGCTCTCAGGTACTCCCGGAGGTTTCCCTTGGAGGCATACTCCACAATAACATAGAGAGGGCCTGGGGAGGGAGACAAGGGTCACTCCTCAACACCACTGGAGGACGTGACATTTGATATACCTTTTATGTGACACCTAACGCAACAAGACAGACTGATAGGAGCACACCACCTTTACTGTCAGAGAACAGCATTTCCAGCGGTGAGGAGGGATGTCACTGAGCGGTGGAGGGGTCATGGTGAGAGAGTTAAGCTCTGAATTATAACCAACAGCTGTATCTTTCTCCTAACATGCCAATGAGTGCGAAGAGTAATGGTGTATTCTGGACAGCTATTTTGTGGTCAGGGAAAAACACCATTACAAATCAAGGCATTAAGAATTTACAAGCTGTAACTAAAGAACAAGAAAAAGAAACCAAATGTCTGTTAACACTTGTATGCCATGTGAAGAAGAAAAAAATAATTCTCCATCACCATCTATAGTAAGTAAATTCAAAGACTTGAAAACATTTAGCCAAAGATGAAAGTTTGTATGTCAAACAGGTCTGGGTAATAAGGTGTGAAATGCTAACAGATTCCTACAATAACCTACTGGAACTTCTCAAGGGACCAGGTGGAACAAAGAGCAGCCTCCTATGTTCTGCTACGTGATATTTAGAACAGAGAGCTCTCCAATGTTCACAGCAGGGTCAGAGAAGGCTAATGTTCCTCCCCAGCAGAACACAGCTCATGGTGCCAGGGCTTGTCAGTCAAGATTTGAAAGATATGGCAACCCTGGCAGCAGCTGTGGTCATCTCAAACTGAGAGCTCGGAAGTTGGTGTCAGAATCCCCTTACTCATACCATTACACACATTTCTGCATGCTGATATGATCATGCTGTGCTTTTTGTGGTCTTGTTAAACAACTGAACAATGCAAGGGTCTAAAAACACATTCCCAAAACACTCACTTTCCCCTCTCCAAAATGAAACATGTTTTCAGTCTTTCTGAATGAAGGATTTGAAGGGAGTGTGCCAGTGTGAGACCTACCATCCTGGGTACAGGCTCCCAGCAGGTTAATGATGTTCTTGTGCTTCCCAATGATCTTCATCATCTCCATCTCGGAGATCAGATCTGACAGGTCTTTCTCTGTAGCATCAGCTGAGGGGAGGGAAAAAATGAGAAAGAAATTAGACTCATTACAACAAATCACCCAACCCTGAATTGTATGATTGGCAAATCAAAAAGAGTTCTCATGTAAAACATCCCAGTTGTGTACAGTGCAAAGGACACTGCTATGCAAAATGATTTCAAAGTAAATTTACATACCCTATTTAAAAATGTTTCAAAAGGCACCAACTGTAGGGAAAAGTCTACAGACACCACTAAGGTAACCAAGAGGAGAGTCTACTTTCAGAGGGACATGCAGGTAGGGGGAGGGGGAGATGAAGGCAGCACTCTGGGGGGAGGCACTTAAAAAGTACCAAGCAATAAATGGTTATTTTCCTACATCCCCACTCTTCACAGTTTTATGAACCCTGTCATATATCCAAACTCAGGGGTTCTCATAAATGTTTACTCTGGTCTCCCATTTGCACAGTGGCCAGGAGCCAGTGGCAGATGCCTCTTATGTCTGTGCATCACAGCACTAAGTAGAACTCTCCTCCCATCCTGTAATAGCAGTTGTGGTTTTCTGCTCAATTCTGTACTCCTTGCATTTGAAATAACTTCCCAACATGCAGTATCGGCAACCCAGCCATGTGCCTAAATCACAGGTTTGATATGGTTTATGAGAGAAAAAAAACTTGACTTACATTTGAGCATCTTGACGGCCACTTTGGTGATCCTGTTCGGCTTCTCTTTGTCCATCCCTAAAGCCTCTCCCATCACCACCTGGCCAAAGCAGCCTTCTCCCAGGGGCTTCCCAAGCACCAGTCTAAGTGGGACACAGGGATAGGAAAAAACAACAAATGTGAGATGATTGAAACAGACAGGCAATGTTCCCATTCAAAGGAGTGTGATGTTATGTCTGTATTTAATAGGTGTGTTCCAGTCATCTGTGTACCTGTCTCTGGGCAGCTCCCAGCGTGGGTCCTGGGGCAGCTCGTACTCAGACACCCCAGACAGCATAGGAGAGCCGCTGGACGAGAGGCGGGAGGGGCGCACCAACATCACCCCGGAGTGGAGGGAGGAGCTAGAGTCCACTGACACCTGTAATACAGAAGCCTGCCGTTACTCTCTCATAGTGGAGCCAGGGAAGAAACAACAGAGACAGGCAGACAGAAGTATATCCAGTGTGTGGACAGAAAATTATGTTAAACCTTCAAAATGTTACTTAAATAAGTCTGTAGACACAAAATGTAACAACTAAAACTACTTGAATCCCAGTGGAAGCAGATAGCAGGATGAGATTAACACCTGCCCTCTACTCATACCAACCTGACTCACCTCATGGGCTCTTTGAGGAACCAGAAGCTCGAGGAATTAAGGGTTTTTATTTTCACAAGATAATGAACACTTCCATTTGATAAGAATAAGTGATAGGAATACGTTAAAAAAAAATTAAGATACGATAAAGATTAAACTAAATGGGATGAGAAAGCAGAAAAGGTATAAAGATGTCAAACCCCCTATCTACTTTCTGTTACCTGTCTGCGCAGGGGGATGCTTTTAGCCAGCTTGTGGACAGCCAGCTGACTGTTGAAGTCACTTTTCTTGGACGAGGTGCGCATCTTGATGATGATGGCCACGGCCACCATGACAGCAATGAGGAAGAAGCCCACGCAGTAGATCAGCACTTCCAGGTAGGTTTGGTTGGGTGGTGGGGAGCGTGGGACTGCTGGATGAGGGCAACGCGATGGGGGACAATAGGATACGGGGCAATAGGTCAGCCACACAGGGTCAAATCACACAACAGAGGTCCATGCATTCTCAAATAACAATCTCACTTTCACAACAGGCATGTAACAAAAACACTGAACACAAACACCACAATGATACATTCACTAACACCACTCAGCTGACATGTACAGAAAAACAGAGCCCTTAACACCACTGGCATAGAGAGCGGAGCACAAACTCCTATTGTGGCACCATAATCACTTCTTTCAGGCATAGGGTTTCACTCCACATTCTTTGCCAGTTTGACCAGCAGCCATATTCTTTAGTGGCAGAGAACGGCCAAGTCCTCTTGAGCTGGGACAAACCCAAATAATACAGAGCCTTGTGCAAACTGATGAGCATTAACACGGATGTACATTAAGTTCAATCTTAGCTTCCTAAAACCATATTTAAAAAAAAAAAAAATGTATTTATTTGTGTGTGCAAAGGCTCGGTTATTCAGGACAACGCGTGTTAACATCACAGACAAAAACCATGCCACTCCACACTAATACACATTTTTCAAACATACTACTCATTCATAAATGTTGTAATATATATGTTATAAATAGAATGTGTTCAGTAGTTTAACTTAAGCTAATTATTTATTTAAAGTAAATGTCCCATTCTGACTTCCTTAGAGCACATAAAATGGTGGTTCTGCATAAAAGCCCAGTTTGGTTTTAAAATGGCGGCTTGTGTGGCGATTGTTGGTACAAACAATTGTCATTATGATTCCCTTGTAATTTAGACATTACAAAATTTGACATTGTCTCTCGCTATGAGGATCAAAACTACCTACTGAAGACACAAAAGATAAAATGTTTAATCTAATTATCTCCAAAATTTTACAATATGGTTTAAAATTAACATTTTGGATGTTTCTTTTTTACCTCGCTTTCCGAAAAACACCAGAATGACACAAACACCAGCAACACAAGTGAGGTGTTCTTGTGTCTTGAGGCTGAATGACAAGCAGCTTGATAATTGGACAACTGCCTATTCCAACCCAGAGGAATGAGCCGTCCACTACAGTGAGCCAATTATCAAAGCTAGCCTTAAGAGCAGGCTTCGTCCTCACAGCAGGAAATGACATCAGGGATATATGTCATTTGTAGTGCTTGTCAGAAAACATCAGCCTCACAAAGAATCAAATGTAAACACCAAATTGAAACCAGAATGGGAGAGACAAGTTGGAGTGAAACACCAACAGTACTGCCAAACAACCCCTTCTGAATGGAAAACTTCATCTTAAGGCAGTCAAGTGGAAGTGCATTGCAAAGTTACCCGTTAACCATTTGAAAAAAGCTGACAAATGATTTTTTATGAAATTGGCAGAGGAAATGGTCATTTAGTTATTTTTATTTTGAGGGTATGAAACACCTAAACTTTCTGATTCAGGGGTTGTCAGTTGAGGTATGGGTCAGATGGGTTGTTTGGCATTCTGTGATTTCTGGGAATCATTTCTCAACATGGACCATACCGTCCCATCCAGAAAGGTTGGATGGGCATGGAACCATGCTGACAGGGGAAGGGAGAAGGTTAGTATCACAACTTGGCCTGGCTTCCACACACATCCACATTGCTCACTGAAGTAGGGTCTACAGAGACCATATTCAGATAAATGTGGGCAGTGGATGCCCAAGCCATAGTGGAGAGGAGGGAGGGGAAGGAGATCAGAGGAGAGAACCATTGATACCTTTAAAAACGATCAACCATGCAGAGTGATGAGAGAACCCGATAGAATTGCCCGCCAAGCAGGTATACTCCCCAGCATCATCAAAAGACACATTCCTCAGTTGGAGGATTTCCATTTCCTTGTCCGTGGTGTTAAGGCCAGCAGTCTAGAAAAGAACAATGGAAGCAGACCCGACAAGAGGCCCAGAGGAAAAATGGAGGCATGAGTAAAAGATTCTGAAAGGGAAAGACTTCTGGTAGAGGGGACAGGACAGAGGGTGGGTGGGGTGTTCATACTCCCCTCTCAGTCCAACACCATCCCCCCAAGAGTAAAAACCCCTTATCGGCCCTCCAGTCAGTTAGTGGAGGAGCTAGTTAGGTAGAGACCGCACCGCAGCACTGAACCCTTCACTGGACCATCACCATTTGAGAAGGAGCAGGGACGGACATCCCATACCCTAAAGACTCATCTCTGCATGCAAGAAATGGGCTACATGAAAAACCCCTCAGCAGAGCACACACACTCACTCTCAAGGCCACACACACACACTTCACCATACAACAAATCCATGAGACAAACAGCAGGAGCTCAGTGAAAGACGGAAAGGCTGAGTAAGACAGCTGAAAAGTAGGGGGGGACAAGGCAGTAATAAGAGAGAGGCAGTCAGAGATCTGAGCAGAAGACTTTGAAGGGCGAGGGAGTGAAAGTAACAGCAGTGGATGGCAGGAGAGGCCCTTATTAGGAGGGCACGGGAGAGGCATGGGGCAGGAAAGAGAAAGCAGTCCAACATAAAGCAAGACTAAACACATTCAACCGCTCTGCTGGGAATTTTCCATAGTGTAATTTACAGTCAGGAGCACTGAGGCGGGATAGAAGGAGGGAGGGAGCGAGGGAGGAGAGAAACAGCTGAGGTCATCCCTAAACAAGTCCCTAGGTCTCCAGGTGGCCCTAGCAGCCCCTGGCTGAGGATCTCTCTATGTGCTGCTGCTGCGTGGGGCGGTTACCTTGGGCCTCATGCCTGACGATGGTCAGCCAGGCCGACTGATTGGCCTCTCCTATATAATTGGACACTTTACATATATACTCCCCGCTCTCCTCCTCAGTGACATTGTAGAGGGTCAACACCTGAGTGTCCGAGCTATTGACCCCAGAGTGCTGGAAACAAAAACATGTCATGTGCAACAACAAATCAAGATGAGGTTGTAACAAATGTCTCTGTTGAATGAGATCACAATCATTTGTTAGCATTGACTTTCCCCTCTCAAGCATAGACTTTTACAAGGCACAGAAAACTACTTATATAGAGGAATAAAATGTACATTTTAGTCATTTAGCAGACACTCTTATCAAGAGTGACTTACAGAAGCAATTAAGGTTAAGTGCCTTGCTTAAGGGCACGCCGACAGATTTTTCACTAAGTCGGCTTGGGGATTGGAACCATCGACCTTTTGGTTACTGGTCCAACGCTCTTAACTGCTAGGCTACCTACCTGCCATATCCTCGAAGAGGGATACTATTTGCCATCCTTTGCCAGACAGTCTTGAAGGGTTATAATAGACATGATGCAACAGGAAATGAAAATGATACAAACTACTCAACAAAGACATGCGCTTAAGACTGTACTACACAATTTCATTGAAATCTAATACGGTTTGGCTGTATTACTACACAGTTGTATGTCTGCATTCCCCCAAGCATAACATGGGGTGTCATCTTTTACTTAATGGAGGTTCACATTTAGTTCCTGACTGAACAGAACAAACGCAGCTATGTTGTATCCTGTGTAGACTGGTGGTGGACCCAGTCAGTGCGCTGCGAGCCCCTACCTTGAGGACACGGACGTAGGGTAAGCCATCAGGGCCTACGCGACTCCCATTGACCTCGATGTGCTTCAGCCACTGGATGTGAGGCTGGGGGTCGCTGAACACCTTACACTCAAACGCTACATCACTGCCCACCACCGCAGTGAGATTGGCTGGCAGTCCGGCCTGCAGGATGGGTCTGTGTGGGGAACGCTCTGCAACGGATACACACAGACGCATGACAATCACATTAAAATACGAACATTAATAACAAAAAAGACACACAGCGATCACTTACAAAGACACCTTAAATCACATACGAAGACACGTCAAAGACATAGTCGTGGAGAATCCTAGTGGTCAGCGCAACAGAAATACCTTGGTAAAAACCACCATGGATTATCATTGGAAAACAACAGCAAATGATTAGGCTATGTTTCTAGTTCATTTCAGTAATGAATAAGCATTGAGGCATGGCTGATCTGGGAAAGTAAAATACAACAGGAGGAGGACAGCTCTGTCAGTCTGGCCTTGGTAGAGGTTGATCTCAGGCCAGGTTACAAGGTTACCCAGATCTCATGTCCTTTCACTACTTACAGACGGTAATTTCACAGCCAGGGAAATAGCAGTTCCCCCCAACTACTCTGCCGCCTGTATAATTGCTGCCATTTTTCCCAAATTACTGGAAACACAAGCTTGCAGACAAGTTTCGAGCCATTGCCCTGAGAGAGAAATGTTCTCCGGGTGCCATTTTGATGACTGATAACTTGCCAAACCATACTAATGAGCCCAGCATCTGGCAGGGAAACAAAATGTTCAGGCTTCATTTGCTTTCCTGATACAGAGATGAGTGTGGCGCTTTGCACACATTTTGTAGAATTACTCTGTCTGCAAAATGATCTCACAGTTGACCGAGGTTGGGGAGTGAAGTCACGCCAACACAGGCCCTGGCCGCAAATATCCCAGGAGACACCACTGTCTGTGGAGGTGGAGCTTTGATTTATAGAACCAATGGAGCATGAGTAAGTCACAGGGCAGGTCCAGGATGAAATAATAATTTCACCTTTTCAGACAGCTTCATTGGCAGGGCCACAACGTAAACAAGGTTAATAAAAATTAAAAAATGCTAATTTGACAACAGTTCATATGACCATATGACTCTCTCCTTGGAAAAAGGGCACACCATTACTTTGATTACTAGGGCCTAGTGTTGTAAACCATTAGCGATATTGAACCAACAACACACTTAAGCTACATAAATATCCAATTGATGATTAAACCAGGTGAATGGATTAGCAAATGAATGGATTAGCAAGGAATTTCCCCGATAAAATGCCCCGGTGAGGAAAGAGACTAACCAACAACATCCAGCTGGTAAGTGTGGTTGATGCTTCCATGTTTGTTTTCCACTACACAGGTGTAGTTCCCCTTGTCAGATGGCACCACAGACTCCATGATGATGGTCCACATGTGTTCTCGAACCTACAAATTGGAGAAGAGAAAGGTAAAATATTTAGTCAGAGGAGGAAGTATGGAATGCACTTCCAGATGACAGCTGGTCCAACCAAAGCACTAAGACTTAAATAGATCCCCAAAGCCCCATACTTTCACAAAACTTCCTATAACACCTACTATAAAACACTTTAGTGAGACACTTGTGTCTAGATTATAAAAAAGATGGTCAAGCCAGCCTGATACAACACTATTCATTCATAAGTTCATTTCTGGAATTATTATTTTCTTTGACATTGGGGTGTACATAACCTCTCAAGAGCACATTTAATTTGTCATGATGCTAGTTAGTTATTTGTACAAAAATGGGGAAATATTTACGAGTTCAATGATGTGTAATGAAATGCAGATCAAACCATTTTATTTTAACATCCATGGGAAGGAGGAACTTGCTATCAGGAGACTATTTCCCATGTCATATAAAACTATATTGTGCTCCATTGCTTGAGACACAGTACATTAATGCACTCTTGGAAACATATTGGAGCGGGGAAAGGGTTTTCTTAGTGGTTACATGACTTGTCACAACCTGCTCCGGGAAAAACTGTAGTTGACATTGACCAGGTTACATCCTATGCACATCTAAGGCTAAATCCTGTTCTCTATATTCCAAGTTATTATTTTTCTTCCATATATCTGACCAAGACCGGCAGTGTGTGATTAAACTAACAAACCTCTCAGGCAATGGCAACATCAAACATTCGTACACAGAGCCTGCGTTAAGGTTTCCCTCATTTAGCTTAAATGCGCTGGGGTTCCACAGCTGCTTTTGGCCAGATGTGTTGTGCTTGGGTTAATACATGTGGTCTGTGTTATTCCCCCTGCCTGCCTGCCCTCTCCATACATTAAGACTATATAAACAATGGAGCTGTGGTTATAAAACCAAAGCGCGCGCGCGGGGGGGGGGGGGGGGGGGGGGGGGGGGGGGGGGGGGGGGGGGGAGGGTTGGCGAGCCTCGTTCATAGACGTCCCCAGCTGCCCATCTAGACCTTTGCACCTTGACTGAAAAAACAGCAGCCAGATGGTAAAGTGTGCTGCGTGGCCCGGTAGGGCCGATCTGGGCTGGGGGAGAGAAGGCAGCTGAAAGGAAACTCTTTAATGTGTCCCAGCGGGGGGGGGGGGGGGGGGGGGGCTGCCGAGGACAAGGCTGGACAACACCTAATGGGAAGAGCAGATGCACAGGACCCTAGACTCCTACAACATCCCAGCACATCCTACATGAGCCTGTCGCAAGCCAACACACAATCGTCCACACCACGGCACGGATATGGTCAACTTTAAAAGCCAAGCGCACAGTATACACATGCTATCTGCACCAGGGAAAAGAAAAGGAAACAGACTCATCACCACCACACCCATTATTGTGAAATGTTTACCCCGTCTCACTTCCTCTGTGACAGTGAGCTGTCCTGCTCCCCAGCATTGAGATGGGGGAGATCTGCAGGATTTATTCCGTCTCCTCATTATAAACAAATTTCCTTTGAGAAGTTGGTTTTGCTATACGCAGAGAAATCTGGACTGAAAACAAATGCTGTAAACATCAGATACCCAGATATGTTAAATGAGGACAGCCAGGCGTATTCTGCCTCCCGGGCTAAAATTGCCATCCTCGAGGCATGCTTTTTTGTGGCACAATCATCCCGTTGTTGCATTGGATTTCACTTTGCATTGTTCCCTAGTCAGGTGCGTCATGGCTCTAATGCTGGGGGTGGGGGTTGGTGATTTAACAGTGACGGGTTCACCATCACACCTGCACTCATGTTCAGGGAGTTTGGGGATATTCAATTAGGATAATACAGTATGGTCTCTAGCCATCCAGTACCAAGGGGTGAATACAGGGAGGGGGTTTACCTTGAAGCCCCCGATGCGCTGATCCCTCTTGAATTCCTTGCTGTTCTTGAACCACTTGAGTGTTGGGGTGGGGTTTCCACTGGCCTGGCAGCGGAACTTGACCGTCTTACTGGCTGGGACAGCATGCAGCTTTTTCTCCATCTTCTCGGGCTGAGCCCACTGAGGGGCCATTGCTGAGGAACAATGGGGAGAAAGAGAGAACACTTAAACACCTATTCTGACAGAAGAATTGACAACAATTGTGTGTGCAGGTAGTTTCCATCTGGCTTAGGAGAGTTCTATACAACGATCCACAAAAACAGTACAAGTCAAGTGACAATTTCCAGTTTTGCTTAAAAACATACAAAACTCCAGTATAGGATTGCCTAGTCTCTTGGGGCCCAAGGTCGTCGTCAGGGGTGCCCGCCACGCTAGCTGCTTACTTCCCTGTGGGCACATGGCGTTCACCAGACGGCAGTAGCCAGCTGACCACGCCTGACTGGCTTTATAACGCTGCGTAGACAAACAGTAATCAGGGGACGTCTGGAATGTACTGAGTTTAGTCACTAGTGTGACATTCCTTACTCAAGTGTAAACAGCAGTGTGGGGTGCTACTGGCCCTCTGAATCACAACTGTGAACAAGTCACTCTTATATGACCAGCAAATGCCTAATAGGTGAATCACATATGAAATGTAACAGGAAATAACCTAATTAGTCAGGGCTGTCATGTTAAGTTCAGGGCATTAACCTCAACAGGAGCAGAATCGGGTCCAAGCCCAGTCCTGGTCTACCATTCCAGTGACAGGTGGTAGGACTAGGAGGATCAGACACTTACGTAAAAGCTTTTGACTGCTAGACATCTTTGCCTCCTCTGAGGAAGACTCATCCTCCTCGTCTTCATCTTCAGAGGATGCCAAGATATCAACTGGTGAATAGGCAGATAGGACAATACATGTCATTTGACCTGGGCTTAGCTGCATTACCACGTACCTTGAATTGTTTCTCTCTACAGGACCAGTGATTTGAGCCCTCAGTGGTAGCTTTGACCTTACCTGTGACATTGACAGAGAAGTAAGAGCTGTGGTTGCCAAAGGTGACGCAGGTGTACAGGCCCGAGTCAGCCGGCTCCACCCCCTCAATCTCCAGCTGACCGTCTCGTAAGCGTGTGTGCTCCCCGTCCACCACCACTGCATGGTTCTTGGTCCAATTGACTGACTCGGTTTTACAGCTCAGCTCTAGTCGGTCCCCAGGGTAAAGGGTGTAGCGCTCTGCTTGGATTTCCACAGATGGCACAGGGTTGACTAGGGTACAAACAGGGAAAGGTGTGAGGGCCTGATCACCGACAACGATAAGACTATAGGGAGGAGGTCAGAGACCTGGCAGTGTGGTGCCTGGACAACAACCTCTCCCTCAATCTTGTTAAGACAAGACAAAGGAGCGGATTGTGGACTACAGAAAACCGAGGGCAGAGCACACCCCCATTCACATTAACGGGGCTGTAGCTGAATGGGTTGAGAGCTTCCAGTTCCTCGGTGTCCACATCACTAAGGACCTATCATCGTACAAACACACCAACACAGTCGTGAAGAGGGTACGTCAACGCCTCTTCTCCCTCAGGAGGCTGAAAAGATTTGGAATGGGCCCTCAGATCATCAAAATGTTCTACAGCTGCACCGTCGAGAGCATCTTGACTGGCTGCATCACCGCTTGGTATGGCAAGCTACAGAGGGTAGTGCGTACAGCCCAGTACATCACTGGGGCAGAGCTCCCTGCCATACAGGATCTCTATACCAGGCAGTATCAGAGGAAGGCCCAAACATTTTTCAAAGACTCCAGCCACCCAAGCCATACTGTTCTCTCTGCTACCGCATGGCAAGCGGTACCAGTGCACCAAATCTGGACCCAACAGGACCCTGAACAGTTTCTAATCGCAAGCCATAAAACTGCTAAACAAGACTGCTAAATATCTAATAAACTGCTACCCGGACTACCTGCATTGACCTTTTTTTTCACCGACTATGCACACACACACTGCTGCTACTACTGTCTTATCTATCCTGTTGCCTAGTCACTTTACCCCTACCTACATGTACAGTACATAGCTACCTCAACAACCTTGTACCTCTGCACATCAACTCAGTACTGGTACTCCTTGTGTATATAGCCATGTTGTTATTTTCTACTCCTTGTACATAGCCATGTTGTTATTTTCTACTTCCTGTATATAGCCATGTTGTTATTTTCTACTCCTTGTACATAGCCATGTTGTTATCTTCTACTTCCTGTATATAGCCATGTTGTTATTTTCTACTTCCTGTATATAGCCATGTTGTTATTTTCTACTTCCTGTATATAGCCATGCTATTGTTATTCAGTATGTATTTATTCCTCGTGTCACTATTTTTATCTTATCTTTAACCCTACATTGTTGGAAAAGGACCAGTAAGTAAGCATTTCACTGTTAGTCTACACCGATTGTTGTCCTACACCTACAAAGCATGTGACAAATAAAATTAGATTTTGAGGGCTGAGTACCTTCCAGTACAATAGTATACATAAAAAAATGCAGGCAAGGTCCAACTAACACAATAGCTTAATCACTGGGCAAATAGTAAAACCACAGACAGACTCAATTGTTCATATGATACTGGGAGATGCATATCAACATTTATGTAATAATATACAGCAGGAGACAGCATATAGTATCCACAACAACCAGTCTTGAGGAAATGTATTGAAGAAAAAAAGTGCATAAATCAAAAGTGCATATAACTCAACCTAAAATCTGCAACATGTCTGACATTCGGTAAATGTCCAAAAAGCTCATATACTGTGATGCAACCATTAGTCTAAATGTTGTACCCAGCTACATGAGAAAGGAATGACAAAGACAAGGGAGCAGCTCTTTCCTCGATGTCCCTGAAAGAACCATCGTCCACATTTACAGGCAGCTTATTGAATCTAGGCTCTTGTTTGCGTTTGCAGAGCTGAAAATTGAGCTACAGCCTCTTACCTTCTTCACCCAATCCCTGCCTATCCTCTGCCTTAAATTAAATCGCACCCTGAATTAGTCAAGGGCCAAATTGTGAGGCTGGCAAGGAGCTCCTCGGGAGAGGAAGGTGGAATTAGATTTGAGGAATGGGGAGGGTGACGGCGACACAGAGCTAGACACCTGAGCCCCTGTTTTCTACGACTACATAGTAGACCAGGGGGAGGGGGTAACCCAATTATGTTGACACATTGTCCATCACAACGGTGTTGTCTGTCTGGTTACAAAAGCACACAGCGTCACAAGCTAAACTTGCCTGGGAGTCTTGCTCTTTATGGGGAAATTTGTTGAGTAGACACTGGAAAAGCATTAGAGGACAATGTGGTCTGAATCTTAGCTATAGGCTGTGGACTGGGCTATACAGTGAAAAAGCCATCTTTGCCATTTCCAGATGGTAATGTCTGTCACAAACACTGTGGCCCAAATACATGTTCTGCATCCTTTGCCATTTTCATTGCTCCTCTGTCACAACTATCTGTGCATCTCACGTACTTATATCCCCCTATATCCTTGATGGATTAAAATCCATACATTCCAACAATTATGATTCCAAGAACGTGGAATCCCAAATGCTTCTAGACATAATCTAAAGATCGCTTAGTTATGAACAGAATCTTCTCTCTTCCTGGGTCCAAAGAAGACAGATTCTTGGTGCGTTCATAATGAAGTGAAGACTGAACATACAGCACACTGCTACATGTAACATATACTAGGCTCTTCCTCCAATACAGGGAGCACACCCATATACCATACCCTCAGGACAACGTTAGCAAACCTGATCACAGTAATCCCTCCATCTCAACAAAGGCCTCTCAACAATAAAGGGGGAGAGAGAAAGAGCGTGTGCACAAGAGAATGAGGGAGAGAGAGAGAGAGAGCGAGTTAGGGCCTGCAGTGGCAAGTTCTAGTGCCAGTTGCCATGGTGACCCTCAGTTGGGCCTAGTAAAGGTATTTCCTGGATCACATATGTCTGACAGGCCCTTAATCCCAGCAGGAAAAGGGGCCAGGGGGTAGGATCAACTTTCTCCTCAAAAACAAAACCAAAGGGAAGGGGGGGACGGGAAGCCCAGAACTATCCAATTGAGACTTGGGCTAAAACGTTAAGGGCTCCACCATGCTCTGTGTGGGGCCATGATCTTGCTTGTTTTTCTCCTCCTCGTCCTAAACCTGATAAGGCTATGTCAACATTAGTTATTAATCTAGCTGCAGACGCCCCATAAATATCCCATGAAAGATGTACAAAATGTACTTGTCACTGTTGTGGAGCAAAGTCAATCCGGTTTCATGATTACAGCTGGGAACAGCAACCAAGTACAACATTGTCATCACTATTGAGGAGCAGACATACCTTGCATACATAATAACCAGATTATTTCTTTCTTCCAAATGGGAGAATCAAGTGGGAAGCGCACATGCTGTAAGGACATTGAGTCAATGTCTAATTGAGGCCTGTCTAGTTTATGTATTTAGAAAGAAAGAGTCATATTAACTAATACTGTGAGTCACAGTATTTTCACAAACAGTCATTCCATCATTATTTCCATTCAGTAAGCGGTATCTGTGTGGAACTCAGAATATAAAAGGTGAACAGACAGCTAGCCCATTAGGAAATTGTGGCTCAGTTAATCCTTCTGCATCAATGATTGGATTAGAGACCATATTTTCAGAAAGCACCCCAGCTGGAATACTCCTGCTTGCATACTTTCTTCCAACTATTTGGAAAAATTGATTGACATTCCTGAAAATCAACTTAATTACACAAAATCATGAAAGGTATTTTGACCGAGAAGTAAGCATGCAAGACAGGGCTTGAACAAAAAAAAAGTAAATGAGTCTATGAGCGCAGGACTGAATCCAAAAACGGAACATATAGGCGGCAGTCTATAGAACCTGTGCTGGCTTCCAGATAGGAAGCAATATGCCATGTGAATGACTGTTGGGATTTCCTGCCGGAGTGTAATAGCAGACAGGAATAGCAGGAAGTGAGAACAACACAGGGTCTATTAGCAAACCCAAAAGTTTACATTAATGGGATAACCTTTGCTTAAAGTTTTTCAATGGCCAACATTTCCATCTGAACCCCTGATGTCTACTTCATTAGCACCATAACATCCCTGATGTTCAGCAGGTATAGTGCCGTTAGCCCCGCTCTCTGTATACAGTGCCGTTAGCCCCGCTCTCTGTATACAGTGCCGTTAGCCCCGCTCTCTGTATACAGTGCCGTTAGCCCCGCTCTCTGTATACAGTGCCGTTAGCCCCGCTCTCTGTATACAGTGCCGTTAGCCCCGCTCTCTGTATACAGTGCCGTTAGCCCCGCTCTCTGTATACAGTGCCGTTAGCCCCGCTCTCTGTATACAGTGCCTTTAACCCCGCTCTCTGCATACAGTGCCTTTAACCCCGCTCTCTGTATACAGTGCCTTTAACCCCGCTCTCTGTATACAGTGCCTTTAACCCCGCTGTCTGTATACAGTGCCTTTAACCCCGCTCTCTGTATACAGTGCCTTTAACCCCGCTCTCTGCATACAGTGCCTTTAACCCCGCTCTCTGTATACAGTGCCTTTAACCTCTCTCTCTGTATACAGTGCCTTTAACCCCGCTGTCTGTATACAGTGCCTTTAACCCCGCTCTCTGTATACAGTGCCTTTAACCCCGCTGTCTGTATACAGTGCCTTTAACCCCGCTGTCTGTATACAGTGCCTTTAACCCCGCTGTCTGTATACAGTGCCTTTAACCTCTCTCTCTGTATACAGTGCCTTTAACCTCTCTCTGTATACAGTGCCTTTAACCTCTCTCTCTGTATACAGTGCCTTTAACCTCTCTCTCTGTATACAGTGCCTTTAACCTCTCTCTCTGTATACAGTGCCTTTAACCTCTCTCTCTGTATACAGTGCCTTTAACCCTGCTCTCTGTATACAGTGCCTTTAACCCCGCTCTCTGTATACAGTGCCTTTAACCTCTCTCTCTGTATACAGTGCCTTTAACCTCTCTCTCTGTATACAGTGCCTTTAACCCTGCTCTCTGTATACAGTGCCTTTAACCCCGCTGTCTGTATACAGTGCCTTTAACCTCTCTCTCTGTATACAGTGCCTTTAACCTCTCTCTCTGTATACAGTGCCTTTAACCTCTCTCTCTGTATACAGTGCCTTTAACCTCTCTCTCTGTATACAGTGCCTTTAACCTCTCTCTCTGTATACAGTGCCTTTAACCTCTCTCTCTGTATACAGTGCCTTTAACCTCTCTCTCTGTATACAGTGCCTTTAACCCCGCTGTCTGTATACAGTGCCTTTAACCCCGCTGTCTGTATACAGTGCCTTTAACCCCGCTGTCTGTATACAGTGCCTTTAACCCCGCTGTCTGTATACAGTGCCTTTAACCCCGCTGTCTGTATACAGTGCCTTTAACCCCGCTGTCTGTATACAGTGCCTTCAGAAAGTATTCACACCACTTTACTTTTTCCACATTTTGTTGTGTTAAAGCCTGAATTTAAAAAGGAGCTAATTGAGGTGTACCCCACACATACAGATAATTGTAAGGTCCTTCAGTCGAGCAGTGAATTTCAAACAGATTCAACCACAAAGACCTGGGAAGTTTTCCAATGTCGCGCAAAGAAGGGCACCTATTGGTAGATGTGTAAAAACAACAAAATGGTGTATCAATACACCCAGGCGCTAAAAGATATATAGGCGTCCTTCCTAACGCAGTTGCCGGAGAGGAAGGAAACTGCTCAGGGATTTCACCATGAGGCCAATGGTGACTTTAAAACAGTTAGAGTTTAATGGCTGCGATAAGAGAAAACTGAGGATGGATCAACAACATCGTAGTTACTCCATAATACTAACCTAAATGACAGAGTGAAAACAAGGAAGCCTGCACAGGATAAAAATATTCCAAAAACATGTATCCTGTTTGCAATAAGTAACTTAAGTAAAACTGCAAAAATAGGAAATTAACTTTATGTCATGAATACAAAGCGTCATACACTACATTGCCAAAAGTATGTGGACACATGCTCGTCAAACATCTCATTCCAAAGTCATGGGCATTAATATGGAGTTGGTCCGCCCTTTGCTGCTATAACAGCCTCCACTCTTCTGGGAAGGCTTCCACTAGATGTTGGAACATTGCTGCGGGGACTTGCTGTAGCATTACATTTTCCCTTCACTGAAACTAAGAGGCATAGCCTAAAACTATGAAAAACAGCCCCAGACCAAACTTTACAGTTGGCACTATGCATTTGGGCAGGTAGCATTCTCCTGGCATCTGCCAATCCCAGATTCGTCAGTCGGACTGCCAGATGGTGAAACGTGATTCATCTCTCCAGAGAAAGCGTTTCTACTGCTTCAGAGTCCAACGGCGGCGAGCTTCACACCACTCCAGCCAACTCTTGGATCTTAGGCTTGTGTGCAGCTGCTTGTCCATGGAAACCCATTTCATGAAGCTCCTGACGAACAGTTCTTGTGCTGACGTTGCTTTCAGAGGCAGTTTGGAACTCGGTAGTGAGTGTTGCAACCAAGGACAGACGATTTTTACACTTAGCAGTGCTGTTCTGTGAGCTTGTGTAGCCTACCACTTCACGGCTGAGCCGTTGTTGCTTCTAGACATTTCCACTTCACAATAACATAACTTACAGTTGACCGGGGCAGCTCTAGCAGAGCAGAGGTTTCACGAACTGACTTGTTGGAAAGGTGGCATCCTATTTTGGTGCCATATTGAAAGTCACTGAGCTCGTCAGTACCAGACAGTCTACTGCTTAATGTTTGTCTATGGAGATTGCATGGCCTTGTGCTCGATTTTATATACAAGTCAGCAACGTGTTTGGCTGAAATAGCCAAATTCACTAATTTGAAGGGGTGTCCATACACGTTTGGCCATGTAGTGTATTTGGGGCAAATCCAACAGAACACATCACTGAGTACCACTCTTCATATTTTCAAGCATGGTGGTGGCTGCATCATGTTATGGGTATGCTTGGTTTTTATTGGGGGGGGGGGGGGTAAACGTAATAGAGCTAAGCACAGGCAAAAGAGTATTTCTCTTTGTATTTTCAAGTAAGTTATCTTAGCGCACTCACTATCTTGAGTGTTATGAACATGTGGAGGCTTGAGTATTTGTTTGTGGCTTGTTTGTCTGTGAGAAGGATTGGGATTAAAAGGCCCTCCCTAGAATTATATATTGTTTCCCAGTGGAATCTTTTGACTGTGCTGTCCTCCTGTCCTGAGGCCTAAAAACATGACAATTTCCACATAAGCTATTTTGTTTCCCACCCATGTGCAAAAAGAACGTGACCAAATGCTTCTACCGTGATGGTTTGTGGACAGCTGAAGCGATCAGTCCCCCAGCGGGAGAGCACAGGGAAAGGACTGGAGGAAATGCAGAAGGGGCCCTAGATAGTACCTGACCATTTGGGTATGAAAACTGTTTGGAGAAAGACAATGCATCATGCTCCCCACCCCACTGGCAATATGTGACTTGTTTCAGGAAACTAGGCGTATGTCAAGCGTCACTACTTCACACGAGAGGCATTTGAACGTAAACTTAACTTTCTTTTAATCAAAACACGTTTTTTGGCAGAAATGCCTTCTGGAACATGTGAACTTAATAACCAACTTGTATGCCATCTGTAAATATGAATACAATTGTTACGTGACGAGCCTAGTTGGTTTAGCCACGGGAAAAGACTGGAACCTTCCAGCTAGCAATGATTGGCTGAGATAATGATGGGCTGGACATGCCGAGAGAGGAGTTGCGATTGGTCTGCCACGTAGAACGCTTCAGTGTGTAACTGAAGGGCTGCTCAGTCCTTTCTAACATAGCTTTTTTGAAAGATATCACAAATATCTGCAAAAGTGTTCCTCTACACTTTCTGGAGGACAGTTTTGAAATCAGTGGAATGCCTGGTCGAAGCAGAGTAGGATAGCTAAGGAGGTGGAGAAAATTCTGGCATTTGATATGCGGGTGGAGTCGAAAAGAGAACACACAGAAGGCTGTTGTATAAAACACCCATCTCTGGATTACATTGTAATGGCTCCCGAGTGGTGCAGCGGTCTAAAGCCCTGCATCTAAGTGCTAGAGGCGTTATAACAGACCCTGGTTCGATCCCAGGCTGTATCATAACTGGCCGTGTTCGGGAGTCCCATAGGGCGTCCGGGTTAGGGGAGGGTTTGGCCGGGGTAGGCCATCATTGTAAATAAGAATTTGTTCTTAACTGACTTGCCTAGTTAAATAAATACAAAAATAAGGGCATCCGTGACAGAGAAGGAGAAGCGTGCATCCATGTGTACGGGTAAGAGCATCTATCTAGCTACATTTTCAGATTTTAAACATTTAAGTTAAAGCGCATTTGATTTGGATAGAAAACACTCTGAAGTTTCTAAAACTGTTTGAATGGTGTCTGTGAGTATAACAGAACTCATATGGCAGGCAAAAACCTGAGAAGAAATCCAACCAGGAAGTGGGAAATCAGAGGTTGGTCGATTTTCAACTTAGCTCCTATTGAAGATACAGTGGGATATTGGTAATGTTGCACTTCCTAAGGCTTCCACTAGATGTCAACAGTCGTTAGAACCTTGTCTGATGCCTCTACTGTTTAGTGGGGCCGAATGAAAGGGGATTGAGTAAGGTCTACCATGACCTGAACATGCGCTGACCATGCGCGTTCATGTGAGAGCGAGCTCTGTTCCATCGCACTTCTGAAGACAAAGGAATTCTCCGGTTGGAACATTGAAGAATTATGTTAAAAACATCCTAAAGATTGATTCAATACTTCGTTTGTCATGTTTTTACAGACTGTAATATAACTTTTTAAATTTTCGTCCGTACTTTCCGCTGGACTTGAACGCGCGTCGTGAGTTTGGAAAGTGTACTGAACGCTAGAACAACAAGGAGGAACTTGGACATAAATGATGGACATTATCGAACAAAACAAACATTTCTTGTGGAACTTGGATTCCTGGGAGTGCATTCTGATGAAGATCATCAAAGGTAAGTGAATGTTTATAATGTTATTTCTGACTTCTGTTGACTGCACAATATGGCGGATATATTTTTGTCTTGATTGGGCTCTGAGCGCCGACCTCAGATTATGCATAACATGCATAACAGTTGTATCTTTAAGCAATGTTTATTATGAGTATTCCTGTAAATTGATGTGGCTCTCTGCAAAATCACCGGATGTTTTGGAACTTCTGAACGTAACGCGCCAATGTAAACTCAGATTTTTGGATATAAATATGAACTTTACCGAACAAAACATACATGTATTGTGTAACAAGAAGTCCTATGAGTGTCATCTGATGAAGATCATCAAAGGTTAGTGATTAATTTTATATATATTTCTGCTTTTTGTGAATCCTCTCTTTGGCTGGAAAAATGGCTGTGTTATTCTGTGAATAGGCACTCACCTAACATAATCGTTTGGTTTGCTTTCGTCGTGAAGCCTTTTTGAAAATTGGACACTGTGGCTGGATTTACAACAAGCGTATCTTTAAAATGGTGTAAAATACATGTATGTTTGAGGAATTCTAATTATGGGATTTCTGTTGTTTTGAATTTGGCGCCCTGCAGTTTCACTGGCTGTTGAAGAGGTGAGACGCTACCGTCCCACGTACCCTAGAGAGGTTAATTAAAAGAGATGGGTGGGGCTAAAGCTTAAGAGGGTGTTAACTATGCTGAATGGGTGTAGACAAAGAAGAGCTCTACAGTACGTGTACCAAAACATTCAAGGGCCATTTTCTCAAAAGTTGATCAACTTTCACAGCAGAATTACTTTCACATTGTTCCTCAACTGTAGTGTATGATATACAATTTTCTAGCTCTTAGTCTCTACTTTTATCCAATGTAAAAAACACAATTTCAAATGTTGCTACCTAAGACCGAATCGAGCGGTCACATATATCCTCCAGTCTCTCTCATTCTAGCTGTAAGAAAATACACTGTTTTCTTAAAAACCATCTCTTTGGCTTAGAAAGGGCTCCAAGGGTTCCAACCTTAAATAAAGGTTTTTGTTAAAAGTTGTACAGCTCATTTATAGTTTCTCTGGCAGTTAACTCTTCCCTCTGTGACAAAAAAAACATTTTCATAACAAAGGAGGAGAGGAAAGGAGCAGGAATTGCTAGCTATGTAGTGTAGCTGCCTGGGCCTGAGGCTACAGATGGGAGCTATTTACTCCCTCCCTGTCTCAGTGTTGGGATAAACACAGCTCTGCCTAGTTTTATTTTAAGGCTTACTGCCCCAAAAAAAGACCCTCTTTCATAATTACTCTAATTATAATGCTGGGCTTTATTATATTCCATTTGCAGCACTCTACTTCCGATTCCAGAGTGTAAACACCCAAAACTATCCACCCACAAGTCCAGGCAGCCATTACACCATTGGAATTCAGCCCAAATAAACATTTTTCAGGATTCTATTTCAGTGACTCTATTCCATTTTTTTCAGCTGAAAAGGCAACTTAGAAGTTAGCTATCTGAGCTTTACAAGAATATAAAAGAGTAGATACTGAGAGCATACAGCGAAATGTCTCCAGGGTTACAAATGCAGCCCTGTCGAGTTAGATCCAGTTGGGCTCCCTACATTACATCAAATACAGGGAAATGGGAGGGGGCTACACAGACTACAAAGAGAAAAACTTCAAACACTGGAAAAGTCTCCAGATTCTTGCACAGCTACAGAGACCAGAGGAATTAAAGAATTACTGGTAAAATGGAGTGCTTGTAAAATAAAATAACTACATCATCTCATCTCTAAATCCATCTACGGATGTAAATTAATAATAAAAAAGACCAGCATATGACCCATTTCAAAAGGGTCTGGGATAAGAGCCAGTAAAATATATTGTGGTTCATTTTGACTAGAAAACATGATGAAGAGAAATGTGACACACAAGAAGACATACATTTCGGTGATCGACTGGCGCCATATATGTGTATATTTTAAAAGAGGCCAGGCAGGAGCCTTACCTTCATCGGGGATGGCAGGCCGGGCCTGGGATGGTAAAATGTGGGGAAGCAAGGCCAGAACCACCAGCGTACTCCGCACCGCCAACATCCTGTGAGGGCCGCTACAGCTGTTGATTGCTCTGTGAACGGAATGCCATCGGGACCTCTGGGGAATCAGCACTGAGCCATTCACTGTGCCAACCTGGAGGAACAAAAACACCACAAGGTGAAACTGTGCTCACAAATGAGGCATGTCAAACACAAATGCGAAGTTATGAGCCTTTGTTGAGTGCCTTGCATAAAACGAGAGCTTTGAGAGTTAGCGTGCGGAGGAAGAGTAGATGCTGAGCTGTGCTGAAACACTCAGACGGATTTATCACAAGGGATCTATTGCATTTCATGTCAAACTCACTCATTATTTATGTAAAGACTAACACTGCACAATTGAGAATTAAGTACAGCAGATTTAAAAATTGTGTTAGAACTTTTTGGAACGGCATTGTTGGTTAAGGTCTTGTAAGTAAGCATTTCCTGGTAAGGTATAATACACCTGTTGTATGTGACAAATAAAGTTTGATTTGATTAAAAAAATCTATTTTTGGACAGTATGATTTTGAATTTCAAATGAGCTTGGTGGTTTGCATTTTCTGTAAATGCAGATAATCCCAGTGTGATAAGAAAATACAAACAAAGAATGCATCAGATTGTTCAGGTATTACAAAACAAACAAGTGAAATTGTATTACGTAGTTCTAAACAAGTAAGAACAAAAGAAACAAAGAGGCATGATACATTTTCATGGTCTGTACGTAATAGTATTACTACATACAAACCCTGGGAGGCGAGATTCAAATGTTTCACTGTCAAACCCATACAGCTAGTCTCTAATTACACAGAGGAAAAAGGTTATTTTAACAAAAGGTATTTCTATGCAACAGTATCTAAAAAAAACTTTCTTCACAACCAGTAACTTTAAATAAGCGTGTTCTAAAAAAAAAAGGCAACAATGAGTGTTAGTCATCTTCTTGCCAAGATACAACAAGGACGATACAATTAAGAATGAAGAGAGGAAACAAAAGGTGAATTCCTATAGGGATTCATGAAAGGCGATAGATAACTGGGCAGGCAGAGCTAATGTCACGGGACAGGGGGGGATGGGTAATCCAAGAGCATTGAGAGTATTGCTCCCCCATGGCTGTCGATGGCATAATGAAGCTGAGGACGTGTTGTAAATAGGCACGCTGCTGTGGGTGACCCTCACATGCACATCTGCTCGCCCCATCACCCTGCAGCATCTGGCCAGGGAGATTAACACTTGCCCCTAATTCCCAAAATCCCCCTTTAGGAATTTGTTAAAGGACCCCAAAACTCAGGGTTGTTATGTGATACCCCTGTAGAGAGGCAGCCAAGACGTAGTTTCCACACTTACAGATCTATCACCTAACAGTTGGTTTTGGCCCCAACCCCCATTTGTTCTCATGCCTGTCAAGTGGTGTGAAACAAATGTTTGTTGTAGGGTACAGGCTTCTGAGAACTAGCCTAACTGTTGCATTAAAACATTCATGAAGTAGGCTATACACAATAAACTTAGTTTGTCCAAAGTATCAAGCATTTAAAGACATATGGAAATATGAATAATCTCTAGAATGAATCAGCAATAAACGTGAGGAGATATAGGATGTGTCAGTGCATGTGGTGACAGTCTACATAGTTCACTTATGGAAAAGCAGGTTGGTGTGATACAGATTCTACAGATCCAAGCAAATCAGAAAAGTATCTATGGGAAACATCCAGTGGAGGTCAGGTCATCCCCATGACTCGACAGAGGAATAATGTTCAGTCAATTCTGAGGGTCTTCATAAGTGTTCTCCACTTAAACATGTTCCTTGTACTGTCATCTAAAGAAATTCTATTTCACTTTCCAAGAATGGCCCAGTGTTCCGGCAGCTGAGTTGGATCAGAGGGTCCCGTGGGATAAAGGAGTTTGGTCATCACAGGCCCGTAAGCAGTGAGTCAGTGCCTGGTCAGGCTCCAAGTATCCACTTCAGCTGCCAGACAGAAGTCCACACAGCCAACCACGTTCCCCGAGCGCGACCACTACACAACGTTTCATGATGAAGGAACAAATGGGGTCTTCGGGGAGTGAAATATGATGCAACGGCCCACTTCCAAGTTTGTCAAGTGCAACCTGTGTTTTTACTGTAGGCCTATGCTAAAAACATACCGCACAAGACACACACTAATGGTGAGTGGTGAATGTTTTCTGAATATTACGTAAATCAGAAAAACCCATCACCTTTGACGGTTATTTTTAAGTTCACATAAAAAGGGATAATTGACATGGACAAAGTGTTCAGGCATAGGTTGTGGTCAGCTAGTCTTTTCTGGGACCTGACAGGACATTTTGAGAAAAGCACACAAAATAGGAACAAGACATGAAATTAATTTATTCTCAGCATTTCCTACAACTAAGGAGAATAACAGTCATTGACATATTATGCATTGTGAGTCTGCAGCAAAGCTTGACCTGTGTAAAAATATCCTCATCTCATGGATGTTACAAAAGATGAAGCCTCTGACAGTTGACACCAACATTGTTTTTATGGGTCCTTGAAATGGGACCCTAAGGCTGCAATTACACTGAAAGTAAGCAGACATTCATCCAAGTAAACAAAAACATTTTCTCCCAAACAATAGCTGTGGTGGGTCACTGCTCATCGTGTCACATTTCCTCCACTGAATTTACGATCACACTGAATCCACTGCGCCAAACTAGTTGAGACAGAGATGAGCTGGTGGATCAATGAGCAATGAAGTTTACACAAGAGTGGTGAGTTCTGCAAAAACAACACTTTTATAGAGAGACAGAAATCTGAGAAGATAAAACGTGAAGTTATTAAGAAATCAGAATGCTCTGCCTTCACATTGACAATGAAAAGTTATGGTGCATTTATTTTCCTTCCCACCCAAACATGCAGAGACAGGGTATAAGCCCAAGCATGGCCCCGTAATTACTGTTCACTGTATCCATCCATCCATGCATGAAATTCCTTAGCTCTCCGTTTGATTCTGTAGTCCAACCCCACTAATTTCTCCACTCCCAGCGCCAGTCTACTGTGCAGATTCACCAAGCTTCTCTACATGGGGGTTCAAGTTTAACTTTTATTAGCCGTATGTACATGAAGAACAAAATAAACAATAGGAGAGCACTTAATAAACTTAACTAAACATATTTGTATTGCCGCACAAATGTTTTGGGTATGAGCCCGTCTTCAGCATGCATAGGAGGCAATGTTACGACAACAATACAGGCCACACACAGGTGGGCATAATTATAGATTCACAATGTCAGTATTACCCCAATCAAGAGATCCCAGCAGAGGGAGTTGTGGGGGAAACATGAATAAATATATATACACACATATAGTACATTATGATGTTAAAGCCTATAGGAGGGTATATTTGGCCTACAAATTTATAGCCTTCCACAAAAACAAGAAAAGGAACATAACTCATTGAGACCTGCTGGGGCAAGATTGCCCAAGTGGTCCAACCAATATGTCTCTCTTTGGAGAAGTAATTTATCCCAATCTCCTCCCCTACATGGCATCTTTGAAATTTCAATGCCCATAGAACGCAAGGCACTTAGTTCAAGATTATGGCTATTGAAATGCCAGGTTGCAAATGGAGCTCTTATGCTCAAAAAATCCTTGTCTTCAGTTCCCGTTTGGTCTTACCCACATAATAAAAATAGAAGATCAAATCAAATGTATTTGTCACATGCCACGAATACAACAGGTATCAACTTTAGTGAAATGCTTACTTACGAGCCATTGCCCAACAATAGATTTTTTTTAAAGGAAATAGTAACACAATAAAATAACAACGCTATATACAAGGATTACCGGTACTGAGTCAATGTGCAGAGGTACGAGGCAGTTGAGGTAATATGCACATGTAGGTAGGGGTAAAAGTGACTGCACAATCAGGATAGACAGAGTAGCAGTAGCGTATGTGAAAAGTGTGTAAGTGTGTCGACATGGACAGTACCAGTCAAAAGTTTGGACACACCTACTGATTCAAGGGTTTTCTTTATTTTTTACTATTTTCTAAATTGTAGAATAATCGCACTTGTTGGCTTCGCTCTGCGGTCCAACTCATCCAAAACCATCTCAACTGGGTTGAGGTCAGGTGATTGTGGAGGCCAGGTCATCTGATGCAGCACCCCAACACTCTCCTTCTTGGTCTAATAGCCCTTACACAACCTGGAGGTGTGTTGGGTCATTGTCATGTTGAAAAACAAATGATAGTCCCACTACGCTTAAACCAGATGGGATTGTGTATCGCTGCAGAATGCTGTGGTAGCCATGCTGATTAAATTTTTCTAGAATTCTAAATAAATCACAGACAGTGTCACCAGCAAAGCACCCCAACACCATCACACCACCATGCTTCAGGGTGGGAACCACACATGCAGAGATCATCCGTTCATCTAATCTGTGTCTCATAAACACACGGCGGTTGGAACCAAAATCTCAAATTTGGACTCATCAGAACAAAAAGGACAGATTTCCACCGGTCTAATGTCAATTGCTCGTGTTTCTTGGCCCAAGCAAGTCTCTTCTTCATATTGGTGTCCTTTAGTAGTGGTTTCTTTGCAGCAATTTGACCATGAAGGCCTGATTCACGCAGTCTCCTCTGAACAGTTGATGTTGAGATGTGTCTTGAACTCTGAAGCATTTATTTGGGTGCAGTTAACTCTAATGGAGTTATTAACTCTGGGTCTTCCTTTCCTGTGGCGGTCCTCATGAAAGCCAGTTTCATCATAGCCGTTGATGGTTTTTGCGGGTGCACTCAAAGTTCTTGAAATATTCCGTATTGACTGACCTTCATGTCTTAAAAGTAAAGATGGACTGTCATTTCTCTTTGCTTATTTGAGCTGTTCTTGCCATAATACAGATTTGGTATTTTACCAAATAGGGCTATCTTCTGTATACCACCCCTATGTCACGACTTCTACCGAAGATAACCCCTCTCCCTGTTCGGGCGGCGCTCGGCGTCGCCGGTTTACTAGCCGCTACCGATCCCTTTTTCCTTTTCTGGTTGTTTTGTCTGTGTTCATTTTCACACCTGGTTTCAATTGCGTTTATTTCTGTGTGTATATAGGGCACCTGTTACCTGCCTTATTTCGTGCGGGATTAAGCTTGTGTGTATTTGCGCTCGTTTATTCCTTGATGTTTCTTGTTTTCGTTATTACGCACGTGTAGTTAAGTTTCGGAACTGAGTTTGATCCTCCTGTGCGTTTGGCACGAGTTTCTGTTTTTTGTTTTCACATTTTTCTTGGCACTTGTATGTAGTGTCGGAACTGTGGTTGTTCCTCCGTGTGTTGGCACGAGTTTCTGGGTCCGTGGGAGAACGTAGTTTTGGATTTTCTTCTGTGGCAATTTTGTATTGATGGACTATATATATAGTGTTCACTTCCGCATTCAACAACCCGGTCGCATTCCGCTTCGCTCTACAGGTAGTATCACATTTCATTTCATTTCATTACAGTACAACGGTTTGATTTGTTTGATCTTAGCTAGCTACATAGCCGTCTTTGTATCAAAGATAATTGTGTAGTTTAGAGCGATTTTCTAGGTTAGCTAGCCAGCTATTTTCGTCCTTTTAACGTAACGTAACGTAATCAACACTGCTAGCTAGCCAGCTAGCCACCGAATAGCAGCACTGTAGAAACTATTACATTCAACGGAACTACGGAACGACTTGATTAGTGTAGTGTTAGCTAGCTACATAGTTGTCTTTGCTGTCCTTGTATCTAAGATAACTGTGGAGTCTAGAGTAATTTTCGGTTAGCTAGCCAGCTAGTTTCGTCCGCCGCGCTGCCGTTCTCCTACCTAGTCAATACTGCTAGTCAACACTGCTAACACTGCTAGCTAGCCAACTTCTACCGAATAGAAGCACTGTAGAAACTATTACATTACAACGGAACGATTTGATTAGTGTAGTGTTAGCTAGCTAGTGTTAGCTAGCTACATAGTTGTCTTTGCTGTCCTTGTATCTAAGACATTTGTGTAGTTTAGACTAATTATCTGGCCAGTTACCGAGGTTACCTAGCCAGCTATCGAGGTTACCTAGCCAGCTACACTTTCAAACAAAGTCAACAACGCAGCCACTGCTAGCCAGCCTACTTCAGCAGTACTGTATCATTTTAATCATTTTAGTCAATAAGATTTTTGCAACGTAAGCTTAACTCTCTGAACATTCGAGACGTGTAGTCCACTTGTCATTCCAATCTCCTTTGCATTAGCGTAGCCTCTTCTGTAGCCTGTCAACTATGTGTCTGTCTATCCCTGTTCTCTCCTCTCTGCACAGACCATACAAACGCTTCACACCGCGTGGCCGCGGCCACCCTAACCTGGTGGTCCCAGCGCGCACGACCCACGTGGAGTTCCAGGTCTCCGGTAGCCTCTGGAACTGCCGATCTGCGGCCAACAAGGCAGAGTTCATCTCAGCCTATGCTTCCCTCCAGTCCCTCGACTTCTTGGCACTGACGGAAACATGGATCACCACAGATAACACTGCTACTCCTACTGCTCTCTCTTCGTCTGCCCACGTGTTCTCGCACACCCCGAGAGCTTCTGGTCAGCGGGGTGGTGGCACCGGGATCCTCATCTCTCCCAAGTGGTCATTCTCTCTTTCTCCCCTTACCCATCTGTCTATCGCCTCCTTTGAATTCCATGCTGTCACAGTTACCAGCCCTTTTCAAGCTTAACATCCTTATCATTTATCGCCCTCCAGGTTCCCTCGGAGAGTTCATCAATGAGCTTGATGCCTTGATAAGCTCCTTTCCTGAGGACGGCTCACCTCACAGTTCTGGGTGACTTTAACCTCCCCACGTCTACCTTTGACTCATTCCTCTCTGCCTCCTTCTTTCCACTCCTCTCCTCTTTTGACCTCACCCTCTCACCTTCCCCCCCTACTCACAAGGCAGGCAATACACTTGACCTCATCTTTACTAGATGCTGTTCTTCCACTAACCTCATTGCAACTCCCCTCCAAGTCTCCGACCACTACCTTGTATCCTTTTCCCTCTCGCTCTCATCCAACACTTCCCACACTGCCCCTACTCGGATGGTATCGCGCCGTCCCAACCTCCGCTCTCTCTCCCCCGCTACTCTCTCCTCTTCCATCCTATCATCTCTTCCCTCTGCTCAAACCTTCTCCAACCTATCTCCTGATTCTGCCTCCTCAACCCTCCTCTCCTCCCTTTCTGCATCCTTTGACTCTCTATGTCCCCTATCCTCCAGGCCGGCTCGGTCCTCCCCTCCCGCTCCGTGGCTCGACGACTCATTGCGAGCTCACAGAACAGGGCTCCGGGCAGCCGAGCGGAAATGGAGGAAAACTCGCCTCCCTGCGGACCTGGCATCCTTTCACTCCCTCCTCTCTACATTTTCCTCTTCTGTCTCTGCTGCTAAAGCCACTTTCTACCACTCTAAATTCCAAGCATCTGCCTCTAACCCTAGGAAGCTCTTTGCCACCTTCTCCTCCCTCCTGAATCCTCCTCCCCCTCCCCCCCCCCTCCTCCCTCTCTGCAGATGACTTCGTCAACCATTTTGAAAAGAAGGTCGACGACATCCGATCCTCGTTTGCTAAGTCAAATGACACCGCTGGTTCTGCTCACACTGCCCTACCCTGTGCTCTGACCTCTTTCTCCCCTCTCTCTCCAGATGAAATCTCGCGTCTTGTGACGGCCGGCCGCCCAACAACCTGCCCGCTTGACCCTATCCCCTCCTCTCTTCTCCAGACCATTTCCGGAGACCTTCTCCCTTACCTCACCTCGCTCATCAACTCATCCTTGACCGCTGGCTACGTCCCTTCCGTCTTCAAGAGAGCGAGAGTTGCACCCCTTCTGAAAAAACCTACACTCGATCCCTCCGATGTCAACAACTACAGACCAGTATCCCTTCTTTCTTTTCTCTCCAAAACTCTTGAACGTGCCGTCCTTGGCCAGCTCTCCTGCTATCTCTCTCAGAATGACCTTCTTGATCCAAATCAGTCAGGTTTCAAGACTAGTCATTCAACTGAGACTGCTCTTCTCTGTATCACGGAGGCGCTCCGCACTGCTAAAGCTAACTCTCTCTCCTCTGCTCTCATCCTTCTAGACCTATCGGCTGCCTTCGATACTGTGAACCATCAGATCCTCCTCTCCACCCTCTCCGAGTTGGGCATCTCCGGCGCGGCCCACGCTTGGATTGCGTCCTACCTGACAGGTCGCTCCTACCAGGTGGCGTGGCGAGAATCTGTCTCCTCACCACGTGCTCTCACCACTGGTGTCCCCCAGGGCTCTGTTCTAGGCCCTCTCCTATTCTCGCTATACACCAAGTCACTTGGCTCTGTCATAACCTCACATGGTCTCTCCTATCATTGCTATGCAGACGACACACAATTAATCTTCTCCTTTCCCCCTTCTGATGACCAGGTGGCGAATCGCATCTCTGCATGTCTGGCAGACATATCAGTGTGGATGACGGATCACCACCTCAAGCTGAACCTCGGCAAGACGGAGCTGCTCTTCCTCCCGGGGAAGGACTGCCCGTTCCATGATCTCGCCATCACGGTTGACAACTCCATTGTGTCCTCCTCCCAGAGCGCTAAGAACCTTGGCGTGATCCTGGACAACACCCTGTCGTTCTCAACTAACATCAAGGCGGTGGCCCGTTCCTGTAGGTTCATGCTCTACAACATCCGCAGAGTACGACCCTGCCTCACACAGGAAGCGGCGCAGGTCCTAATCCAGGCACTTGTCATCTCCCGTCTGGATTACTGCAACTCGCTGTTGGCTGGGCTCCCTGCCTGTGCCATTAAACCCCTACAACTCATCCAGAACGCCGCAGCCCGTCTGGTGTTCAACCTTCCCAAGTTCTCTCACGTCACCCCGCTCCTCCGCTCTCTCCACTGGCTTCCAGTTGAAGCTCGCATCCGCTACAAGACCATGGTGCTTGCCTACGGAGCTGTGAGGGGAACGGCACCTCAGTACCTTCAGGCTCTGATCAGGCCCTACACCCAAACAAGGGCACTGCGTTCATCCACCTCTGGCCTGCTCGCCTCCCTACCACTGAGGAAGTACAGTTCCCGCTCAGCCCAGTCAAAACTGTTCGCTGCTCTGGCACCCCAATGGTGGAACAAACTCCCTCACGACGCCAGGACAGCGGAGTCAATCACCACCTTCCGGAGACACCTGAAACCCCACCTCTTTAAGGAATACCTAGGATAGGATAAAGCAATCCTTCTGACCCCCCCCCCCCCCCCCCTTAAAAGATTTAGATGCACTATTGTAAAGTGGCTGTTCCACTGGATGTCATAAGGTGAATGCACCAATTTGTAAGTCGCTCTGGATAAGAGCGTCTGCTAAATGACTTAAATGTAAATGTATATATATATATATATATATATATATATATATATAATATTATATATTAAACACGCTTCTCAGAAATCCCTGCTCTCCTGCGCCTGACTCCTACACCTCTCACCGAGACGCACCTTATCACACCCTACCTTGTCACAACACAACTGATTGGCTCAAACGTATTAAGGAAAGAAATTCCACAAATGAACTTTTAACAAGGCACTCCTGTTAATTGAAATGCATTCCAGGTGACTACCTCATGAAGCTGTTTGAGAGAATGCCAATAGCGTGCAAAGCTGTCATTAAGGCAGAGGATGGCTACTTTGAAGAATGTCAAATATATTTTGATTTGTTTAACACTTTTTTGGTTACTACATGATTCCATGTCTAATTTCACATATAGTAAAAAATAAACAAAAACCCTGGAATGAGTAGCTGTGTCCAAACTTCTGACTGGTACTGTATGTGAGAGTGTGTGTGGCGTCGATATGCATGTGTGTGTTTTGTGTTTGAGCATATGTGTGTGTGAGCGTGTGTATGTTGGTTTAGGATATGTGAGTGTGTGGGTAGAGTCTGGAGAATGTGCATAGAGCCAGTTCAAAAAAAGAGTCAATGCAAAAAAAGGAGTTCAACGCAAATAGTCCGGGTAACCATTTGATTAACTGTTCAGCAGTCTAATGGCTTGGGGGTAGAAGCTGTTCAGGAGCCTTTTGGATGCCAGACTAAACCCTCCAGTACCACTTGCCGTGAAGTAGCAGAGAGAACAGCCCATGAATTGGGTGGCTGGAGTCTGAACAGTTTTAGGGCCTTCCTCTGACACCGCCTGGTATAGAGGTCCTGGATGGCAGGGAGCGCCTTGCAGTTAGATGTCAACCAGTTGCCATACCAAACGGTGATGTAGCAGAACTTTGAGGATCTGAGGGCCCATGACAAATATTTTCAGCCTCCTGAGGGGGAAGAGGCATAGTCTTGCCGTCTTCATGACTGTGTTGGTGTGTTTGGACCATGATAGGTCCTTAGTGATGTAGACACAGAGGAACTTGAAGCTCTCGACCCGCTCCACTACAGCACTGTCGATGTGAACGGGGGCGTGCTCGGGCCCTCCATTTTTTGTAGTCCACAATCAGCTCCTTTGTCTTGCTGACATTGAGGGAGAGGTTGTTGTCCTGGCACCACTCCTGCCAGGTTTCTGACCTCCTTCCTGTAGGCCATCTCATCGTCGATCAGGCCGACCACCGTTGTGTCGTCTGCAAACTTAATGATGGTATTGGAGTCATGCACGGCCACGTAGTCGTGGGTGAACAAGGAGTACAAGAGGGGACTAAGTATGCCCATCTGAGAGGCCCCCGTGTTGAGGGTTAGCATGGCGTATGTGTTGTTGCCTACCCTTACCACCTGGGGATGGGCCGTGAAGAAGTCTTGGATTCAGTTGCAGAGGGAGGTGTTTAATCCCAGGGTCCTTAGCTTAGTGATGAGCTTGGAGGGCACTACGGTGTTGAACACTGAGCTGTAGTCAATGAACAGCATGCTCAAGTAGGTGTTCCTTTTGTTCAGGTGGGAAAGGGCAGTGTGGAGTACAATAGAGATTGCGTCATCTCTGGATCTGTTGGGGCGATATGCAAATTGGAGTGGATCCAGGCTGTCTGGGATGATGGTGTTGATATGAGCCATGATCAGCCTTTGAAAGCATTTCATGGCTACAGATGTGAGCTCTAAGGGGTGATAGTCATTTAGACATGTTACCTTGGCATTCTTGGGCAGAGACAAACTTCCGGTTTGAGTTTTTAAGCAGGAATCAGGGGGATAGAGTTATGGTCAGATTTACCAAATGGAGGGCGAGGGAGAGATTCGTATGCATCTCTATGCGTGGAGTAGTGATCTACAGTTTTTCGCCTCTAGTTGCACAGGTGACATGCTGGTAGAAAATAGGTCAAACGGATTTCAGTTTTCCTACATTAGAATTACCGGCCACTAGGAGCGCCGCCTCTGGGTGAGCATTTTCTTGTTTACTTATGGCGCTATACAGCTTGTTGAGGGCAGTCTTAGTCCCATCATCAGTTTATGGTGGTAAATAGACCACTAAGTAAATAGTACTGTCTACAGCTACCATATCAAGAGGTATTCTCCTGATTGGAGCAGAAACTCGAAACTTCATTAATATTAACAATGAGACACCCCCCCCCCCCCCCCCCAACCTTACCTGAATCTGCCGTTCTGTCCTGCCGATGTATAGAAAAACAGCTGTGTATATGTTTTCCATGTTCAGCCATGACTCTGAATAACACCGGATATTACAGTTCTTCAGATCACGTTGATAGGATAGTCTCAAACGGCGCTCGTCTAGTTTATTCTCCAGTGACTGCACGTTCGTCAATGGAACGGAGGCTAGAGGCGGTTTATCCACTTGCCAACGTAGTCTCGTCAGGTATCCCGCACGCCGGACTCTATAACACCTTTTTAATTGAGTGTCAGGGATTTGGGCCTGGTCCTGGATGAGCAGTTTGTTCTTCGCTTCCGACTCACTGAAGTAGAAATCTTCATCCAAATCGAGGATAGTGATCACTGTTGATGTCCAGAAGCTCTTTACAGTCATAGGAAACGATGGCGGGAACTTTTTATGTACATAAAAAGGTAAGATCAGCAACAAAAAAAAAAAACACAAAATAGCACAATTGGTCAGGAGCCTGTAAAAAGACTGCTGTGCTATTCAGTTAGAGGAACACTTAAGGAGATATACAACATATTTCATGTTACAGGTTATTCAACCTCAAACCTTTATCCTGTCACCCGAATGGAATGGATAAGAGAGCTCCCTCTGATCATGGCATAACAGTGAACGTAGTTGTGACAAGGGAAATTGCCACCTAGAATGATAGACATGAAATGCTATGCTTTTTTTGGGGGGGCAAATCTGACCTTAAGCAATTCCTTAAATTTGAGGGTCTTTTATAGGAAAAACCTCAGGACGGATTCAAACGCTTTACCAAAACTGGGGTCGCTGTGAAATAATGCGCCAATTTCTATTAACCACTTCCTTGATCAACCAGGAAATGGGACCATAGGTGGACAACAAAGTTGCAGAGGGAGGAGAGGAATTCCTTTCAAGTGGTTGCAATAATGCATTGTAATGTGTGTGTAGCATGTATGAGTGCCTTCAGAAAGTATGCATACTCCTTGACTTATTCCACATTATCTTGTTACAGCCTGAATTCAAAATTGATTAAATATATTTTCTCACCCATCTACACACAACACCCCATAATGACAAAATGAAAACATGCTAGAAACCTTTACGCATTTATTGACAATTTAAGACAGAAATATCCCATTTACATAAGTATTCAAACCCCTGAGTCAAACACCTGAATCACCTTGGCAGCGCTTTACAGCTGTGAGTCTTTCTGGGTAAATTTCTAAGAGCTTTTCACACCTGGATTGTACAATAGTTGCACATTATTCTTTCGAAATTTCTTTAAGCTCTGTCAAGTTGGTTGTCGATCACTGCTAGACAGCCATTTTTAAGTCTTTCCATAGATTTTCATATCGATTTAAGTCAAAACTAACTAGGCCACTCAGGAACATTCAATATACTCATTGGTAAGTTTGTCTACCAGTGTCTTTTGGAAAGCAGACAGAACCAAGTTTTCCTCTAGGATTTTGCCTGTGCTTAGCTCTATTCTGTTTAATCCCAAATCCCTCCCTAGTCCTTGCCGATTACTTTTATACCCTTATTTTTCCAGGTGAGTTGAATGAGAACACATTCTCATTTACAGCAACAACCTGGGGAATACTTACAGGGGAGAGAAGGGGGGATGAATAAGCCAAATGGAAGCTGGGGATGATTAGGTGGCCATGATGGTATGAGGGCCAGATTGGGAATTTAGCCAGGACACGGGAGTTAACAACCCTACTTTTACAATAAGTGCCATGCGATCTTTAGCTACCACAGATAGTCAGGACACCAGTTTAACGTCCCATCTGAAAGAAGGCACCTTATATAGAGCAATGCCCCCAATCACTGCCCTGGGGAATTGGGATAATTATTTATTTTTTAGACCAGAGGAAAGAGTGCCTCCTAATGGCCCTCCAACACCACTTCCAGCAGCATCTGGTCTCCCATCCAGGGACCAACCCTGCTTAGCTTCAGAGGGAAGCCATCAGTGGGATGTAGGGTGTTATGTTGCTGGCTAAAGCATACCCATAACATGATGCAGCCACCACCATGCTTGAAAATATGAATGTGGTACTCAGTGATGTGTTGCTGAATTTGGATTTCCAAACATAATGCCTTGTATTCAGGACAAAGATAATTTATTTGCCCATTTATATTGCAGTTTTACTTTAGTGCCTTAATGCAAACAGGATGCATGTTTTGGAATATTTGTATTCCTTACAGGCTTCCTTTTTTCACTTTGTATTTACTCCACAATACTAACCTAAATGACAATGTTGTAGATCCATCCTCAGTTCTCTTACTACATCCATTAAACTCCGTAACTGTTTTAAAGTCACCATTGGCCTCATGGTGAAATCCCTGAGCGGTTTCCTTCCTCTGTCAACTGAGTTAGGAAAGACGCCTGTATCTTTGTAGTGACTGGGTGTATTGATACACCATCCAAAGTGTAATTAATAATTCACCTTGCTCAAAGGGATATTCAATGTCTGCATTTTCTTTGTTTGTTTTACCTATCTACCAATAGGTGCTCTTCTTTGCGAGGAAAACCTCCCTGGTCTTTGTGGTTGAATCTGTGTTTGAAATTCACTGCTCAACTGAGGGGCTAACAGATAAATGTATGCTTGGGGTACAAAGAGGTGGTAGTGATTAAAAAAGTCATGTTAAACACTATTGCATACAGATTGAGTCCATGCAACTTATTGGGACATAAGCTCATTTTTACTCTTGAACTTATTTAGGCTTGCCATAACAAAAGGTGTTGAATATTTATTGACTCAAGAAATTTCAGCTTTTCATTTTGTATTAATTTGTCAAATCAGAATTCCATTTTGACATTATGGGGTATTGTGTGTAGGCCAGTGACACAAAATCTATATTTAACCCATTTCAAATGCAGGCTGTAACACAACAAAATGTGGAAAAAGTCAAGGGGTGTGAATACTTTCTGAAGGCACTGTATACAGACAGCGGGGTTAAAGGCACTGTATGTCTAGGTGCGTGTGTGTGCTAAGGTGCAGGGAGTCAGTCCAGGTGCTCAGTTCAACCCGACAGTAAGGGAGTGAACAGCTTGTGGATGGGGTGTGTGGGGTCCTTGATGATGCTATTGGGCTTCCTCAGGCACCATTTTGTGTAGATGTCCTGGATGGGTGGGAACACGACCACAGTGATATACTGAACCTTCTTCACCACCTGCTGGAGCGCCTTGCGGTCATGGACAGAGCAATTCCCATACCAGGCTGTGATGCAACTGGTCAGGACACTCTCGATGGTGAGTAGTAGTATTTGGAGAGGACGTGGCTGGCATGCCAAATTTCTTCAGCCACTTTAGGAAGTAAAGGCACTGTTGCGCCCTCACGACAAGAGTGGTGGTGTTGTTGGTCCATGTCAAATCCTCGGTGATGTGGACTTTCTCAACTGCAGTCCCGTTGATATGGACCAGGGCGTATTCCCTCCTCTGCTTCCTGTAGTCAACAATCAACTCCTTTGTTTTGCTGATGTTGAGGGAGAGGTTGTTGTCCTGGAACCACAATGCCAGTTCACTTACCTTCTTAAATTTGTCAATTCCACCCAGTTATGATGCTTTCACATGACGGCAACAGTCAGATTTGTTAGGTCCTTCGAATTCTCCCAAGTGTACAACTATTTTTAGTTATTATGCACACTCATTATTGTATTGTAGCTGATCTCCATTTCAAAAGATGTGTAACTTCAGTCTATTTTTTCACATACACGGAGTAAACCAAACATTAGAAACACTACCATACCCCATTCAAAAGGCACTTAAATATTTTGTCTTGCCCATTCACCCTCTGAGTGGCACACATACATAATCCATGTCTCAATCAATGTCTCAATAGAAAAATAAATAGCAAACCCACAATGCCCTTCACAAATTGGTCACCACTGCCTTGTGGAGGAATTTAGGAAATTGTTGAAGGGAATGCTGGGAGATTTGGCGTCACCGTTGACCTTTTTAAACGTGTTGGCTGGAGTTTTACTGTTCTCTATTGCCAGGGAAGGAGAGTTGACAGGTCGAGTGTGACTCTGGCAAATAGTATTAAAAATCCTTATTTAACCTGTCTCCTCCCCTTGATCTACACTGATTGAAGTGGATTTAACAAGTGACATCAATAAGGGATCATAGCTTTCACCTGTATTCACCTAGTCAGTGTTCTTAATGTTTTGTAAACTCAGTGTAAATTATACATCATCTACATTCGAGAACATCTTGATAAGTTATTTAACGCCACAACTTTCCACATCAACAGCAAGCAACAATAATGATGTGCCAACCCAGCAACTCAGTAAATTAGAGGGCAGGAAAACTCTTAACTTCCTTTCCTACAGCTCAACAGAACAACTGTTTTCATGGTGAACTCCTTAAGGGAATGCCTCTTAGCTCAACCATCCATCCTCTCCCTCTCATTTCAAACCAACTTGGAAGTAACATTTTAGGGTGCATTGACGCTATCCATTCTTAACCTGCTTCCAAAGAAAGGCAGCATCCGCAACACTAAAATTGGCAAAGCGGGCTTTAGGGGCGGACAGATGATTTCACGTATTGAATTTCACTGAGGTGTACCTGTACTACAGAAAGTGATGGGAGAATACAAGGATGATACCCAGATGAAGCGTCATGGACATTATCCTTTACCTTAGTTCACATAGCAAGAGATGGTAGATCTCAGTCAGTTGTTTTCAAGAAGAGTCACAAGTAAGGATTAATCGGCAAACAGCACGGTCACCTGTTCGCATTGTATATGCTATTCTCCCAGTAAGTATGCACCCCTACCTGGGATTGACAACTGAGGGGCCGAAATCAAAACCTGTAACTGAAACCTCTAAGCAGTGTTCTTGTACAGCAAGAAAGCCTAATTCAATCAATATGCATTTGAGAGCATGTTTGTAAGTGGCTCTGGATAAGAGCGTATGCTAAATGTAAATGTTTGTTTCGCACTAAACACTTTTGTTGTGTACATTCAACATGTGCATTCTTGCTACTGCATGTCATTTTTGACTGAGCTCATTCTCGAAAACCCGTTTATAGTTTTCTTGTTTTTGTTTAACAGAACACCTCTGGAGTACTGAAGCACCTTTCCCTAAAAACTATCCAAAGATGCTGAATCTGAGGGAGATGGACTATGATGGTGTAGTGATTTGGCTGGAGTAAATCAGGATTCTTCCCTCTTGAAAAGATTGGGGATGTTAGGATGGGTGATGACTTCATGACTCCACTGGAAATGTTGCAGAGAAAATAAGTGATGTGCTATATATAGAGAGAGTAGGGGCGTGGTGATCCCCCTAGTCTTATCTCTTCTAAAGCAAAAGGTGACCCATCTACCTTTAAAGTATGACACCCTCATTTTTTAAAGGTAAGGGCACCTACTTCCAATCTCGCTGGTGTAAATGAACCATGCTAAGGAAACTAAAACTGTTCTTCAGATATTCATTTCAGATGATTGGCTATTTTGAAGATGCACTCAAGCAAATTCTTGCGCAAAAGTGTTTTATGTCAAAACAAGTACCGACTTGTAATTGTAATTTGTCAGTAACACAGGTGAGGGAGGAAAAGGCTATAGAATATCTCTGGTAAAGCTTGGGAATGACAAACAATGATCAAATCAAACATTGTAAAGAAAACAGAGTAAAATACATTGCATAGCCACCATGCCCTAACATTTCTTGATTTAAAATGCAAACCGATGCACAACCCTATGCCAAATGTATTTACATTTTGCATGTCACACTGACCTAGGGTAATATGTATCTTAATGTAAGCTTATGCGTGGGCTAATTGAAGAGATCAAGCAAGAAAGTCACAATAAATTCCAACAAATACTGACAACTTTAATGTTATCTCTCTAAGTGTTAGCAGTGGTGACTGAGCGTCCACAGATGGCAACTTAATTGCCCCCCACTCTTCCCAACCAATTAAGCACATGAAAAACAAATTAAAATACAAAACTACCACCAAATGTTAATAAATTGTCAACCAACTTCACAGGAGGGAAAACAAAATTCTTAAATCTGTGAAAAAGGAGAAAAGAAAAGCTCTAGTCACGTCATTAGTGTCAGGGTTTGTTTCCAAACTAGAAACACATGCCCTCTAAAGCCTCCATATAGGAGGGGGGACTAGTGCTACTACAGACTATAAAAAACACTAACAAAATGTCCTTGCTGAGACCTGTGTGTATCTGTCAAAATGTGGATACCTGATACTGATCTAAATCATAATAGATACCTCCCTAAAAGTTATTCTAACCGCACGCTCTGTGCCGAACATGTAGCCTTAAGTAATGATCCCAATTCCCACCTTGAAAAAACCTACCTTCTTGAGGGTCGACGAAACAGCCAGCGTAGAAAAATGTCGTACTCAGAGTGCGAGATTTGATGTTAGAACTTTACAAAAGCTTTTATATCCAACGTCGTTAACTTTAGCCCGTAAAGACGCTCCAATATTAAAAGGAAACTTTTAGAAGATATTTGCCTTTACCCACGTTTACCCTACTTGCCCAAAATAAAAGAAAATCCGCAAGGCATCAAAAGAAAAATCGCTCCTGAGAAAAGCGTGCCCCAATCCCAGATCATAGAACTCAAAATGTCAGTAGCTACGTAGAAAGAGGAAAACATTTAGCATAGGCCTACATCGGCTACAATAAAATATGATTACATCTAGTTGTACTTTTGTCACAAATCTCCCCTACTCCAGTTCTAATAGATTTTAGAATCGATAGAAGATCCGTTCGTCGTTTTTCATAAATCCATTTACTCACTTAGAAAAAGTCAAACAGGCTCAAATATTCCTTTACTATGATTTTACTGTCCGAAAGACCAGAGGGTAAATGTATTAAAAATAATAATAATTGTGCGCTCATGCCTATCTAACTTCTCTCGACTCAGGCTTCTCCTCACCACCCCGGGTCAAATGACTGCATAGACAACGAGATTCCGGACTCGTGGAAGCCTTCCCCCCTAGCATCGCATAGCAAATGCCTTTTCGCATCACTCGGATTGAAGAAACCTGGCTCCCCCTGCCATCCCATCCGCAACACCGCTGTAGCGTACCCATAGAGGACTATAGTGCCCAAAAAACCTATTTTAGCACGGACAGCGCCATTGATACTACTATGTGCCAGATGTTAATTACATTTTTTTTTAAAACCTTTATTTAACTAGGCAAGTCAGTTAAGAACAAATTCTTATTTACAATGACGGCCTACCGGGTTAACTGCCTTGTTCAGGGGGATGAAAGATTTTGTATCTTGTCAGCTCGGGGATTCGATCCAGAAACCTTCCGGTTATTGACCCAACACTCTAACCACTAGGCTACCTGCCGCCCCAAAACACAACACACCCTTACAAATGACCTATTTGTGAAATTGACTTGTCATTTCAATAAGCCTGAATAAAATCTGGGTTTATGATTGTAATTCAACTTTGCCATGGGTTACTGAGCTAGATGCAGGTAGTTTATAGCCCCCGATAGGCCTACATCTAATTTCAGGGTCCACAATAATACTGACAATAAATATGGAGAATGATACATTTGCGATGGAGCTGTGACCATGATCACAATTCATAACTTCCAATTAATTAACTAAACATGGCCATGAATAATTGCATAATAACACAAGGCTACAACAACAATAAACTTAAATTATAGGCTATTTATTAAATTCGTTTGCCAGCTCCAGGTAGGCTACACAAGTGGCACAAATTGATTTGCAATGACTCCAGCGATATCATAATTTCAACATATTTTTTTGTATCAAATGGTAACGTTAGGCTACAGTAGCCTTCAATGGCATAAATAAAATGTATAGACTACTTAATGGCCAACAGATGCAAATGTGTCATTCTCCACATTTAATGTCAGTTTCATTGTGGACTTCCCACCCCCCATGACAGAAGCACAGGAGGGAGTTCCATAACATCCATTTCAAATGTCCACTCGCCGCCGCGGGGCTAGAGACCCAAAAACTGAGCATTCGTAAAACCATTAACTTGATACGGTTTTCCATAAGCAGACATTAGAATGCAGTTAACTTTAAACCAGCTCTGAGCGAATTTATCTAAAGCGCTCTAGTGCACCTAATGTTGTTTTCCAATTCTTTGTCGCTGTTATTTCTTGATGCGCACGTTCATATGTTTTATGGGAAGAGGTTTGGAAATAGATGTCTCCATAATGACAATCTAAATAGACTACGTACAACTGGTAAAAAGTTATCACGAAGTGCGCAAGTGACTCAGCTGCCGGCTGCAGCGATCTCTTAACCAGTGCTCTCCACACACATACAGCCCTCCGGCCAACCCCACCAATCACTTACTCACTCACGCAGCAACAGCCAGCTCACTGACTAATAGTCAGCAGCAGCAGGCCACCGTGAACTAAACAGTACGTTACAGCCTTATTCTAAAATTGATTAAATAAATGAAACATCCTCATCAATCTACACACAATACCACCCTATGTCAAAGGGGAAAAAAACGTTTTTTATATATTTTTTTCAAATTTATAAAACATTTGAAATCAGAAATACCTTATTAACGTAAGTATTCGGACCCTTTGCTATGAGACTAGAAATTGAGCTCAGATGCATCCTGTTTCCATTGATCATCCTTGAGATGTTTCTTCAACTTGATTGGAGTCCACCTGTGGTAAATTCAATTGATTGGACATTATTTGGAAAGGCACACACCTGTCTATATAAGGTCCAGTGACAGTGCATGTCAGAGCAAAAACCAAGTCATGAGGTCAAAGCAATTGTCCATAGAGCACGAGACAGGATTGTGTCGAGGATAAACATCTGGGGAAGGGTACCAAAACATTTCTGCAGCATTGAAGGTCCCCAAGAACACACTGGCCTCTATTATTCTTAAATGGAAGAAGTTTGGGCCCACCAAAACATTTCCTAGAGCTAGCTGCCCGGCCAAACTGAGCAATAGGGGGAGAAGGGCCTTGGTCAGGGAGATGACCAAGAACCCGACGTTCACTCTGACAGAGCTCCAGAGTTCCTCTGTGGAGATGAGAGAACCTTCTCTACAGCACATCACAAATCAGGACTTTATGGTAAAGTGGCCAAACGGAAGCCACTCCTCAGTAAAAGGCACATGACAGCCTGCTTGGAGTTTGCCAAAAGGCACCTAAAGGACTCTCAGATCATGAGAAATAAGATTCTCTGGTCTGATGAAACCAAGATTGAACTCTTTGGCCTGAAGGCCAAGCGTCACGTCTGCAGGAAACCTGGCACCATCCATACGGTGAAGCATGGTGGTGACAGCATCATGGTGTGGGAATGTTTTTCAGTGGCAGGGTCTGGGAGACTAGTCAGAATCGAGGAAAAGATTAACAGAGAAAAGTACAGAGAGATCCTTCATGAAAATCTGCTCCAGAGTGCTCAGGACCTCAGACTGAGGTGAAGGTTTACTTTCCAACAGAACAACAGCCCTAAGCACACAGCCAAGACAACACAGAAGTGGTTTTGGGACAAGTTTCTGAATGTCTTTCAGTGGCCCAGCCAGAGCCCGGACTTGAACCTAATCGAACATCTCTGGAGAGACCTGAAAATAGCTGTGCAGCGACACTCCCCATCCAACCTGACAGAGGTTGAGAGGATCTGCAGAGAAGAATGGGAGAAACTCCCCAAATACAGGTGTGCCAGGCTTTTAGCATCATACCCAAGAAGACTCTAGGCTGTAATCATTGCCAAAGTTGCTTCAACAAAGTACTGAGTAAAGGGTCTGAATATTTTTTTATTTAATACATTGCAAAAAACTTTTAAAAAATCTGTTTTTGCTTTGTCATGGGGTATTGTGTGCAGATTGATGAGGGAACAAAACAATTTAATCAATTTTAGAATAAGGCCGTAAAGTAACAAAATGTGGAAAAAGTCAAGGGGTCTAAATACTTTTCAAAGTAAATCACAGTAAATCAGTAAATCACAGTAAATCACCAACCTTGGTTTTATACCTGTTCAAACAACACACTCCAGGCAATATGCAGCCTTTCAGTTTGTTTGCCAGCTCATAGAAGTAGTAGAAGAAGAAAATGTACTACTTCAAAATGAAGATTTGGCCTCAATGGCACTGCCCGGGCTCTCACAGATGCCATAATGGGGCAGATACAATGATGCAATGTCTATCTAAGTCTATGAGCCTACCCAAGTTTTTCAGCACATACTTTGCATTATGAGATTTTAGTTCTATGCTCCATCTTTGCCCTCACTCTTTGCCCTCAATTATCCTAATTACTGAATGTGTATGCTGATGTTCCTTTGAATCCTCAGTATTTATCCCAGAACAGACTTATTATAAAAGCCAATTTGGGCACTGTTTCACCACCTGGGCCTGAACATCTCCCTCTGCAACTGGATCCTGGACTTCCTGGCGGGAGACCCTGAAGGTGGTGAAGGTAGCCAACACCACATTTGCCACGCTGACCCTCAACATGGGGGCCCCTCAGGGGTGCGTGCTTAGTTCCCTGCTGTACTCCCTTTTCAACCATGACTGTGCGGCTGCGCACGACTTCAACACCATCATTAAGTTTGCCGATGATACGACGGTGGTAAGTCTGATCACCGACGACGAAGAGACAGCCTATAGGGAGGTCAGAGACCTGGTAGTGTGGTGCCTGGACAACAACCTCTCCTTTAACGTCAGCAAGACAAAGGAGCTGATCGTGGACTACAGGAAACGGAGGGCTGAGCACGCCTCCATTCACATCGACAGGGCTGAAGTGGAGCGGGTCGAGAGCTTCAAGTTCCGTTGTGTCCACATCATTAAGTATCTATCATGGTCCAAATACACCAACACAGTTTTGAAGAGGGCACGACCACGCATCTTCGTGCTCATGAGGATGAAAAGATTTGGCATGGGCCCTCAGATCATCAAAATGTTATATAGCTGCACCATTGAGAGCATCTTGACTGGCTGCATCACGGCTTGGTATGACAACTGCTTGGCATCCGACTGCAAGACCCTACAGAGGGTCGTGTGTACAGCCTAGTACATCCCTGGGGCTGAGTTCCCTGCCATCCAGGACTTCTATACCAGGCGGTGTCAGAGGAAGTCCCCAAAATGTTAAGACTCCAGCCACCCAAATCATAGACTGTTCTCTCTGCTACCACATGGCAAGCTGTACGAATGCACCAAACCTGGAACCAACAGGACCCTGAACAGCTTCTACCCCAAAGCCAGCTTCTACCCCAGACAACCTGCATTGACCCTTTTTGCACTAACTATTTTGACTCATCACATACTGTTTACTATTTGTCACTTTATTCCTAGTTATATGTACATATGTACCTCAATGACCTCGTACCCCAGCACATCGACTTGGTACTGGTACCCCTTGTATATAGCCACGTTATTGTTACTCATTGTGTATATGTTATTACTTTTATTATGACGTGTTTTACTTTTCTATTATTTCTCTATTTTCTTTCTCTCTGCATTGTTGAAAAGGGCCCGTAAGTAAGCATTTCACTGTTAGTCCACACATGTTGTTTACGAAGCATGTGACAAAGAAAAATTTGATATGACCTACAAAATCCAGATGTAACCACAGCTGAACTTTAGTTCTTCCCTTTATGATGGTCAATGTGTTGGCAATTAGACATATCATTTCAGTATATTTTTTGGTGAAAGAACTACCACACCCAACATCTTTTTAAGGATTGTACATCCCTTCCACTTTGAGCTTGATAGAGAGCACTCTCAGATTATGCTACAGATTCTGCTACTGAAAGACAAATACCTCATCTCAGGCTGGGCCACAAGTTAGTTGCTTAGAACAGGAAGCAGTTACTGAAGCTTGTTACAGAAAATGCCAGAAAGAAAGAATAAATCTACCTAATTGTCCATTACCCCCAGTCTTATTCTTTTTGAGAGCACACAGGCGGATCTGAAAGGCCCCCATTGACCTAATAAAGAGAGCTTATCACCAAATATAGCAATGAATGGAGGTGGCAATGAGGTGTGAACCAGACCAACAGAGACTAATGAGGAGCATACTCAGAGAGAGAGGGAGAGAGAGAGAGAAGGAGAGAGAGAGGGAGAGAGAGAGGAGAGAGAGGGAGAGAGTGGGAAGGGAGGGGCAGAGAGGGGGGAGAGAGAGAAGAGGGGGACAAGTAAAATAAACTAGTTTGAAGGATGTAAATAAGCACCCTAAAGATGTATCTTTGCAACAGATAATGATACATACCGGTAAATAAAATCCTGTCAGACATAAGGTTTTGTGGTGAATATTAAATATATGCTTTTTCTTTTTTTTCTCTGGCTGAGACATTCCAAGAGATCAGAAATGTCAAACCCATGTTTGATGGCAATAGCAAGCTAATACTGTACGTCACATCTAAAACCACTTCACAGTAAGTCGATAGAGAACCATATGAGGATATTGGCACTATTTCAAATAGCAGCAGTATGAGTACATCTGGTAACTTACTCACTACAAAACATAAAAGCAACTGCTCTCTGACTCCGATCAATCACATCTTTTATATTCTCTATATTCTTTTATATTCTCTTTTATATTGTCTTTGATGCTATGTCACCCCTGCCATGTCTCATTTGATTTGCATGTCTAATAAATTAAGTTCTCCTAATCTCATATGCATTGACACATGCGTCCCAGTTTGGTTGTCTTCCATACAGGAGATGGAAGGGGGCAGAGATGGAAGGGATAGGCCGAAATCAATATTCTATAGTATTAAAAAGTATATCAATTAGTATTATTTAATTTGTTGTCTTTATTGTATTGATAAATACACAACAAAAACAGAGTTTGTGTTGGTGACAGAGTATGGTTATGCTTATTTGTATGGATATGCAATGTGAGGAGCAACCACATGGCTTATCACTAACTCTGTCTTGACACTCAGGATAAAAGCTGCTGTATAGATTTACTGGTGGAAATTACCCCCCAGCTATCTCACAAGCCTTAAACAATGGCATTGTGTTCCTCCGGTATTAAAGGTGTACGATTATCCTCTAATGAAAAACTGAACAATCATAATCTTTCTGCTGCTGCATTGGCTACAGCTCCAGGCAACCAGTGCAGAGTTTCCACTAGGTAGATTCATTTCCCCACAACCCCAATATCTTCCTATCTGTTCATCATCGCAAACATAAAAGGAGGCTCTAGGGCTGGGAAGGGTAAGGTGGCCTTGGAACTGGCGATCAGAAACATGAGTTGATGGTTGTATGCAGTTAGAAAACACGTTCGTTTTTCGAGCATTGTATCAAAAGTGCCTCTTCATTATGAAATAGAAAGCATAATCGTGCCTCACACAATCTACTCGAAATAGATATCTTATCAAAGGATGATCTGAGACAGACCTAGACATCTAGGCCTAACACTCAGCTTAGCAGAACCAAAAACCCATACTATAGGACTTGGGCAAATTACATATTAGTGGGGAGCACATGAGCTAAAGCCCCAGACGTGCTGAAAAACCACATCACGTTATTACACAGCACTCAATCTTGCCAAAGCTAGGCTCATCACACAAAGCTTAGATGTAAAGGGAATGGGTTCAAACCAGAGACCCTACATACACTTTCTATTTGTATAATTTTTCAGAGCTGCAGCATTTATTTTATTTAACTAGGCAAGCCAGTTAAAAACAAATTCTTATTTTACAATGACGGCCTACCCCGGCCAAACCCGACCCTAACCCAGACAACGCTGGGCCAATTGTGCGCCACCCTATGGGACTCCCGATCACTGCCGGGTTGTGATACAGCCCAGGATCAAACCAGGGTCTGTAGTGACGCCTCTAGCACTGAGATGCAGGGCAGTAGACCGCTGCGCCACTCGGGAGCCCATAAAAGCATTAGGTCATCCACTATGAAAATGAATGTGTGGGGTATGAATTTGAAGTTACAGAATTATGCCAAAGACACATGAAAGACGGGACCAAATTCAGAACATATGCTGATGGATTTAGTGATTTATTCACTTGGTTCCTTTAACCGGATACTTTACTCCAAACCCATCTAAGGAAGATGATTAATATAGTTTTTCCAAGAAATGTCTACTTTTATATTTATATTTTTCAGAAGTGCCTTCTGTCAAACACTATAATGATAGGATAGCAAAGGCAAAGAGGCTATACATTTTGAGATTCATTTGTTTAATCTTAGTTTCTTTGAGAGAGTCAGTAGCCATTTTAATTACTAGAGGACAACTAAACCTTACATATCACCAGGGTTAGGGAGTAACTGATTACATGTACATGTAGATACTTAAAAAAATAGATGATTTATTACTTGTTGGATTACTTTTAAATTCAGAAAGGATGTTTGTGGGAAAAAAATGCATTATGAGACCTTTCTGTTTTCTCAATTCAGCATTGAAAAAAGGCACAAGTTTAAGTTTGTTCCACCTGAGTGAGTCTGACCATAAGTCAGAGACCACTATGGGAAAGGGGGGGGGTACCTAGTCAGTTGTACAACTGAATGCCTTCAACTGAAATGTGTCTTCCACATTTAACCCAACCCCTCAGAATCAGAGAGGTGTGCGGGGGGCTGCCTTAACAACTGCCTTGCTCAGGGGCAGAATGACAGATTTCTACCTAGTCAGCTCGGGGATTCGATCCAGCAACCTTTCGGTTACTGGCCCAACGCTAACCACTAGGCTACCTGCCGCCCCATATGATGACACACCAAATACGTTTGATGGATCCTTTTTGTCTTCTTCTAATGCCTCTTAAGGTTAAAGTCATCCAAAAGTAACTGAAAGTAATCAGATTACGTTACTGAGTTTGGGTAATCCAAAAGTTACGTCACTGATTAGAATCTTGGACAGGTACCTAGTAACTGTAATGGATTACATTTAGAAAGTAACCTACCCAACCGTGCATATCACTGTCTTTTTACTGAATGTACTTGTAAGTATTCATAGTGTGATTTCATGTGCAAGTATAATAGGACTAACAGTCTGTGTAAACAAACCTCTGTGGGTGGTGTGTTGTGAATAAATGTAAGCAAATACTGTTATAACAAAGGTAGTGCTAAATTACGTATTTTAAAAGCAGGTGTTTTGAATAAACTTGTTTCTCTCCCTCTGCTCAGTGAAAAGGTACGGTAATAAGGGGTTGTGGTGGTAACAGAGGTTTGGGATGGGACTCTCAAGGTGTGTGGGGGGTTATGTGCTAGATAGATGAACAGACTCCAGGCCTCCCAGTGTGTGTTGGCCAACTGAGGCAGAGGGAGGAGGAACAAAGAACAAAACTCCCTGACTGTCACAAAGGAGCAATAAAACGTAAGGCCCTGTGTTATCTGAGGTTTATAAAAAGCATGCACTCTCAACTAATCATTAACTATTCTCTCTGATATGCACCTATAATGGTAGCCCAAGAAAAACATAGGTCTCAACCTCATTTATGAGTTCCATTGAGTTGCCTTTGCTGCGTATGTTTCAAAGTCAGTTCTATTCCCTCTCTTTCAAAGTAAGTCAATGTTCAGGATACTGTTAAACCCAAGAATGCCCTCTGCAAAAGAAAACCGAAGGTAGGTAAAACCACCTTCAGAGCTGCAGAATTTATTTTATTTAACTAGGCAAGCCAGTTAAGAACAAATTCTTATTTTACAATGACGGCCTACCCCGGCCAAACCCTACCCTAACCCAGACAACGCTGGGCCAATTGTGCGCCACTCTATGGGACTCCGATCACTGCCGGTTGTGATACAGCCCGGGACCGAACCAGGGTCTGTAGTGACGCCACTGAGACGCAGGGCTTTAGACCGCTGCGCCACTCAGGAGCCCATAAAAGCATTAGGTCATCCACTGTGAAAATGAATGTGTGGGGTATGAATTTGAAGTTACAGAATTATGCCAAAGACACATGAAAGACGGGACCAAATTCAGAACATATGCTGATGGATTTAGTGATATATTCACTTGGTTCCTTTAACCGGATACTTTACTCCAACCCCCATCCGAGGAAGATGATTAATATAGTTTTACCAAGAAATGTCTAGAAAAACATAGGTCTCAACCTCATTTATGAGTTGCACTGAGTTGCCTTTGCTGAGTATGTTTCAAAGTCAGTTGAACGTTTATTGTCCCACAATGGTCCATAGATATTGGTTTAGGATAGACTCATTTCTATCCCCTCTCTTTCAAAGTAAGTAAATGTTCAGGATACTATTAAACCCAAGAATGCCCTCTGCAAAAGAAAACCAAAGGTAGGTAAAACCACTCATCAGCATGAGAACAGAGAGGGCATTCTTGTACCAACAATATCAACAATATCTGTCTGGGATTGGTTTGCATGCTGATTTGCATACCAGATTCTCCACATCCAAAAGTGCTGTTAAATCGTCCTCCCTTTCCCTGTTTGCATTCCATTGTCACTGGCCAAGTACAAATAACCTTTTTCATAGACAACAAAAAACCCTCTGTCAATCCCTCCTCTACATCAAAACCAAACCCAGCCCTCATCCATCCATCAGCAATGCCCCCATCCCTCACGCAGCCCCCAACTTCAACCCCCACCCCCACCCTGGTCTTTGACATCACGCTGTTGTGGCTTTCCGGGCCTTTATGCTGGCTGTTGTCTGAGGCAAATTGAAGACCCTTTTGTGTCAGGCCTGTCCTGAGTGGCCTGGAGGAACCTGCTGGGCTCCGAGCGGAGAGACAGGAATGCGCATATGAATGGGCTAGTGTGTGCTGGGCACCTGCTGACAGAGGGCCTGTATGCCTGTGTGTGTCTCAGTTCACCAGCACAATCATCTTGTTCAATTACATGTGTAGCCGGGTGCTGCATTCTCTTGTTATTCATGCAGAGAGATTGTCCATTGTTTCTGTCTTGTGCGTATTGTGCTGTTGCTTTGTGTTTCAGTGCTGTGTGACATAACTCAGTGGATGGAGCAGCAAAGACTGCCAAATCTGCTTCATTGTTTTAACTGGAACTGATCAATATCACTTGATGGAATACGTTTTTTGTGTCTTTTCCCCAAAACTCTCCCCACCCCATCCCTCCTGATTTACCCTTTATTGGTGAATCAATGAGCCTGCCAATCAGTTTGAGCACAAGGTTTTCTGTATGTTCTTCCAACAGCATGATCAACTATCTGTACGACTGAGAAAACAGAGCTTCAGGGAAGCCAGATGGGAGAGGACCTCTTCATTTAGTGCCTAGGGTGAGGAGGAGAGGGATAGTACACAACAAGTACTTACATACAGCATCTTGTCCACATATGTGCTCATCCACTGAAGTTTTATTGTTTCATATGATAAATGTATGGACAAAACCCAACCTGACATACTCTACTTTCTTAAGGAGATAAAGAGCTCTGGTAGGGCCTGCATTTTACAGATCCCAAGGGCTCTATGAATTGAAAACTTTTACCTAGGATTTCCACGATAAGAAAAAACAATATTGTTGTTTTTTTGTATTGTGCATGAACCCGATAGTACATGCAACTCAGGTACAAGAAGGATGCTGATTTATCCTTACCCCAGTAGTCCAGTACCCAGTTGTGATTGAATTGGGCCCAGCGTTATTACAGTTTCATCAGTATTGTAGGTCCATCGATGTTTACATGAGATTCTTGTTAAGGTGATTCATTGCCAATTACTCTTGCATGATGGGAACCAGGAAGAACAGATGATTCATGTTAATGTATACAGCAGATTCACTAATTGTCCTCTGAGTGATGTGGTGAAGGCTAGGGGTTGTTTTTCTGGGTATGCTTTTCAGGAGATTACATCTCCATAATCATAAAATAATAAGAGCATACTTATTCCCTCCATCTGAAAATCAAACACACCAACCATTCTTCAAAATGACCCTTCACAAGCAATGTGCAGCATATATGATATATATATACAGCTCTGGAAAAAATTAAGAGACCACTGCAAATGAAAAATCAGTTTCTCTGGTTTTACTATTTATAGGTATGTGTTTGGGTAAAATGAACATTTCTGTTTTATCTTATTAACTACTGACAACATTTCTCCCAAATTCCAAATAAATATATTGTCATTTAGAGCATTTATTTGCAGAAAATGACAACTGATCTGTCACCCCCTGATCTGTTTCACCTGTCCTTGTGATTGTCTCCACCCCACTCCAGGTTTAACCCATCTTCCCCATTATCCCCTGTGTATTTATACCTGTGCTCTCTGTTTGTCTGTTGCCAGTTCGTCTTGTTTGTCAAGTCAACCAGCGGTTTTCTCAGCTTTTCCCCAGTCTCTCTTTTTCTCGCCCTCCTGGTTTTGACCCTTACCTGTCCGGACTCTGAGCCCGCCTACCTGACCACTCTGCCTATATTTATTTTTAAATTTTCGCCTAAAATGACATACCCAAATCTAACTGCCTGTAGCTCAGGCCCTGAAGCAAGGATATGCATATTCTTGGTACCATTTGAAAGGAAACACTTTGAAGTTTGTGGAAATGTGAAAGGAATGTAGGAGAATATAACACAATAGATCTGGTAGAAGATAATACAAAGAAAAAATCAACTGTTCTTTTGTATTTCTTTGTACCGTCATCTTTGGAATGCAAGAGAAAAGCCATAATGTATTATTCCAGCCCAGGCGCAATTTAGATTTTGGCCACTAGATGGCAGCAGTGTATGTGCAAAGTTTTAGACTGATCGAAGGAACCATTGCATTTCTGTAAAACAATTGCCCGATTCCAGCCTTGCTGAAGCACCCCCAGATCATCACAGACCCTCCACCAAATTTCACAGTGGGTGCGAGACACTGTGGCTTGTAGGCCTCTCCAGGTCTCTCACCCACTGTGAAATTTGGTGGAGGATCGGTGATGATCTGGGGGTGCTTCAGCAAGGCTGGAATCGGGCAGATTTGTCTTTGTGAAGGAAGCATGAATCAAGCCACGTACAAGGTTGTCCTGGAAGAAAAGTTGCTTCCTTCTGCTCTGGCAATGTTCCCCAAATCTGAGGATTGGTTTCTCCAGCAGGACAATGCTCCATGCCACATAGCCAGGTCAATCAAGGTGTGGATGGAGGACCACCAGATCAAGACCCTGTCATGGCCAGCCCAATCTCCAGACCTGAACCCCATTGAAAACCTCTGGAATGTGATCAAGAGGAAGATGGATGGTCATAAGCAATCAAACAAAGCCGAGCTGCTTGAATTTTTGCACCAGGAGTGGCATAAAGTCACCCAACATCAATGTGAAAGGGCATGCCAAGACGCATGAAAGCTGTGATAGAAAATCAGGGTTATTCCACCAAATATTGATTTCTGAACTATAAATAAATGCTCTAAATGACAATATTTTTATTTGGAATTTGGGAGAAATGTTTTCAGTAGTTAATAGAATAAAACAAAAATGTTAATTTTACCCAAACACATACCTATAAATAGTAAAGAGAAACTGATCATTTTGCAGTGGTCTTCCAGAGCTGTATATCCACAGCATTTGGTGTGCTGTAAACTTTTATGGCTGGAGAGTATAATCTGTTTTACACATTTCTGATGTTGTCATCTTTGGTTATGAATCAAAAGAAAGTACTATGATAAGGCAAAGTTCTTGACAATCTAATTAATGGAACACATGGAACAGTAAATAATTGCTTGTAATGTCACTTTACTGCAAATTAGGTCTTTCAGATGGTTTCACGTTATCAAATGCACCTGCGAACTCTGTCCCACTGGCTTTACGTTACCTAAAACTGCACTTACAAACATTTAAACAACTAAATAAAAAGTAATGTTGACGTCATAAAATGTCTGTGATTACACTGGATAGCTTGTACCCAGTGAAGGGAAGAGACATATGGGAAAAAGTTTTACAACTCCATTCTCTGGTTACCTCAGAAGGAAGTATGCCGGAAGTCCACTGCAGTCTATGATTGCATGTCATTCAGTCTCATTCCAGGCATGTAGGAACTAGCTACACAGAAACACGATGTCTTAATTAGACACACATTCTCATATTCCACACATCACACTGACATGTCATCCTCCATTGGTATGACCAGTGGTAATTTTATCATGTAAATCTTGGTGGGGCAAACTCAACAAAAAACATTAGGAATGAATGCCAGAAAAGCCACTACACAACACACTAAACAATACATCAATAACACTATAACGGTGACAAACAGTGCCCACAAACTGTTAGGGCCTACATAAAGCTGTCGCAACAGCAGAGCTTTCTTTTCAGCACCATGGAGTGAATCCTTACCACTGCTACACCTGGCTATGAGCGGAGCCTTGTCTGGCAGTGAAACAGTTCATTCAGCCTCATTTACTGCCTTTTAAAAAACATAGCTGATATGGTTTCTACTGACAATTGAGATGTACAAACTATGGCATAGGGGGACGACGAGCGGATAAAAGGCAATCCGTAAATTCATTTAAGACATTAATCAAATCAAATCAAGTTTATTTTATATAGCCCTTCGTACATCAGCTAATATCTCGAAGTGCTGTACAGAAACCCAGCCTAAACCCCCAAACAGCAAGCAATGCAGGTGTAGAAGCACGGTGGCTAGGAAAAACTCCCAAGAAAGGCCAAAACCTAGGAAGAAACCTAGAGAGGAACCAGGCTATGAGGGGTGGCCAGTCCTCTTCTGGCTGTGCCGGGTGGAGATTATAACAGAACATGGCCAAGATGTTCAAAATGTTCATAAGTGACAAGCATGGTCAAATAATAATCAGGAATAAATGTCAGACTTTGAAGACAATGAGCAAGCTAGGATGGCCGTGGTCAATATAACTAAAACAGGCTTTAGGCTACATGTGCACCACCAAGTCAGAACAGTGAGGTTTTTATTAGGGTGAGGCACATGGACTACTAACAGCTTACTACACAACATACACTTAGTATTACTTTCTTAGCTACAGTATACATATCTCCCTGGCATAATACATAATTTATGCAGCAGCATACAAGACATTTCTGAACTCACCTTGTTGTGTTGTGCTCACTTGAATAGGAAGGTGGCGCGGCGGTCCTTCGTGGGCAAATTTGTCATCAAATTTTGTAATCAAAGTCTGCCATTCTCTGGATTTGTGGTGCTTTCAAGACAACTGGGAACTCGGAAAAAAACAATGTTGAATCATGACGTCAGTGATCTTCATGTCAGAGCTCTAGAAAGAGGCCAGAGTTCCTGACTTGGAAATTTCCCAGTCGGAGCAAGTTTTTTTCAGTCTGAGATTTCCCAATTCCGAATTTCCAGTTGTTTTCAATGCGGCAGAAGTCATGCTGGATTGACAGCATGGTCAATGTATTCAACCTTTTCTGGCCCAAGGCATGTGAACGTTTATCGTTTAAGCTTGGAAAATAAACTCTTAAACCCAAACTTGGATCACACACCCACTCCACTGAATAGCAGGCTAGTGATTGCTTTGCAACGCTTGCAGTTAGCCACTGATTCCTTCCAAACCACTCATTGTTTAATTTGCAATTTTTTGTTTATGTCCAATATCTGATGATACATTTTATCTATAATTTCTCTTCAGATGACAAGGATTGAAAAGGATTTTCCAGTAGATTGTCAACTTCATTCATGATGATGACTGCTAGCTTGCTAGTTAAGATTTTGAAAGTATGATGTTGACATGATCAGTCCAATCAAAGCTATGGTAGATATAATGCAATTTAATGTCATTTTATCTGTGGCCAGACCTTGAGCCTTCTTGGATGGGCACTTCTAATGTAACTCTATGGCAGTACTCAAGGGGCTTGAATTTTCGAGCTCACACCGTAGATTTTGTGGTGACGTAGTGTCCCCATGAGTGACAGAACACTGAGCCAATCACGGCGCAACTAGAGAACATTATCAACCCCTACGCTCTGTATTTTCTGCTAGCTGCCCCACCACGACAGAAAGCACTGAGCTAGGCTGAAACACCTGCATTTTGGAGCTGCCTTACTCAAGAAAGCAAAAAAGAGACCATGTTTGTATACAGCTTTATTAACTCAATGTTTTTTTTTTACATTGTTTGCAAACTGATATGTGACACGTATAAATGACAAAATAACATGCAAAACAGGCAACAACAAAAATATAGATATATTTCTTTCTTTAGCTAAACAGGTGGGGCTCAAAACAGGTGGAGCTCTGCACCTGCCCTGAATGACAGGTCGCCACTGGGTATGACTGAGGGGCAAGCCATTTAGTAGTGTCTATTAATCACATGATTATGAAGGAATAAATGTACAAAAGCGTGTATTCTTATTTTAAATGCATGTAGTTCTGTCCTTGTGATGTACTTGTCTATTAATGTGATGTATTATGTCATGTTTTATGTCTGCGTGAACCCCAGGAAGAGTAGCTGCTGCTTTAGCAGTAGCTAAAGGGGATCCTAATTAATGCATTTCTTTTTAAAGCGGAACCACTGAAATCCACCTTTAGATGACTGACGGGAATTTGGGTCTCTTCCTTATTGCCAATACATTCTAAAGGGCTGGTTAAAAATGCTCCTCTACTAAAGTCACTCCCTGCTGTAAAACTTCAAGGATGCTAGTGTCCCATAGTCAACGGTTGCAAATTCAAGTATTTATGGCAGGGTCTGACATGAACAACTTTAGCTTAGTTTTGGGCCTCATGTCAAAGCGCGTTTGACACTTCTGTTTTAACACCCTAGATAGTGACAGTGCTGATTGAGAGGGGCAGCAGCCCCTGGATCCGAGTCTGTGCAGCCTTCCGTTACCATCTAACCTGGACAGTGGGAGAGTAAGATTTCCAATATCACTTCAATCATCAGGCTGCTATAAAGCAGGAGTGGAGTTGAATTAGATTAAGTTGGATCTCTGAGGAGTAGCCCCCTGAGATTTGATTATGACCCCCCTCCCTCATTCCAGGTTACATTTGATAATATTGGGCAGTCTTCTATGCCAGTGTCTGGAAGTCCACTCCCTTTTAGATGTGTTCCCATCTGCCAGCCATTTAGCTGATTACTTCAGGCTCAACCAGCCAGGCCCTGCTCTCTGGTCCTGCAGCTGGGAGACCAGGGAATGGCTCCTGTGTAGAGAACAGGTGGAAGGAGAGCTTTTCCAGCAGCCAAGATGACAGCGACCAGGCCTGTGTAGGTCAAACACACAAAAGGAACTCTCAGCAGGGCCGGATTAAGAAATCATAGGCCTCGGGGCTTTTTTTTCTGGCACAGTTTTAGTCTAAGATAGTCTAAAATCCAGCAAAACTAATCAAATTGTAACGTTTCCGGGACTAAATGTATTTAACATGGTAAACACAGTTCAGTTCATGTATCAAAACATTATTTCTTATAGTGCAATAACATTAATTCAGACCCAGTTTTGATTGACTCAACTTTACCAGAGGTGTACAGCCTTCAGCTCCGTTTATGTCCTTCCCTGTTTTCCAAAGTTTACAGAAGGCAAGAGGGAGAAAACATGCTCTACACATATGCACACAATCCACTCTTTCTGCTCCTCTGGCCACAGTAGGCCCTGTTTAAAATGTAGCTCCTGCACAAAAGTTCTCCAACACCAGCGTTTTCAGACCACCTTCTATTTCTGAGGGGAAAAACATCCAGTCCTGGCTTAACTTGATTTCATTATTGAGGAAGTGGGTTCTCGAGCCAATGGAAGTTTCATTGCTTTCCCAAAAATCCCACGAAATTGAGCAGCATACATTTACTCGTCTTGTGGAGTCCTCCTCTAGTTTTCACACAGGGAGAATATAGTTTCAAAGAGAGAGAGAGAGAGAGAGAGAGAGAGAGAGAGAGAGAGAGAGAGAGAGAGGAGAGAGAGAGAGAGAGAGAGAGAGAGAGAGAGAGAGAGAGAGAGAGAGAGAGAGAGAGAGAGAGACATTATTTTTCAGTGAATCATCCATATTGTTTACACTTTCAGGTATGCAGATGTATACACAAATAATCAAAATGTGGGATTTGGGAAAATCAATCCATTCTTCGACTGTATAGTAACATTGTGAATGAGATGAGTCGACGCTATCTGTAAAAGTCTTTGAAACCTAATTACAATTGTCCTAATTACAATTGCTCTCTCTATGATGTGCTTCTCACATAAAAGTGTAAGCAATTCTCCAATTCAAGCCGACCCATGAAAACATATCAAAAAGGAATGAAAAAGCCCTTTAACATTCCTCCATTTCCCCCAATGCCACATAATGTTTTCATTAGCTCGCTCATTGGCAAACCAGAGACGACATAAACGTTTTAGAGTGATTGTTTGTCTTTCACAAAATCTGGCAAAGATACAGATAGGCTGCCATGATTAACTATGATTATCTGTGTGCCATCTGAAATGAATCAGCTCACTTACGTTGCATATTATTCTTTATTTTCCATGGTACCCTCAAAACATTGCAATAGCCATTTTCCCCCCAAATATCTTCCCATATCCTCCAATGGCCAAATAACTTGACGTAGCAGGCGTAAACGAAACGCCTGAAACTAGATCCCCTACATACTGGTCTTAATGAAAAGATAAATAACTGTCGGGGGAGGTTCTCTTATGTACTGTTCAACCAATCCAGTAAATGTGGAGGAGTTAAGATGGAGTGTCGCCTTGTTAACGTCCAAAGTGGAAGTCGTGTCACAGGCTCTTTCCATTTTACCTGAAAACCGGAACATCCGGTTGTTAGGGACTCGGCAGAGGCTAACAGTCAAAGGACATCCCAACTCTGTGCATCACAGTAACACAAGGTATCATCACATGTACTGTATGCTGAAGTCACATTCACAACACAATGTGGAAGGACATTCTTGTCACTGAGGGTTAACGGCTCACTTGGCCTGGTTAGCCAGCATGACATTCACCCCCTCTCTCTCCACTAGTGCAGCGTGGCGTCAGCTGCAATGAGCTCCAGATGTGGCCTGGCACCCCTCCAGTTACGGCACTGGATGTGGTTTGAAGAGCGCAATGGAAATGGCCCACCAGCAGGGCCCAATGAAAGAGCCTCTTCACACTTACTACTTTTCATAAAAATACCATGGGCTGCACATTTTACTCAAATGTAAACTTGTGTACTTGCTATGTTTCGACAGTTGCCCCCCTTGAAGCAGGGCGGTGTAAACAGAATTGTCTCATTGAGCCCCCCACAAGGTTCGAGCAAGGGCCACAACAACAATTTTTATAGATTATTATTTTTTGGGAGGGGGGGGGGGTTCTTATTTTTTACTATGGGGCAGAGAGAAAAATCGGCAGTTCCCTTTCAGTCGGTCACTCGGTATAACATACTACGGGAAGTCAACGCCCAAAAAACGCCCAACGGGTCAATGAATGCAGAGCGTGCCCTCGGAAGCCCTGCCTTCCTGGCTTGAACACCGGGGCTCACATTAATTTCCTAAATTCTTCGCTCTTCAGCCTGCCTGAAGAAGAATGTGTCACGCAAAGTGTCACACAAAGACTACTGGATTCAGCTCTGACTTAGGTGTCTGTTAGTGGGGAGAGAGTACTCGTCCCCCTAGATGTAGCGAGATTTGGGTCTTGGTATCGGTTTTTGTGTTTTCTAAAAGCTACCTACTTTCTGCTCTGTTTGTGTAGCTAATGCTTACTTGCTTGGGTAGAATTGCTTGGGTAGCAATTGTGTTATTGACTGTACTCTTGTTTATTCCATGTGTAACTCTGTGTTGTTGTTTGTGTGGCACTGCTTTGCTTTATCTTGGCCAGGTCGCAGTTGTAAATGAGAACTTGTTCTCAACTAGCTTACCTGGTTAAATAAAGGTAAAATAAAATATTTATTAAATTTGTGTTGGGTAAAAGCCAACTACTTCTGCTCTGCTTGTGCTTCCCTGCTTGAGTTAGATGGCTAGTGGTAAGAGTAAGCTCTAAACGGCTAACCAACCGTATTTGAACCTCCGACCATGCCCTAAGGGGTTCCCATGGGCCAGGTGATCACGACAGATGCATCTTCACTGGGATGGGGAGTGCTGTGTGTGGGATACAGGGAACGACAGTGCTAAGGTTGCTGCATATCAATTACCTGGAGCTACTGGCTGTTTTGCTGGCGCTGAGGCGTTTTCTTCCGATATTGGAGGGCTAGCATGTGTTGGTAAGGTCTGACAACAGGATGTCGGTGATGTACATCAGGCAGGGGGAGACGTGGTCTCTATCTCTCCTGAACCTTGTCCTTCATCGTGTGCATTTTCTGTTGCAGAATCTGTGGGTTTGGCACCTGAAAGGCTGACATTGACAGTTAGGGGTTTACCCTTGAATATGACTATGACTATACAGTCAGTGCGAGCGACCTCTATGAGGGGGTTGAATATGTATAAGTGACGCGTTTGAGGGTTGGTGTCAGATTAAAGGAGCTTCTCCTTTTCAGAGATCTTTGGAGGACGCTTTGATGTTCTTGCAAGAGCTTTTTGAGCTTGGCTTTTCTTTTTTTACATTGAAGGTTTATGTGGCAGCCATATCGCTGTGTCACATAGGGATTGATGGCTCTACCCCGGGGTCTCATCCTCTGGTGGTGCGGTTCCTGAAGGCTTGCGTCGGCTCAGAACAGTGTCTAAGCCTATGGTACCGTCCTGGGATCTGGCTTTGGTCCTGGGCTCGATTTCCCAAAAGCATCTTAAGGCTCAGTTCATCATTAGAATCTTCGTAGGAGCATCTTTAAATTTCCAAGCAGTTTCCCAAAACTGTCCTTATTAACATTGTAATCGCTTGTAATCTAATGCCTGCCTCAGACCACTCGTAGGACAGATAAGTGCATCATTAGATCACCATTTGCCCTCCTGCGTCACTTTACTTGCAGAAAATCTCTGTTAAATATAGAATGAATATGTTTATTTGTCTAGCTGTTTGAAAACTTCTTTGTTGAATATAAATAGACTAAAAAGTTTACAATGTTATAAACAAGCGAAGCAAGGACACATTTATTTGTATGAAAACCATATTAACCAAATTATTTCATATCTAGATTAGGCTAAATATTGACATCACTTTCATGTATACTGAATGTACCAAACATTAAGGACACCTGCTCTTTCCATGACAGACTGACCAGGTGAATCCAGGTGAAAGCTATGATCCCTTATATGTTATGTATTGATGTCACAGGTTAAATAAGGATTTTTAAGCCTTGAGACAATTGAGACATGGATTGTGTATGTGTGCCATGAATCCGTAAGACAAAATATTTCAGTGCCTTTGAACGGGGTATGGTAGTAGGTGCCAGGCGCATGGCTTTGTGTCAAGAACTGCAATGCTGCTGGGTTTTTCACGCTCAACAGTTTCCCGTGTGTATCAAGAATGCTCCACCACCCAAACGACATCCAGCCAACAGGACACAACTATGGGAAGCATTGGAGTCAACAAGGGCCAGCATCCCTGTGGAACGCTTTCGACACCTTGTAAATTCCCTGCCCCGACAAATTGAGGCTGTTCTGAAGGTAAAAGGTGGGCGGATGCAACTCAATATTAGGAAGGTGTCCTTAATGTTCTCTACACTAAGTGTATGTGCAATAAGTAGACCTACTAGTACTAAGCCATTAGGCTACATCTGAGCTGCTTCAATATTAGTATCTATCAGGCCTTCATCTAAAAGTTCACACATTTCACAGCAGCCTAACCAATAACCTAAAGGTCAACATATTACGTATATGGCAACATCGCTTAACTTGCTACTTCATGTTGAATTATTTTAATTGTTGAATTATTTAATTGTAGAATATCTGTAGGCTTACTTGAAGCCCAATTCCTGCCTGCCATTAGGCTACACTGATTTGTTGAGCAGTTACAAAAACCTCATGTCATCCTTTTTTTAGGTCACATTGATATTTTCCATAGCGAACGAAGGAAAGCGCGACTGACTTTGGCTTTATTCATTCTTGCTCACAGTTTACACAAACTGAATGCAGAATTTACATAATCAAACATGAAATACAAAATAGCACGAGAAAACCCTTAGAATAAATAACACATGGCAAACATATAATACAAACATTTAAATACACAATAGGCTAAAGAACATTTCTCTTGATGGAAAAACTGTATTTTGTAAAAAAATTAAACATAAAGATGAATTTGAATAGCCATAAATAATTTAGGAGCTACAGATAACTCTTTATAGCCTATATTCTTTAATAATTTTCAGCAAGGTCCTGCAATTCAGCAAGGTCCTGCAATGTTTAAGATGCACTATGCAGATATCGCTCCGCCATTTCCTGGTTGCTAAAATTCTAATAGTTCGCCTAATTTCAGTTTATGTGACAAAACAAACAAGTACAGTGTAGAGAATTATTGTACCATCTAAACTGTTGTAAAAATATATTTTCCATAACCAAAATATTGTATATTCAGCTGTTTGAAGTTGGTGTACAAAGCCGAAAGTAAAAGACGGAAAACTAAACTTCAAAAAGGGAAGTATAGAACTAGCACACATAGAACAGATATAGCTCTTCTTAGCCTTGCTTTCAATGAGTATGACATATCTATAACTCACATTTCCATATGCAGCTTTAAAATTCACAAAGCTGCCTTGCGGGGGCTTCTGGGGTTTGTGCTGTGCCAGTGGTTTTAATGGGTTTTTACCTGAAATTGCAGTAACTGCCTGTTACATTCTGAAATTGTTGCAGTAGCTGCCGGCAGCACTGAGCCATGTAAAACCATGGAAGTCCATCCCCAGCACCAAAACCATGTAAAATGTAGATCATACAAATAGGATATGTTTTTTATTTGTAATATTGTGTGGTGATTTCAGAGGTGGCCCCACAGGTCTTAGAGTGGTGGGGGGGTATTGTTATCCTGGGGCCCAGAGTTTTTCCTGAGCTGGTAGTAGGCTAACCTAACCAACTCCGGACCCTAGTTGTAGCGTATGACATAGTAATAAATCAGTTGTAAAAAAACAATTATATATGGGCTTTGATATGGACTATAACAGGAGCAGATTATTTTTCATATCAAGTGATATGGTAAAAAAAAAATCCTGGAAAACCTCCTGGCCCTAAGGAGAATGATAACATTATAACCCGTTACACAGACAGAGACAACAACTGCGATTGGACAAAAATGTACAACAAAACTAACAGGGCTGAACTCACTGTATGCAGGGTTGGCCTTCACATCTGTAAAAAAAAAAAAAACTCTTACAGTATGGCATCACTATTGAGTTTATTAATTCCAGTCAATAATGTTTTTATTAAAAAGGCCTAGGAAGCCTAGCACCCGAAGTGTGAATATAAATCAAACTTGATCACGTTCACATTTTCTCGGAACACAAATAAATTGGCCCTTTTAGGCTATAAATACATAGCTTAAGCTATGAAAACTTGACGTTACATTTCCCCTGGTCCAGATGGGATCAGAGCTCATAGGCTTCTCTAGGCTACCTACAGTTGTGGCCAAAAGTTCTGAGAATGACACAAATATTCATTTCCACAAAGTTTTCTGCTTCAGTGTCTTTAGATATTTTTGTCAGATGTTACTATGGAATACTGAAGTATAATTACAAGCATTTCATAAGTGTCAAAGGCTTTTATTGACAATTACATGAAGTTGATGCAAGGAGTCAATATTTGCAGTGTTGACTCTTCTTTTACAAGACCTCTGCAATCCGCCCTGGCCTGCTGTCAATTAACTTCTGGGCCACATCCTGACTGATGGCAGCCCATTCTTGCATAATCAATGCTTGGAGTTGGTCAGAATTTGTGGATTTTTGTTTGTCCACCCACCTCTTGAGGATTGACCACAAGTTCTCAATGGGATTAAGGTCTGGGGAGATTCCTGGCCATGGACCCAAAATATCAATGTTTTGTTCCTCGAGCCACTTAGTTATCACTTTGCCTTATGGCACGGTGCTCCATCATGCTGGAAAAGGCATTGTTCGTCACCAAACTGTTCCTGGATGGTTGGGAGAAGTTGCTCTCGGAGGATGTGTTGGTACCATTCTTTATTCATGGCTGTGTTCTTAGGCAAAATTGTGAGTGAGCGCACTCCCTTGGCTGAGAAGCAACCCCACACATGAATGGTCTCAGGATGCTTTACTGTTGACATGACACAGGACTGATGGTAGCGCTCACCTTGTTTTCTCCGAACAAGCTTTTTTCTGGATGCCCCAAACAACCGATAAGGGGATTCATCAGAGAAAATGACTTTACCCCAGTCATCAGCAGTTCAATCCCTGTACCTTTTGCAGAATATCAGTCTGTCCCTGATGTTTTTCCTGGAGAGAAGTGGCTTCTTTGCTGCCCTTCTTGACACCAGGCCATCCTCCAAAAGTCTTCGCATCACTGTGCGTGCAGATGCACTCACACCTGCCTGCTGCCATTCCTGAGCAAGCTCTGTACTGGTGGTGCCCCGATCCCGCAGCTGAATCAACTTTAGGAGACGGTCCTGGCGCTTGCTGGATTTTCTTGTGCGCCCTGAAGCCTTCTTCACAACAATTGAACCGCTCTCCTTGAAGTTCTTGATGATCCGATAAATGGTTGATTTAGGTGCAATCTTACTGGCAGCAATATCCTTGCCTGTGAAGCCCCTTTTGTGCAAAACAATGATGACGGCACGTGTTTACTTGCAGGTAACAATGGTTGACAGAGGAAGAACAATGATTCCAAGCACCACCCTCTTTTTGAAGCGTCCAGTCTGTTATTCAAACTCAATCAGCATGACAGAGTGATCTCCAGCCTTGTCCTCGTCAACACTCACACCTGTGTTAACGAGAGAATCACTGATATGATGTCAGCTGGTCCTTTTGTGGCAGGGCTGAAATGCAGTGGAAATGTTTTGGGGGGATTCAGTTCATTTGCATGACAAAGAGGGACTTTGCAATTAATTGCAATTCATCGGATCACTCTTCATAACATTCTGGAGAATATGCAAATTGACATCATACAAACTGAGGCAGCAGACATTGTGAAAATTTATATTTGTGTCATTCTCAAAACTTTTGGCCACGACTGTACAGCTGTGGTTGTTATCAGTAGGCTACAGTTGACAAATCATGAGGCATTTTACTTTTTTTGGTGGCAGGTATGAGCTTTCATATAAAACATATTGCGGTAAATTATATTATACCTACGTTTTCAGTTGCAATTTGCTGTTACCACATGCAATGATTTGCATGATATTTATAAAGATGAAGCCTGGTTTGTTGCAATGTTGTAAAGTAGGCCTACTGTGCTTTTATATTTGTATGAGAGGGTTAACCATTCATTTTTGATAGGCAAATGTTACTTGATGAAGACATGCTGTTATAGCAACACTGTGCTTTTATCTTGAAGCTAAAATGTTATGTGTAGCCTACAGACAAGAAAATAAACCCTTATATTTGTCTGCACACACAGCACCAGTAAAACAGTTTGGACACACCTACTCATTCAAGGGTTTTTCTTTATTTTTACTATTTTCTACATTGTAGAATAATAGTGAAGACATCACAACTATGAAATAACACATATGGGATCATGTAGTAACTAAAAAAGTGTAAAACAAATAAAAATATATTTTATATTTGAGATTCTTCAAAGCAGCCACCCTTTGCCTTGCTTTGACAGCTTTGCACAATCTTGGCATTCTCTCAACCAGCTTCATGAGGTAGTCACCAGGAATACATTTCAATTAACAGATGTGCCTTGTAAAAAGCTATTTGAGGAATTTCTTTCCTTCTTAACTTCTTTGGGGTAGGGGGCAGTATTTTCACGTCCGGATGAAAAGCATGCCCAGTGTAAACGGCCTGCTACAAAGCCATAAAAGCTAGAATATGCATATTATTCGTAGATTTGGATAGAAAACACGCTGAAGTTTCTAAAACTGTTTGAATGATGTCTGTGAGTATAACAGAACTCATCAGGCAGGCAAAAACCTGAGAAAAAAATCCAACCAGGAAGTGAGAAATCTGAGGTTGGTCGATTTTCAACTCAGCTCCTATTGAAGATACAGTGGGATATTGGTAATGTTGCACTTCCTAAGGCTTCCACTAGATGTCAACAGTCGTTAGAACCTTGTCTGGTGCCTCTACTGTTTAGTGGGGCCGAAGGAGAGAGGGTTGAGTCAGGTCTGCCATGACCTGAACATGCTCTGACCATGTGCGTTCACGTGAGAGCGAGCTCTGTTCCGTCGCAATTCTGACGACACAGGAATACTCCGGTTGGAACATTATTGAAGAATTGTTAAAAACATCCTAAATATTGATTCAATACTTCGTTTGTCATGTTTTTACGGACTGTAATATAACTTTTTAAATTTTTCGTCCGTACTTTCCGCTGGACCTGCCCGCCGTCGTGAGTTTGGAAAGTGTACTGAACGCTAGAACAACAAGGAGGAATTTGGACATAAATGACGGACATTATCGAACAAAACGAACATTTATTGTGGAACTGGGATTCCTGGGAGTGCATTCTGATGAACATCATCAAAGGTAAGTGAATGTTTATATTGTTACTTCTGACTTCTGTTGACTGCATAATATGGCGGCTATATTTGTGTCTTGATTGGGCTCTGAGCGCCGACTCAGATTATTGCATGGTTTGCTTTTTCCGTAAAGCTTTTTTGAAATCTGACACAGCGGTTGCATTAACTTCTCTAGGATAGGGGGCAGCATTTTCACGTTTGGATGAAAAGCATACCCAAATTCAACTGCCAGCTACTCATCCCCAGAAGATAAGATATGCATATTATTAGTATTATTGGATAGAAAACACTCTGAAGTTTCTAAAACTGTTTGAATCATGTCTGTGAGTATAACAGAACTTATTTAGCAGGCGAAACCCCGAGGACAAACCATTCAGATTTTGTTTTTTTGAGGTCACTTTTCTCAATGGGTTTTCATTGGGAATACAATTTCTAATTGACCTTCTTGCAGTTCCTACCGCTTCCACTGGATGTCAACAGTCTTTAGAAATTGGTTGAGGTTTTTTCCTTTGTGTAATGAAGAAGTACGGCCATCTTGAACGAGGGTCACTGGAAGTGTCCTGTTAGTTAGAGGCGCGTGACCAGAAAGCTAGCTACAGTTTGTTTTAATCCTGTATTGAACACAGATCATCCCGTCTTGAATTCTATCGATGATGTACGTTAAACAATACCTAAAGTTGTATTACAAAAGTAGATTGAAATGTTTTGGCAAAGTTTACAGGTAACTTTTGAGATATTTTGTAGTCACGTTTCACAAGTTGGAACCAGTGTTTTTCTGGATCAAACGCGCCAAATAAATGGACATTTTGGATATATATCGATGGAATTAATCGAACAAAAGGACCATTTGTGATGTTTATGGGACATATTGGAGTGCCAACAACAGAAGCTCGTCAAAGGTAAGGCATGAATTATATTTTTATTTCTGCGTTTTGTGTCGCGCCTGCAGGGTTGAAATATACTTCTCTCTCTTTGTTTACTATGGTGCTAACTCAGATAATAGCATCGTTTGCTTTCGCCGAAAAGCCTATTTGAATTCTAAAATGTTGGCTGGATTCACAACCAGTGTGGCTTTAATTTGGTATCTTTCATGTGTGATTTAATGAAAGTTTGATTTTTATAGTAATTTATTTGAATTTGGCGCTCTGCATTTTTTACTGGCTTTTGGCCAAGTGGAACGTTAGCGTCCCACATATCCCAGAGAAGTTAAGGAGAAGTGCATCTAAAATTCCATGCATAACTGTTGTATCTTTTAGCAATGTTTATTATGAGTATTCCTGTAAATTGATGTGGCTCTGCAAAATCAAAGGATGTTTTGTGACTTCTGAATGTAAGGTGCCAATGTAAACTCAGATTTTTGGATATAAATATGAACTTTACCGAACAAAACATACATGTATTGTGTAACATGAAGTCCTATGAGTGTCATCTGATGAAGATCATCAAAGGTTAGTGATGAATTTTATATATATTTCTGCTTTTTGTGAATCCTCTCTTTGGCTGGAAAAATGGCTGTGTTATTCTGTGAATAGGCACTCACCTAACATAATCGTTTGGTTTGCTTTCGTCGTAAAGCTTTTTTGAAATCGGACACTGTGGCTGAATTTACAACAAGTGTATCTTTAAAATGGTGTAAAATACATGTATGTTGAGGAATTTTAATTATGGGATTTCTGTTGTTTTGAATTTTGCGACCTGCACTTTCACTGGCTGTTAAAGAGGTGGGACGCTAACGTCTCACGTACCCTAGAGAGGTTAATGCGTTTGTGCCAATCAGTTGTGTTGTGACTTTAGCGGTGGAATACAGAAGATAGCCCAATTTGGTAAAAGACCAAGTCAATATTATGTCAAGAAGAGGTCAAATAAGCAAAGGGAAACGAAAGTCGATCATTGCTTTAAAGACATGAAGATCAGTCAATCCAGAAAATTTCAAGACCTTCGAAAGTTTATTCAAGTGCAGTCGCAAAAACCATAAAGCGCTATGATGAAACTGGCTCTCATGAGGACTGCCACAGGAAAGGAAGAAACAGAGTTCTCTGCTGCAGAGGAAACGTTCATTAGAGTTAACTGCACCTCAGATTGAAGCCCAAACAAATGCATCACAGAGTTCAAATAACAGAAACGTCAACATCAACTTTTCAGAGGAGACTGCGTGAATCATTCCTTCATGGTCTAATTGCTGCAAAGAAGCCACTACTAAAGGACACCAGTAAGAAGAAGAGACTTGCTTGGGCCAGGAAACACGAGCAATGGACATTAGACCGGTGGAAATCTGTCCTTTGGTCTGATGAGTCCAAATTTGATATTTTTGGTTCCAACCGCCGTGCCTTTGTGAGACAGAGTAGGTGAACGGATGATCTCCACGTGTGGTTCCCATCGTGAAGCATGGAGGAGGTGTGAAGTTGCTTTGCTGGTCTGTGATTTATATAGAATTCAAGGCACACCAGCATGGCTACCATAGCATTCTGCAGTGATACGCCATCCCATCTGGTTTAAGCTTAGTGGGACTATCATTTATTTTTTTCAACAGGACAATGACCCAACACACCTCCAGGCTGTGTAAGGGCTATTTGACCAAAAAGGAGAATGATGGAGTGCTGCATCTGATGACCTGGCCTCCACAATCACCCGACCTCAACCAAATTGAGATGGTTTGCGATGAGTTGGACCGCAGAGTGAAGGAAAAACAGACAAGTTCTCAGCATATGTGGGAACTCCTTCAAGACCATTGGAAAAGCATTCCATGTGAAACTGGTTGAGAGAATGCCAAGAGTGTGCAAAGCTGTCATCAAGGCAAAGGGTGGCTATTTGAAGAATCTCAAATATAAAATACATTTTGATTTGTTTAACACTTTTTTGGTTACCACATGATTCCATTTGTGTTATTTCATAGTTTTAATATCTTCACTATTATTCTACAATGTAGAAAATAGTAAAAATAAAGAAAAACCTTGAATAAGTAGGTGTATCCAAACTTTTGACTAATACTGTATATATGTATATATATACACACTACCGTTCAAAAGTTTGTCCTCGTTTTCCATGAAATCATGCATGAATTTAGTTGCAAAATGAATAGGAAATAGTCAAGATATTGACAAGGTTATAAATAATGATTTTAAAATGAAATAATAATTTTGTCCTTCAAACTTTGCTTCGTCAAAGAATCCTCCATTTGCAGAAATTACAGCCTTGCAGACGTTTGGCATTCTAGTTGTCAATTTGTTGAGGTAATCTGAAGAGATTTCACCCCATGCTTCCTGAAGCACGTCCCACAAGTTGAATTGGCTTGATGAGCACTTCTTACGTACCATACGGTCAAGTTGCTCACACAACAGCTCAATAGGGTTGAGATCCGGTGACTGTGCTGGCCACTCCATTATAGATAGAATACCAGCTGACTGCTTCTTCCCTAAATAGTTATTGCATAGTTTGGAGCTGTGCTTTGGGTCATTGTCCTGTTGTAGGAGAAAACTGGCTCCAATTAAGCACCGTCCACAGGGTATGGCATGTCTTTTCAAAATGGAATGATAGCCTTCCTTCTCCAAGATCCACCAAAGCACCCCCAGACCATCACATTGCCTCCACCATGCTTGACAGAAGGCGTCAAGCACTCCTCCAGCATCAATTCATTTTTTTTGTGTCTCACAAATGTTCTTTGTGATCCGAACACCTCAAACTTAGATTTGTCTGTCCATAACACTTTTTTTTCTCCAATCTTCCTCTGTCCAGTGTCTGTGTTCTTTTGCCCATCTTAATATTTTATTTTTATTGGCCAGTCTGAGATATGGCTTTTTCTTTGCAACTCTGCCTAAAAGACCAGCATCCCGGAGTCGCCTCTTCATTGTTGACGTTGAAATTGGTGTTTTGTGGGTACTATTTAATGAAGCTGCCAGTTGAGGACTTGTGAGGCGTCAGCTTCTCAAACTAGACACTCTAATGTACTTGTCCTCTTGCTCAGTTGTGCACCGGGGCCTCCGACTCCTCTTTCTATTCTGGTTAGAGCCAGTTTGCAATGCTCTGTGAAGGGAGTAGTACACAGCGTTGTACGAGATGTTCAGTTTCTTGGCAATTTCTCACATGGAATAGCCTTCATTTCTCAGAACAAGAATAGACTGACGAGTTTCAGTAGGAAGTACTTTATTTCTGGCCGTTTGCGCCTGTAATCGAACACACAAATGCTGATGCTCCAGATACTCAACTAGTCTAAAGGAGGACAGCTTTATTGCTTCTTTAATCAATCAGACAACAGTTTTCAGCTGGGCTAACATAACTGCAAAAGTGTTTTCTAATGATCAATTTGCCTTTTAAAATGATAAACTTGGATTAGCTAACACAACGTGCCATTGGAACACAGGAGAGATGGTTGCTGATAAAGGGGCTCCGTACACCAATGTAGATATTCCATTAAAAATCCGCCTTTTCCAGCTACAATAGTAATCTACAACATTAACAATGTCTACACTGTATTTCTGATCAATTTGATGTTATTTTAATGGACAAAAAATTGTGCTTTTCTTAAAAATAAAAAAAACAAGGACATTTCTAAGTGACCCCAAACTTTTGAACTGTAGTGTATATACGTTTTATTGTCACATACACTGGATAGGTGCAGTGAAATGTGTAATAAAGATGTTAATAATATAAAGAGTGTTTTATTCAGTTTAATGAATGTTAACAAGAGAGAGACAGCAAATATTTTAACTCCAAACCATATATTTACCTAATTATTGAAAGGCAAGGATGTTGGCCAAGTAGCTACTGTCAAGTCCAGACATAAGATGGAATTTTTCCCTCTCATGTCCATAACCAAACATAGAAACAATAAATCCATTCATTTACACATTATACAAGTCTTAGACATCATAACTGATCAGACAAAATGAGAGATTTTTCATAATATAATGTATGTGGTCAAACTAAAGCCAACTCATTTGCTTGATTAATCCTATTTTTGTTGAGGCTGGTGCTATTTCCTTTGTCCAAGGAAAATCCATAGGCTGCAGAATTACTTCCTCCCAACACACTCATACACATTTCAGTCTCACACCATATGGAATGCCCTCCCACCATATGGAAAGCCTCTTCAGTTCCACAACGTTCTATGAAAAAACAGTAGAACATGAAGCAAACTACTGCCAGATTCATTTTTAACCCCATCAGTTTTTCAGTACATCTTTTTCACAGACGTGCACTTGCTCTATGGCTCAAAGCAGCTAGTACAGACAAACAGGCGCATGCTACTGCAGTTATCCAAGGGCCATCCAGACCTAACAAATTCAGGGCCAGGATGTCAGGATCAGCATGCCATGGCATTTTGTGAGTGTGAACATGCAGAAACAGCTAGTTGACAAAGTAAACCAATTGCTGGTAGACTTGCTCCCCCTGCTGGTTGAGAAAGAACTACACCAGATAACATCAATCCCTTACCAGCCAGTTTAGGTGGGGACCTTAAGAAAACAAACACAAAACAGCTGAACTCAAGTGACTGCCTCACTGATAAGCTTCTAGTTAACCAGATAAGTAATGTGTTGTGTTGACTTTGGTTAAGCTGGGTGTCCCTGTGTTATTGTGGGGGTTCCAGGAGCTCCTTCAGATGTCCATCTGGTGCTAGCTGGTAAGGTACCTGGGACTTCTTGTTTGTGTGGCTCCGGAGGGAGGGACAGCACTGGAGAAGGAGTCTGCAGACATCTTCATGGCTCTGCTCTGCAGCCTGCTCCCTTCGTCAACACACACCATCGTAAGTGATACAACTACAGCAGGGATGGGCAACTTTGATGGGGGTGGGGCCCACAAAAGATCTGAACTCATGATGGGCCGCAGTGGCTCACGGGTCTGTGTTCCCACATCCATAACCCCACATGCAGTCAGAGCCAGCCCCAAGTTACATTTAGTTGGCGAGGAGAGAAAATAATTGTAGTTTTCCAGCTCATTTCGTGCAATTCTACATATTTTGACATATTTGCTGTTTTTAATATCATATCTGAGTGACAGTGACAAATAAAATCAATGGAGTCCCCCCCCGGCCGGTAATAGCTGGCTAGACTAACTTACCAATCTAAAACATGGGCTAATTGAGTGACTGTCAAGACTAATCTCTCATGGACCGATTCACAACTTTCGCGGGAATTTTACTTCTGGGTAACCGAGATTAGTCAGTGACTGACATAAGAGAAAAACTGCTGATGCACAACCAAATTTGGTCTTCACATCTTATTGGATTTGCAACATTGCGGAACAAATTGTATTTTGTCAACTTTATTTTCTAAATAAAAATTATAAACTTAAGACGAAATGGCATGTACAAAATGATTGGCACCGCGGGGCTAGTACTTGGTTGCACATCTTTTGGTCAAGATAACTGACAACAAATGCTTCTTGTACCCATCAAAGAGCTTGCTGCACCGTACTACTGGCAATGTGGGCTACTCTTCAGCAACAAACTGCTCTAATTCTTAAACTAATTCTTAAACTCCATAGGTTTTGGATGTGATTCAGATCTGGACTCTTCGCTGGCCACTCCAGAACAGTCCAATAGTTGGTGGAGGGACCACTCAAACATGGCAGGTAGCCTAGTGGTTAGAGCGTTGGGCCAGTAACCGAAAGGTTGCTAGATCAAATCCCCGAGCTAACAAGGTAAAAATCTGTCATTCTGCCCACAGTTCAACCCACTGTTCCTAGGCCATCATTGTAAATAAGAATTTGTTCTTAACTGACTTGCCTAGTTAAATAAAGGTTAAATAAAAAATAGCTCAGGGGTGCCAATAATTTTGCCCATGCCCAAACTTAAGTTTTAATAAAAAAATAAAATTGTTTCTTCAAATGTTGAAAATCCATTAACAACGTATGGTGACAAAACGTTTTTGTTTTTCATTTAAACTTATTTGAGAAGAAATAGGAAATTATTTAAGTAAAGTGCAAGGGTGCCTATATATTTGGCTGCAACTGTATTTATTTAAAAAAAAATCAAAGGAAAATTGATCCGTGGGCCACCAGTTGCTCATACCTGAATTACAGTATTGCCTTACAACATAATGCTGCCGTTATTGCTTTTGTATTATTTTCCTTTTATAGCCATTGACTAGTACTGCACCTTATGTAAAGGGGAGGATCCATCACCATCACATAGCTGGGGATCTGCCCCATGGTGAAGCAACAGCTGGACCACGTCAAGCTGTCCACAGTAGGCAGATCGGTGAAGAGGAGTGGCCCCACCTGGCGTCTGAGGGTTGGCACATGCCCCGCTCTCCAGAAGGAACTTACATACAGACTTATGCCCACTGCGGCTGGCATAGTGCTGAAATAAATCACAACCATTCCACATAGTTAGGAGGATCAGTTCAACTCAGCCAAAATGTGTTACCAAATATAGGTGAAATTATAATTTTTGCCTTTGGAGACATCCTCACCAGAGCAGTGTAATTGGCTGAGTCTCTTAGGTTAGGGTCTGTACCCTTCTTGAGAAGTGATTTGACCCTCTCCAAGTCTCCATCCATTGCAGCAGACCAAATACCTGTAATATCACTCAGACTTCACTCATTACAGCTCCATATCTGTTTTGTGATCCATTTAACCAGGCAAACCGTTCATGAGTATGAAAGTACCAAATATAGCTACCTCTTTCAAAGTCCATTTCATCCAATGTTTGGTGCGCACTGGGGGACGCAAGTTGGTGGGAACAACACCTAACGTTACATTGATGGCCTCCAGACGACATTGCAGTCTTCAGTGCAGTTGTCTATGTTCTTGTAAAAGAAACAACGCATTTGAAAAACAAATGTTTTATTTCTTATGTCTCGATGTCTGCCGAAGTTTGTAATGCTAGCACGAAAATAGAGGAAACGTTGCACTCAGTAGCTGGCTTCCAAGTCCCACTACTGTACCTTGCTAACGTTAGCTAGCTAATGTTGTTAGCTACAGCTAGCTAGCTCTCATAAGTAGCTAACACAGATGCTAGCGAAAACAGGACGATTGTCTGCAAACGTGTCCCTAAAGTAACTGAGCTTGAGTTTAGCTATTTATCTGGACATTCTAGGCTCAAAGCTAATAATCTTGAACAACCACCACAGACTGTACACAAAGACTTGTATAACTAACCCGTGATGAACATGTGTACACAGGAACTCGACATTAAAGCCATGCTGTCAACATTTTCAAAATAAAGGTTTGCTACAAGAGTCAACAACGTAACTCATACTGGCAATCATTTGTTGGCATTTATTTTTTTATTTTTTTAACTAGGCAAGTCAGTTAAGAACAAATTCTTATTTACAATGATTGCCTACCCGTCATTGTATTTTGACATCGTGTTACACTGTTTTAAAGCCATACAATGTAATATGCGATCTAGCAAAAATTGTCACCCAACAAAGACACCACAAAACACAATGATGGCACCGCAATGTTTAATAGAGTTAGCTAGCATACATTTGCTATATATTATTGAGTCCACTTTGTCTGTCAGCGAGGTTTGCCTAGAAAAAAGCAAATGAAAAACATTACTTACAATTTGGATACAAATTGTTTAAAACATTGAGAAAAAAAACATACATTAAAAAAAGTTGCAATATTTAACTACCAACACAATGTCCCTTTATATTCAACTTCTGGGTAGTTTCTTGAAGGGAAATGTATATTCAAAATTGTAAATGTCACTCACAAGTAATGCCCTCAGTCGGTACATTTCAGGATGAGGTGAGACATCAGCACAGCCAAACAAACTGCAAGATGTGTCTATCTTCGGAAGGTCTTCAGCCATCTGTAGAATTGTCATTTTAACTAGATTTTACAATGCAAATATAGGAACATCCCTTCCATCATTGGATACTTTACCATCACAACCTTTAGTAAAAGACCTAGCTACTTCTGCTTCCATATTATGAATAGGTAAAGTACTTACATTGTCCAGGGTGTCAGACAGGCTGTCAGTCACTCTTTTCCCCCCTGGGTTCAAGACATAGGACCAATGTTGACAGCAACCCTGTGACACTAGAGCCGCTACCAAAAGCAGCAGCAACAAGACCTTTTTCTCTTCCATTCTGCAAAGTCAGCCTTATTACTTTAGGTAAGCAACTCAGGTGTCTGAGGTTTTATAGGCAGCTTAGTTCCCATGTGCCACACCCACCAGTTCCATCACTGCTGCAGGAGGACACGAAGTGGATTACAGTAAAAGGCTCCACTCAAAAATATATTACAGAGCAGCTTTAAGCACCTCCAATTCAGGCACCACAAATAGCCTTTTAAAAGCTTAACACTTTGGGAATGATTGTGCACTTTTACAGCAGCAACGATAAAATGAATTAGGCACATGGTCTTTGTGTTCTTCTGGGAAGTTAGTGAAAAGAAAACAGTATTTCATTTGTAATTACACAGTGGCTTTTGTTTATTGAAATACATTTTTGTGCAATAATTATAGACAGGGGAGGAAGAGAAACACCCCAGTCTTGAACTAACTTTCATTCCATATTTCTTCAATATGTTATATCAAAATAAATAACCATTGTTCTTTTCTACAAGGTCTTGATACTGACGATCTCCACACTCAAGGTGCAATATTCTTTATGATTGCCTTCATTATCACGACAAAAGAGTACCTACTGTGGAATAGAGTATAGAGAGAGAATATTGCATCTCAAAAAGGTTTCAGCTACACCTAGAAAACAATTCTGCAGTCTTAGACTGGTAAAATACAGTCTTTAAACATGCAAAAAAAATCTTAAACAAACTGAGATTGTTAAAATCACAGTCCAGCAGTGATAATGTTTTGCTATCCTTATAAAACACACAAGTTTTGTAAGCACTGGAAAAAACAAAAAATAAATTTAAAAAAAACACTACAAGCACCACATTCAACTTTTTGGTGTCCTGCGAGTAAGTAAAACAGAAGTTAGTGAACAAAATGTTTAATTTAAGACAGATTTGTGCAAAGTATAACTTCAAAACATGATTGAATTATATGCAATTCATTGTGATGTGAGTGTTGTTATACAACCATCTTCCTCGTACAAGTAGGTGATCCACAAGCTTGAACATGACAGTAACACTATTAAAAAATATCTTATTCACTTTGATTATTTGCTTATCATATTTGGATATGATGAATAATGGTTTTCATACAACAAGAGGCAAAAACCACCATGAAATGCATGCAACTAGATATAAATCAGAAAGCGGTAAAAAATAAGGAGGTAGATTGACAGAGAACACCAAACAACACAAGAGGCAGCTTTTGACTTCAGTGATTATCAAGGAAGAGTACATTGCATTCTTGAAATTCTGTTTCAACAGCCACAGTATTATAAGAAAAATGAAATCCACAGCATAATTAGGTGGTGCAATAACAGCAAACTCTTTTGCCATTTTTATCATGCTACAGTATGGCTTTGGCTTAGAAAAAAAAAACATTATCCTAATCATAAAGCATATCTGGCATAAAACTAAGTACATTGATAAGAATGTACAGTCCCATCATGCCCTTATATTGTTACTTTAAACCTTCATGCACTTACTAGTTTAATAATCTTTGACTTTCAGAGATGTTGCGTTAAATAATCAAGTGTGTATACATCTAGAATTTAAAAACAATAGTAATAAGGTAGGATTGAATCCAGACATAATAGTAAACATACATGAAATATTTTGGTTTTGGGGATAAATAAGGAAAGGCAGGTAAAAGCGTCCACTACATAACAGAAACAAATATCCCTGAATGTGCTCTAGTGCAAATTATTTAAAGCTAGTATATGAGCTGGAATGCCAGGGATGTGCATAAAACTACCTGTATTGCACAAGGGTCCAAGAAGCTTGAAAATAGGGGTGGGTGGGATTGGCTGGCAAATGAAGACCTTTGCCAGGCATCCATGAGATTAACCAGCCTGAACCCAGGTGGAATGTGCAGGAGAGTTATCTAACACTCTGAGACATGTGCAATGCAGTCAGCATCTCTTCAAAAATGGCCCCCTTCACGTTGGACCCTCTCAAGTTGGCCTCTTGTAGGTCACAGCCAGACAGATCACAGTTCTGTGAGGAGTAAAACGAAACTCAACAGTCAGTATTCTTGGTACTAACCACAGTCATTATTCTTGGTACTAACCTTAGATGTCATGGTAATAAAACTGTAATAATACAGTTATTTTAGGATATACAACTTAATGGTATCTAACTGACAAACCTTTAACAACAAACTTAAAATGATTACAAGAGTAGTCTAATTCTATTTGACTTAATTTTTTTGTCTCAAGATTAATCCTCTTAAATGCCCTCAGCTTACCTCAAGATCGGTTCCTGCCAAAGTGGCACCCCGCAGGTTACAGTTCTTCAGCTTAGCATTTTTGAGAGTGGCCACACGCAGGTTAATTCCGGTCATCTGACTTCCCTCCATGTCAACCCCTTTCAGATTGGCACCTAATAAGACAGAAATTAGATGTTCAACACCAAAGGTTATACAAGTGTTATCGGTTCCATATTTCTCATTCCTCTTATCATACAAATCAATTAGAAAGCTTACCCTCTAAGTTGGCCTTGAGTCCAGATGGGTCCTCAAAATTGCATCCTTTGAGAGACGCCCCCTCAGCATTTGAACAGAGCATCTTCACACCCTGCAAGTTAGCACCCTAAAACAGAAAGACAAAATCAGTCCGTACAAAATACTGCTCACTTCTGAAATGTTGACACGGTGTAACGGGTAGGTTTCATAGGCTAGTGAAGGAGCTATGGGCTCACATCGAGGTTGGCCCCAGACAGGTCAGCGCGCTCCAGGTTTGAAGAGCATAGATTGGCATGCGTCAGGTTGCAGCGACTCAGGTTGGCCATCTTGAAGTTGATGTAGCGCAAGTCGAGGCGAGAGAGATCAGCACCACTGAAATTAAGTCCCTTGTGGATAAATGTATTATTTGTCAGGTTCACGTGTCATGTTAGTTAGACTGCATCTAATGTTCAACAGTGCGTTGTCCTTGTTGCAAATGTGTTGCGTTTTACCTGACAGCGGAGCTCTGATTTGGTGGGTGTAGCCAGCAGAAACCGAACAAACTCCTTGCGAGAGATGGGAGAGTGGTCCTCAGGTGTCTGGTTATTCTGGAGAAAAGCATGGGGTGACATGGATCAATATGCTGTGTTGAAATGTAATAAATCATTTGAAATATGTAGCTTGAGTTCTTCACCTTTATTGCTACTTCCAACTGCTCAGCAAGCTGCTCAATTCCAAAGAAACGGGCCTCCTCCAAAACCCCTGAAATTCACATTTAATTTACTGATTTGAGCTAATATAATAATTGTCAAGATTTCAGAAATCTAAATACTGTATTCAACATGCACAACTGAAGTGTTCTCATTCATCTGTGAGCAGTATCATAGAATAAAGGTAATGAAAGTTCTGGCTGTAAATGCCATACATACCAAGTAAATTGATTCCTTCATTGATAATGAGCTGGCCATGTCGCAGGTAATTAAGAATAGGCTCGAAGTATTCTGGGCTGCGATCAATCAGGTAAGCCCCACATTCATCCTGCTTGTTACCCCATACAGCTGCAGAGCAAGGATAGAGGGGACATCATTATGTGTAAATCACAAAAGAAAAGGTAGCAGGGTTAGTGGTAGATGTGACAGACTTAATTATTTGTACCTTTCTCCCGAAACATGTGAGCAAGCATGCTCTCTGGCTCCTTGCTGACCAAGGTGCTCCTGTAAAAAAAGATCAGTTTGTGAGGAAAGAAGTGCCCAAAGGATAAAGTGGATGGCAATAATACTGAGAGAGATGTTCATTTGTGACTTCTGATGTTCATAGACCATGGAAATAACTCCTCCATTGCTTACCGTGTGGTGGTGAAGAGACGCCCTCCAATATTAAGCGTCAGCCAATCGGTGTGTGCCCCAGGCCGATCGTCTCTAGCCCTGACATCATTCTGTGGGTCTAAGATAATAACAGTATTCAGAGGGATAACTCAAACCAAATGGTTTGCAAGGAAAGAATTAGAGGACACAAACTCACCAAAAAAGGGGTCTCCCTCTGAGACATACAAAACATCATCATCCCTATAATAAGAAGAAATTGTAGAGAAATGAATACGCAATATTGGCAGGAGTAAGGACCTTCCAAGTGCATGAAACTACAAAGTGTTGAAGGAAGTTAACAATACCTGATGAGCGCTATGTCATCTATAAGACCACCTTTTCCATTGTATAAATTACAGGCTCTGATTCCCAACTTATTGGTTGCTACAGATAACAGGTCAGTCAAGGTCCCATACACAGCTACAACCTAATAAAGGAAAACAGTTATTGTCACAAAAGACTGATTTGGGCAAACCCATTATTTCTTGCTAACTTAAAGATAGACTCAGCAATATGACATGATGACACACAGCTAGAGCACTGCTTATAGACAGATAACAACAATAATAACAACAACAAAGTTCAAAACTACAAAGACTGCCAGGAGTTAGCGACTTAACTTTAGTCAACTCTGAGTTCAACTCGGGATAACTGGTCATACGAAAGTGGCTCACCTTTTGGTCAGGTAAATTTCTATGGCAACGAATCCTTCAGAACTAACCTGCTCTGGGGCAGCCTAACTCCACTTACTCCGAATGAAATTGAATGAAATTACTAAGCCGTGAGTTAAGGACCAATGAAATCAGATTCCCTCCATCTTGCAAAGAGTCATCATCCCCTTCATTTGAGGTAGACAATGGATGAAATATTTTATTAATAAACATTTTTATTTTGTGTGTTAAACTTCTTATGGCTGCAATCCCGCTAACGGGATCGATATGACAACAGCCAGTGAAAGTGCAGGGCGTCAAATTCAAACAACAGAAATCTCATAATTAAAATTCCTCAAACATACATGTGTCTTATATCATTTTAAAGGTAATCTTGTTGTTAATCCCACCAAAGTGTCCGATTTCAAATATGCTTTTCAGCGAAAGCACTACAAACGATTATGTTAGGTCACCACCAAACCACAATAAGCACAGCCATTTTTCCAGCGAAAGATAGCAGTCATAAAAAGCAGAAAGAGAAAATGAATCACTAACTTTTGATGATCTTCATCAGATGACACTCGTAGGACTTCATGTTACACAATACATGCTTGTTTTGTTTGATAAAGTTCTAATTATATAAAAAAAATCTGAGTTTACATTGGCGCGTTACATTCACTAGTTCCAAAAAAATCAAGTGATTTTGCATAGCCACATCGTTTCAACAGAAATACTCATCATAAATGTAGATGATAATACAAGTTATACACATGGAATTATAGATATACCTCTCCTTAATGCAACCGCTTTGTCAGATTTCAAAAACTTTATAGAAAAAGCAAACCATGCAATAATCTGAGACTGCGGTCAGAACAATAGCCAAATTAGCCGCCATGTTGGAGTCAACAGAAACCAGAAAATACATAAATGTTTCCTTACCTTTGATGAACTTCATCAGAATGCAGTCCTAGGAATCCCAGGTCCACAATAAATGCTTGATTTGTTCGATAATGTCCGTTATTTATGTCCAATTAGCTACTTTGGTTAGCGCGTTTGGTAAACAATTCCAAAGTCACAAAGTGTGTCCACTACAACGTGACAAAATGTCCAAAAGTTCCGTAACTGTCAGTAGAAACATGTCAAACGATGTACTGAATCAATCTTTAGAATGTTGTTAACATACATCTTGAATAACGTTCCAACCGGAGAATTACATTGACTTCAGTTGAGCGATGGAACGGAGCTGCCTCTCACATGAACGCACCTGTTCAATGCGTGGTCACCTCATGGCAGTGGTGAATCATTCCTGTCTCCTTCGGCCCCTCTTCACATTAGAGTCATCAGACAAAGTTCTATTGACTGTTGACATCTAGTGAAAGCCGTAGGAAGTGAAAACTCATCCATATCTCGCTGTAATGTCAATGGGAGCTTGGTTGAAAATCTAGCAGCCTCAGAAAAAATCCAAACAGGAAGTGGAACTTCTCAGGTTTTTGCCTGCCATATGAGTTCTGTTATACTCAGAGACATAATTCAAACAGTTTTAAAAACTTCAGAGTGTTTTCTACCCAATACTAATAATAATATGCATATATTAGCAACTATGACTGAGGAGCAGGCCGTTTACTCTGGGCACCCCTGTGCACCTTTCATCCAAGCTACTCAATACCGCCCCTGCAGCCATAAGAAGTTAAAAATAGTCATGTTAAAATATATCACATTACACATTTAGTAAACTTCACACAATCTAACACTTTATGTATGACTTAATAAAAAATAAATAGGTTTGGGGAAAAAGATGCTTGTGCAAAGCACACCAAAGACGGCAGTAACTATAATAATAAGTAATAAAATAAAGACGGAACTTCTAAAAGTGAGAGCCTGCTGAATTTGCAAGACAACTTTTCTTTCATTTTGATTTCGAAACAAATGAAAATGTGGCACTGTCTCAATGAAGGGTTTGGCATTCGTGAGAAAATTCTAGGTGGCATTCAGCCTTCTCCCTACAGTTTTCAGCCATTAGCTTCGCCCACGACTGGCTCATGTGAACTACAATCCCGATGCTGTGTTTTGCATAGTTATGGCTGCCCCCCCACCACCCATCTGATGAAACTACACTTCCCGAGTTACGCTTAGACATAGGTGTTTGGTGCACGTTATATAGCTAATTATAAACTGGGTGGTTCACACCCTGAATGCTGATTGGCTGACAGCCGTTGTACATCAGACCGTATACCACTATGTCAAAACATTTCTTTATACTGGTCTAATTACGGTGGTAACCAGTTTATAATAGCAATAAGGCACATCTGGGGTTTGTGGTATTTGGCCAATATATCATGGCTAAGGGCTGTATCCAGGCACTCCGCGTTGCGCAGGAGAACAGCCCTTAACCATGGTATTTTGCCATATACCACCCCCCCAGGCCTTATTGCTTAATTAGCACAGGTGGTAACCGCTTGTCTTGTCTGTTTTCCGCAAACAAGCGCTGCAACATGGAGATATTCAGTGTGGGAACACTAACCCTATCAAGGTATCAATTAAACCTTTTATTTTTATTTCTTGCTGATATGTAAAATAAGGTCCTTTTATGTTTCATACTTAAGTATATTTAAAACAAAGTACTTTGACTTTTATTCAAGTAACGTTAGTATTTTACTGGGTGACTAACTTGAGTAATTTTCTATTAAGGTATCTTTACTTTTACTCAAGTATGACAATTGAGTACTTTTTCCACCACTGACGTTAGCTAGCTACACAAATTATGGGCCGCATAACTTCGATGCAACTAAACCAGTTTGTTTGGACATTTGGCTGTTAACGTTAGTGGCTTAGTTGCGTCGAAGATGAGGCTGTATTAAATTAGCTAGCTAGCTAACGTTAGCTCAATAGCTAAACTAACTTTACGCACCTTGCCATTTTTGGACGTCCCGTTCACAAAAACAGTAACTCTTCTCATTCTTAGTAATAAGCTTTAATACTAATTCTAGAACAATGAGCCCCAGAAGGATGCTCCAGAGGTAGCTAGCTAGCAGACTTGACAGTTTGACGAAACAGCAAGAAGACAACCTTGAACATTGGTTAACTCCAACCAACCAACCAATGGAATGGGCCTATTACTTAGGCATTAAGCCTCACACCAATCAAATATTGAAACAGAAAGTAGGTGAGCCAATCAGAGGCCATCATTGGGTGCAATCGTTTTACAAGCCGCTGCGTGCCGTCAGTAATACTTTAAAGTTCCAATGCAGCCGGTTTTATCTCAATATCAAATCATTCCTGGGTAACAATTAAGTTCCTTAATGTGATAGTTTTCAATTCAAAATGTTAAAAATTAAACAAAAATAGTTTACCAGCAAAGAGCAATTTCTCAAGCAATAATTGGCCTATTAACTAATTTGCATCACCAGGCAGGCCAAAACACTATCCCACCAGAAATTTCAGGCAGTCTTTTCAAAAAGCTCTTACACTAAAAGGGTATTTTCATAATTTCATTTAGTTAATAAATGAAGTATATCTGGTGCTGTCCACATTGTCCACACACTCTGCAGACCACACACCCATGGTAGTTACTAAGTAGAATCCTTGGGATGTCCCTACCATAACCCGTACCTAAATATTTTCAAATCAATGTTTATTGGTTGCTTACACAGATTTGCAGATGTTATCGCAGGTGCAGAGAAATGCTTGTTTTCTAGCTCCAACAGTCTAACAATACACAATCCAAAAATAAATTGAGAAATATCAGAACGAGCAATGTCAGAGTCCGGTGTGTGTGTGTATACTCAGCAAAAAAATAAACGTCCTCTCACTGTCAACTGCGTTTATTTTCAGCAAACTTAACATGTGTAAATATTTGTATGAACATAACAAGATTCAACAACTGAGACATAAACTGAACAAGTTCCACAGACATGTGACTAACAGAAATTGAATAATGTGTCCCTGAACAAAGGGGGGGTCAAAATCAAAAGTAACAGTCAGTATCTGGTGTGGCCAGATACTGACTTTGTTTTATTGCGCTGGCCACATCTGCAGTCTTCATGCCTCCTTGCAGCATGCATAAGGCACGTTCACGCAGATGAGCAGGGACCCTAGGCATCTTTCTTTTGGTGTTTTTCAGAATCAGTAGAAAGGCCTCTTTAGTGTCCTAAGTTTTCATAACTGTGATCTTAATTGCCTACCGTCTGTAAGCTGTTATTTCACAGGTGCATGTTCATTAATTGTTCATTGAACAAGCATGGGAAACAGTGTTTTAACCCTTTACAATGAAGATCTGTGAAGTTATTTGGATTTTTACTAATTATCTTTGGAAGACAGGGTCCTGAAAAAGGGACTTTCTTTTTTTGTTTATATACTGTACCAGTAAAAATCTTGGACACCTACTCAAAGGTTTTGCTTTATTTTTTACTAATTTCTACATTGTAGAATAATAGTGAAGACATCAAAACTATGAAATAGCACATGGAATCATGTAGTAACCAAAAAAGTGCTAAACAAATCAAAATATATTTTTGATTCTTCAAAGTAGCCACCCTTTGCCTTGATGACAGCTTTGCACACTCTTGGCATTCTTTCAACCTGCTTCATGAGGTAGAATGCATTTCAATTAACAGGTGTGCCTTCTTAAAAGTTAATTTGTGGAATTTCTTTCCTTAATGCATTTGAGCCAATCATTTGTGCTGTGACAAGGTAGGGGTGGTATTCAGAAGATAGCCATATTTGTCAAAAGACCAAGTCCATATTATGGCAAGAACAGCTCAAATAAGCAAAGAGAAACAACAGTCCATCATTACTTTACATCATTATGGTCAATCAATAAGGAAAATGTCAAGAATTTTGAATCGTTCTTTTTCAAGTGCAGTCTCAAAAACCATCAAGAGCTATGCTTAAAACTGGCTCTCATGAGGACCGCCACAGGAATGGAAGACCCAGAGTTACCTCTGCTGAAGAGGATATGTTTAGAGTTATCAGCCTCAGAAATTGCAGCCCAAATAAATGCTTCAGAGTTCAAGTAACAGACACATCTCAACATCAACTGTTCAGAGGAGACTGTGTGAATCGGGCCTTCGTGGTCAAATTGCTGCAAAGAAACCACTACAAAGGACACCAATAAGAAGAGACTTGCTTTGAACAAGAAACACGCGCAATGGACATGAGACCGGTGGAAATTTGTCCTTTGGTCTGGAGTCCAAATTTGATATTTTTAGTTCCAACCGCCGTGTGTTTGTGAGACAGAGTAGGTGAACGGATGATCTCCTTATGTGTATTTCCGACCGTAAAGCATTGAGGCGGCAGGTAGCCTAGTGGTTAGAGCGTTGGGCCTGTAACCAAAATGTTGCTTGATCGAATCCCTGAGCTGACAAGGTAAAAATCTGTCATTCTGCCCCTGAACAAGGCAGTTAACCCACTGTTCCCGGGTAGGCCATCATTGTAAATAAGAACTTGTTCTTAGCTGACTTGCCTAGTTAAATAAAGTATGGTATGGGGGTGCTTTGCTGGTGACCCTGTCTGTAATTTATTTAGAATTCAAGGCACGCTTAACCAGCATGACTACCACAGCATTCTGTGGTAGTCACGCAGTAAAAAGCACATGACAGCCCGCTCGGAGTTTGCCAAAAGGCATCTGAAGGACTCTGACCATGAGAAACAAGACTCTCTGGTCTGAATGCCAAGCGTCACGTCTGCATGAAACTTGGCACCATCCCTACGGTGAAGCATGGTGGTGGCAGCATCATGCTGTGGGGATGTTTTTCAGCGGTAGGGACTGGGAGACTAGTCAGGATCGAGGGAAAGATTAATTGAGCAAAGTACAGAGAGATCCTTGATGACAACCTGCTCCAGAGCTCAGACTGTGGCGAAGGTTCACCTTCTAACAGGACAAC